>NW_023494793.1:19629353-19949353 GCF_904425465.1 Colossoma macropomum
AACCAGAGCCCATTCCGTTGCCTCATGGACACACACACACACACACACACACACACACACTCACACCCACTGTTAGCCTCAGGGACCAAATCTAACAGTCCAGCAAACAGCATTCCATCATGCTCATGCACACACACACACACACACACACACACAGACACACACACACCTAATTATTGACACTCTGTTGCTTAATAATTCTATTTCTTAATGCTGGGATAATTGTTTGGAGCTGGGCACACTTATGAATCACACAAACGCACACACACACACCTACAACAAAGATGGGGACTCGAGTGACACTTGAGTCGCATGTTAACTGACTCAAAACTTGGAGTTACAGCTTGTGAAATTTCAGCCTGAGAAAAAAACACAAATGAAACTCTCTTATTGCCTGCAGCTGATGATGAAAGTGAAGCTCTCTACTAAAAACTGTTTTACCTGTCAGTTTTGCTGTAGCCATGGATTACTGCAGTGCCATTCTCCCACAGCTCACAGTGGCATCAGGGCATCAAATAATGAGTCTTTCCTTATGGAAAACCTTTCAGCCAGGGCACACTGACAGGCCTAAAGTTTTACTATACACTTCTATAACCTAGGAATAACTTAGCTAGTCTACATTGCAGTCTGTTTAGTTACTGAATAATAAGTCTTTGTATATCACAAGGCTGAGATTTTAAGGAGTTAAAGGAAAGATGAAAAGCAACTTGGTAACATGTTGTTTGGATGGCAAGTTAGCACTAACTAGCCAGCTCAGTAGTTATTATAGCTGAAGTTTTTCAGCTAACGTACTAAAACTTTAACTGGATTAGCGATTGCAGCATTGGCTAGCTAGCATAGACTATATAAACTACAAATTAACTAACTATTTTGAGTCATTTTGCTTTCTTCCAGACTGAATGTTTTTCTATAAAGAAGAGCTTATTATTTTAAGCCATGTCAAACCTGACAGGTGCTTAGTCGGGGTTTACTTCTGTAATTTGTACTGCCTGTGATGAAGAAAGTAAAGTTCTCTACTAAAAACTCGAGACTTGACTCGCTCATGAGCATCTCGGACACACAGTACACAGGCCCTGTGCCTGTTACTCATAACAAGCCAGTGAGTGTGTGATAAACAGCACTTGCACATGTGGATGGTGTGAAAAGAATGTGAGTGTATTTGAGCTCAGAGACAAACACAGCAGAGCCTGAACAGCAACATGCAAAATGGGGTTCAACTGCAGTTTTACACAACTACTAAACCACACTTACAATGAAATTACATCTCTTTTTTTCAAATGTTTAAACACAACTATAAAAATCTGCTACATTTGTCAAAATCCATCTCTGTGGCTAAATAAATAAATAAATAAAGCCTTTAAAGAGTAACTAGACCCAAAGACCTTTTTTTCATTAACAGCTGAAATGCACAGCTCTGTAATAATAAAATATACCAGCCTTGCTTAAAATGTGAACACAAACCCTATTATTAGGTTATAGAAGTGTGTAATAAAACTTGGTGCCCAATAGTGGGCCTTGGCCATTTAAGGGGTTAAAAAATTAGTTATGTTTCATAGTCAATAACATTATGGCAGCACAATATTAATATTTTTTTATTAAAAAAAAAACATTTTTAGTTGGTTTAAGCTTAACCTCGTAAATGAAATGAGATATTAATTTCAGCTAAAATAGGCCACCTTATGAACTGACCTTAAGTAGGCATTTTTATGGTTCTTAGTAAAAATTTATTAAAATTTTTTAAAATTATTTGATTGAAAATATTTGACTGAAAATTCAAGTGTAGATACGTCATACTTATATTAGATAAATATATATACGCTCATAAATATACACTCATTCATATGCAGTCATGCACACAACAATGTTTATTAAACAATGTTTATTGACAATGTTTATTAAATTAATTACATTTTTTTTCACGGTTTTATTTTTGCATTATTGCTGTTGTATTTTAATGTTATTCCTGTTTGGTAGACTATATATATTATTGATATTGATGATCTTACAGTAAAGGTTCACTGGCACAAAGCCCATTTTACCTGATGACAGTGAGGTTGTGTTGAAGGTGGACATCTGGTATTTAAATGGCTGCAGGACTTAGAAATGTTTCTTCTAATATATTTTCAACATAAACCGAAAAATAAATCCTGTCTGAATAATTTAACACACACCTGAATGTGATGCATTTAAAAATTACCTGACTTCACCTTTCATACACTTGCCAGGTTGCTAGGTCACAAATCAGGCAGTAGCCCAGCATGTGGTTTAATATGACGCTAAGGCATAAACTAATTAACTGACACACAAAACATCATAGCTAGAATAACAAAATATTTAAAATGCTTCAATCATATGTTAAGACAGAAAAATCATGAGAAGTGAAATGAACTGTAGATGAAGAAATAAAAGTTTATCAACCAGATTTAACAAAACCACAATGAATACAATGATGCTCCGCCCTCAGGTTTGACAATATTCAGAGACAGGCTGGTCAAAGTACCAGTCACTTTCCCAATATGCTTTGCAAATAACCATTAATTAGTGTAAAATCCAACAGGAAGCTTGATATTTATCTCCCATAATGCATCATTCTTCATATCACCCTTCCACATTTAAAGAATACAATAGATTGCTGCAATGTTTCTGCTATAAAGGAACATAAGAACTTCAGTTCTTTACAGTGTACAGTTTAAAGAACACAAGGTTCCTTTGGTTCCATGCACTCCACTGTATGCATTCACTGCATGGATCTGTTAAATTCCATCAGCAGGTCACCTGATTTAAATGAAACAGTAATTCATTAGTTGAAGCAGGTACTGGACAGTAACTGTAAATAGCGAACTTCCTCGAGAAATGTTTTGAAAACTAAGCTAACATACAATCACAATGTATTGTTTATTGTTTATTTGCATTTATTATGGTAGTGTTTGAAGATGTGCTTACAGCCCAGATGAATGACTTTACATATTTACTCTGAGCTATGCACAACATTGCACACTTAAAGAAGAAGGTTCTTCATGGGTTCTTTAAAAAAGGTAATGGTTCCATTTAGAACCATGAGTTCTATTTAGAACTATTTCGTGCTTACGTTCTCTATAGAACCATATACAACACATTCTCCATCAGTCTGAAGAACCATTTCACCATGCAAAGAACCATTTAGGCATGAAATTGTTCTATATGGAACTTTATTGAAGAACCCTTAATAAATGTGTGTACATTTAAAACAAACAAACAAACAAAAAGCATAACGTATTTCGTTGCAGCGACTACAGCTTTGTATATTGAATGGAGACACTTTCTGCATGACAACATTTTGCTTTGTCCTTCCAGTTCAAGAAAAACTATCTAGGAAATATGCAATATGTTTATATCAGGAGTTTCTTTGTGTAACTGCGTAAAAGATCTGAGAAATTTTACGTGCTAGATATTGAAAAAAAAACTAAGAGAGCCTTTTACTGATTGACAACAAACAGATCCTCTCTCTGTATCCTCCTCTCCCCCTCCTCTCCCCTCTTGAGCCCCCTCCCCCCATTGTGTCGCTCCATCCTGAAGTAGTGCAGGTATTGTTTTATCCAGATGGTGTGATCATGCTGCTCTCTGTCTTCCTCTTTCCATTTGCTCAGCCTGCTATTAATAACTCTCATCCTTCACTTCTCTGTCAACAAGAGTGACACGCGCAAAACATCCAGGCCCCAAGCAGACAGAGAGGGGGAACAGGGGATCCCCTAAAAGAAGAACAACAGGATGGAAGTGAGAATGATTTACAGTAGGCAAGAGAGGGGATTTCTCCTTGGGAAGGTGAAGAGAAGAGAAGAGAAGAGAAGAGAAGAGAAGAGAAGAGAAGAGAAGAGAAGAGAAGAGAATAGAAGAGAAGAGAAGAGAAGAGAAGTTCCTTTAGTGGAGATTCCAACAGCAGTGTAATTTACTACAGAGGAAGCACAGGTTTACAGCTGTGTGCTTCAACCATTTGTGACCTACAAATGGGCCTCAGAGGAAGCCAAGGACTTCAGAGAGAGAGGGGGGGGGGCACAAGTGAGATATGACAAGGGTAAGACATATAGAAGGGAAAGAGTGAATAACAGATCCACATACTTATGTACTTACTACATCTGTACTGATGTAGTAACATAACTAAAGCATTGGGCATAAACTGTAAGTGTAAACTTTCATGTATAATTATTGGCTTATCCCTGTTATCAATGCCAAAAGAAAACACCACCCTTGCTGCACATTAACTTAAAAACATGAACATAAAAATCTTTAATGGCCAGGACCCCTACAGGACCACCACAGAGCAGGTATAATTTGGATTGTGGATAATTCTCAGCACTGCAGTGACACTGATGTGTTGGTAGTGTATTAGTGTGTGTTGTGCTGGTACAACTAGATCAAACACAGAGTTTTTAAACACTGTGTCCACTCACTGTCAACTCTATTAGACACTCCTACATTGTCGGTCCACCTTGTAGATGTAAAGTCAGAGACAGTAGCTCATCTGTTGTTGCACAGTTTGTGTTAGTCATCCTCTAATCCTTCACCAGTGTCCACAGGATGCTGATGGCTGGATATTTGTGGTTGGTGGACTATTCTCCGTCCAGCAGTGACACTGAGGTGTTTAAAAATGTGTCTTGCTACTCTGTGCTCACCAACCAGTATATGCAGAGTCTCCTGAAGCCTTGAAGACCAAATTAGTCCAGCTGTGCTGAAGGCAAACGATTAGTATGACCCCACCTTGTGGACAAATGCTAGGACTGCATGTCTAGGCTTTTTTTTTTAGCAGAATCTGGTCCAGGGGTTCTCAGTCTCAGTCCTGGCACATTTTTTGCTTTGTCTGATTTAACTCATTAACCAATTTACATGCTCCTTGTGGGCTTGGTCAAGTTTGTAGAGAAGGGAAAATATAGCACAGAGCATGGGGTTGCCAGGCCTGGGTTTGGGGACCCTTGCTCTTGTCTGTTCCTAAGCTTGTTCCCCAGTTCAGAAAAATCATGAAGTTTAACCTGTCTCTGCATCTGAGCACAGTGCAAATTCTGGCAACCATAGTATGGCATCAAAATGATGAAGCAGGTTAGGCCTACTTGCGGTTGGACTTTGAACACTGGTAAGCAGTCACTGAAAAACAACTAAACATCCCCATCTAGGGCTTGATTTAAGTATTACTCCATATGTATTTGTCTCACACAGACTTGCTGAAAGAACTCTGGATAGGTTAACAAAAGTTATGCTCATATTCCTCCTTCAAATGAACACTAAAAGTGCCAGCTAGAGCAACAGTGGCTCTGCTTACCTGGAACATCAGAAATGTAGTTACCAAGTTTGGCAACCTAACAAGTTATTCCTTTGGTATTAATAACTCACTGGAGTTAGTATCATATTTAGTGAAAACAAATTAAATTTATGTGAAGCTATACAACTCGGTTTAAAAAATCTAAGCTGGGTTAGTGAAGAACCAAGTGTTTGAAATCACTTGTCATATTAACCATTTTTGTTATTTTATGTACAATAACAACATATACAATGTGGATTGACCCCTTAAAATCCCAGGCTTGTTACATACTAAGGCTTATTATTCAGTAACTACAGGGACTTCAGTACAAACTGGTTGAGATATTCTTAAGTTATAGAAGTGTGTAATAAAGCTTTGGGCCTGCTGGTGGGCACAATTTAAGGGGTTAAAATATTACAAACTACCAGCCAAAAAGTATTTTTAGATGTTTTGTTCATGATTTCAGCAATTCTGTGAGCTGTACTGTACACAGAATACTGTAATGATCTATTTACATTTTTTTTGCCTTGGTCAGTTTTGGTCATATAGCTTTTTCAATAATTTTACAATCTTCTCCTTTCATCATTCTGGACACATTTAGAATGCCTTAATTTTTATTTCTTCTATCTTCTACTGTCCTACTCATTATTTAATTATTTGAATGTGAAGTTACAGAGGACTAGCATTTAATAATTACTGTTGAAATATTATCTGTAATCAAATTTTATGGTTTTATATTATTGAAACCAGTGATTCCAAACTGTTGAATAGTGATTCCAAACTTTTCAACACTACACTGTTAGAAAATAAAGAAAGGACATACATAGCAAAGTTGTATTGAAAGCAAAGACTAGCAAAGACACTGAAATCACAAATAAAATCTGCTTTTAGATAGATATTCAATACGAAATATTCTCTGTGTTAAAAAGGCACAATACAATTTACTTGCTACACAACCGCAACTAACTGGCGCCCATTTGACTAACAGCTTTTAACCTTCAAACCAAGAGGTGCATCTTGCCTAAGACAACAGACATCATTTTTACAAAACATATAGAACTACCAAAGCAGCAGTGTAGCCATAAAATATTCACTATGATCATACCGTAGCTAAAATAACCAAGTTTAGTCAGACAAAATAACTTCAAGAGCAATTCATTATGATTTTTTTGCCTTAAAATAATGAATACATAAATACATTTGTCCTAAAATACTGTAGATTTTGCTTTTTTTTAGAATAAAGTTGTTTTCAACATATAGCTCATCTGAAAATGCGTGTTTAGGCTCGAAATACTCACAAGACTCTAACAATCACAAAAATGGGCACAACTTTTCTGTAAGGGGGGAATTCATGGCTAATGTTTGGTGAAATGGGCAGAATTTCCCGCTTGTGTGAATGAGGCTCTGTTGTCTGCTTGAGGTGAATGAATCCCCCCTCCCACTCACCGAAACCACGGACACGGCGGCTGTCGGCTTCACTGTCCAGAGCCGTTGTATGAGGAGCCTGGCCTTTTCCTATTTCCCCATTATGAACAACTAGGACTGCATAACGCCAGAGGGCGCCCGCGAGCGAGTCCTCAATGAATCTCAATGAACGGACGTGAGTGGAGCTGAACGGCTTAAAACGACAAGTTAAATAGTTTTAACAGAGCCTTCCTTTAATTTTAGAAAGTTTAAGGATGTATTTCACTGAAAAAGTACAGAAAACCTATATGTTTTGGGCAGGAAGGCGACTTTACTGCTGCTGAGTGCTGATTGGTTGGCGAACGGAGCAGCTCGTAGGTGCCGTTTTAAACCCCTGTAACTGGAGTTCGTTCAAAAATATAACAGCGGTATTAAAGTGATTTATGCTGTTCTGTGTTTAGGAAATGAATGTATTAAGTATTTATCAACCATGTTTTTGCTCAAATGCTCCATCTTAACCCTTTAATTTTGGACTTGCTTGGGAGCGTTTGAGACACCCGGAAGACATTACAGAGTGGTAATTCTCCCTTCTTCTGGTCCCCTGATCAGCTCTGGTCAGACGCTGCGAATAAGAAGCCGAACTTTATTCGCCACAAAGGAAGATAGACAAATAGGAAACGGCGAATAGCCACGTCCTGATGACGCGGCGAACAGTGAACAGTCTCCTGACCAGTTTCACTTTGAATGTTTCCTGCTTCTCTTTTTTTAAATACAGGGCTGTTCGTGAGTAAAGTGAAGAAAACAACGAAAATGCAACAATATTTCAGTAAGTAAGCAACCCACTGTCGTGTAGGCTGTGTCCTACCTCACTGTGTTCATTGTGTACACCCTGCAGCAGAAAAAAAACTATTTAAAGTTTCTTTCGGTTTCTCTTGGTGTCTAATAGCCACTAATGATATTTTGTTGTTAATACCTACTGAAAAAAGTGCAGTTTAGTCAGGTTTGAGCAGAGGCATAGCTAGAACTTTTAGTTTGGGAGGGAGGTCAGACCCTGAGATTTTACTGGGGCAGCACACTGCTAAGACAAAAAAAATGAAAGAAAGAAAACAAATAAAATAGCGTTACTGCATTTAAACGACATATAAACTGATTCCTTCTCTGTACAAAGCTAAGCCTGTCCATCATTTCTACATTAATAAAAATTATATCAATATAACTTTAGACAGTAGGCTGAAAGACGAAACTGTGATGACATAACATGTTTTAGTCACTCATGAGGAAATGATGTGTGTGATTCAAATGAATCATGTGCACCACTTCTTTCAATACCCAACGAAAATCCTTTCACATAGACAGACAATAGAAGTTCTTAATGTAGGTTGCAGTCACTACACAGGGTATGCATGAGTCTAATGATTAGAAAACTAGTCAGACAGCACTTTATTAGGTAATGTATTCAACTGTAAAAAGTAATTCGTTAAAATGATCAATTATTATAGGTGACTTATTTTTGATAGTTATCTTACCATCGGATAGACCACTTCACAATGTAGCTCTCAGAGCAGCACTGCTGAAGGGACCCAGTGCGCATACACTTATCTGTTTGGTGAGTAAATTAGCCAATCACAGCAGGATATGCTAATTATTAAGCGTGGCATCATCAGACTCTCATAACTGATTGGTAACTACCCTGATGGCAGATTTCTCCTGAAGAATAATTGATGCTTTACTGCTGATGCCTGACTGTTTGCATAAGTGGGGTGGCCAGAAGGCTGTCCGTGCCTCATTCTTGGGTGGCACTGGCTACACCTCTGTGTTTAAGATCGGTTCCTCAGCCGAACATGTTTTCTTTGTGTCCTTACAGTGCTGCTTTTCATTATGCTGCTACCTCAGCTGTCTCTCTCTTTACAAATCCCATGCCAAGCTCAGTTGGAACAAGGGGTCCAGTATCGTAAAATATTTTGGTATAAGGTCAGTAAGTTACATTGTATGTCAGCAGTAAATAATCAACCAACACAATAACAAACTTGCACTGCATTATTCTGTTTCCAGGTAACAGAGTCTAACTCGGTTGTAGGTCTCGTCATGAAAGACCTCCGCAAAAATACCACATCTCTTTACAAACATGCTAATCACTCGTATCAAATCGGGGACGATTTGTCTTTGCTGCTTCTGTCCGAGCCCAGAGAGAAGAGGGAGACAAAGTGTGAAACTTACCGCTGCTCTGTATGGCCACCTGCAGGTTATCACATTCAGGAGAGTGATTATAGCCTCCCACAAGGTCAGAACTGATGTACCATGCTGTAAAACGTACACTATTTCAGATTTTATCATTTTATCACACTCTGACGCACTGATTTTGTTTTCTCCTGTGTGCAGGTTGCCAAAACAGTTCTGAAATGATGCCAGAATTTGCCAGTCATGCAATGGGCATAAAGATGACCTCTGTGTCACATACTCATATTTTAATTCCAGTTGGAGTTCTATTTGTGGTTCTTCTGTGTTGTTTTGCACTGCTGTACAAACAGAGAGAAAAATACACCAAAGTTTCTGTGTGAACAGCACACATACCTGGACAGTGGGTCCTCAAGACTGGAGCTTGGAGCCCTGATGATTTAGCTTGCTGTTATTTTGTGAAATACATATAAAAAAAACAGTCACACTTTATTTTGAAAGTCCTGTGTAGATTATCTAAAGATGTTGTCTACAGATAACTATCTGATGACACTCAGCAGGGTTAGGGTCAGGTTTAAGATTATGCTTAGGTTGTGGGTTGAAGTTAAAATCTATTAAATTCAGTGTAAAGTGGCATTTAATAGATATTTAGTTGGTTGTTAGTCAAAAACAAGTTGAATGTCTATAAAGAAAAACTGTCTCTGTACATGTTTGAATGAAAGTAAATAAATAAATCAATAACTCAAAGAAAGAATAACTGACTGTTTTGTGTACAGTACTGTGCAACGGCACCTAAGCAAACTGTTTAAACTTATTTATCTTAGCAATAAGTGTGTTCTGCTTGGAAAAACATAATATTCAAACCAACATTAATGCAGGAAGAAAAAACTTATTGTATTCAAAAAAGTTGTTGAACTGGTTAGAAGAACAAAGGTTCTGGATTTCTCTGTAATATATACATATATATATATATATATACAACCCCATTTCCAAAAAAGAAAGTTGGGATGCTGTGCAGAATGTAAATAAAAATAGAATGCGATGATATGCAAATCATGTAAACCATATTTTTAAAGGAAAATACTACAAGGACAACATATCAAATATTGAAACTGAGAAATTTTGTTCTTTTTTGAAAAATATATGCCCATTTTCAATTTGATGCCAACAACATGTTCCAAAAAAGTTGGGACAAACAAAAAAAAACATTTGATATGTTGTCTTTGTGCTATTTTTAATGAAATATTAGCTGTTCAAGGTGAAAATAAGTATTTCATACTTCTATTTATTTGCTGACATATTTTAAACATATTTTTCCCGATTAAACAGTAATTGTGCGTTAAAATGAAATGCACAGAAATGTGTTCACTATAGAGGATGTGAACTTATTTTAACTTAAAAAATTAGTAATTTAACCAGGGTGACCTGGGGCTCAACCTTTGCATATGACTTTGTATTTTCAGTTATATACATATATAAGTGCACGTTCCATATACAAGAAATGATCTATACCACCTTTATTAGAGAAATAAAAATGGATTTTCCATGATACTTTAGCTGGTTCTCTTTTCAAAAATACATTATTTCTAAAATGATCACAAATAAATATACATCATTTGGAATGGAACTCTTCATTTGTATTTATTCTAATGATATTACATATAAAAGCTTGTGCTAATAAATGCTTACTGCCTAGTTCAATAGCGTGTTAAATCTCATTTTGTGTTTGGACAAGTGGCCTCTGAGTAAAGAGAATGCATTCTGTGTTTCCTTTTTTAGCTATAGATCATAATCTGATGCATAATGCATACTGTTGCACAATTGTGCTCGTAGGACGAAACTTACAACAAAGGAAGTTATTCAAGTGTTTGTAGTTGTTGCTGTCGATTATACAGTCTGACTTTTGTTGTGGGTTGTTGTTGGCAGGAACAGCGATTTACAGCAGTGCTTTTCATTATAAGTTTAGGAAACTTATCAGTGCTGCACGGTAAGTGGTTTTCTTTGCTCCAGCACACCTGAAACAGGTGATCTATATAATATATATAATACTCCTACTTGTATGTTGCACACAATATATTTATTTATTATGTATTACCCTTAGCATTTCCACACAACAGACTGTTCACTGTATATTGAATATAACTGCTTACTCTAACAGTACGTAACCTACCATATATATTGTGTTCATATGAATATAATATTCATAGATATATTTGTAATTGTGTATTTATTGTTCATATTTTTATATATTTCGTAGGTAAGTTATATTTATGCCTATTATTGCACATTTGCACTGTCTATTTTGCACGATTGCTTTCTGTTAAAGCAGGGGAGTTTGGACTTCCAGTACTGAGACTGAAGAACTTCTAGGTTTAAACAATTAAACCTAAATCTGGTGCATTTGGCCACTAGAGGGGCCTGTTGGGGGGCCAAGGGAATACATTTTTTTTGGTGTTTTAATATGGGAGGTCCTTCAGTACATATTGGCTTTCAGTAAAACAACCCACTCACATTATTTAACACCACCAAATTGTCTATGGGTGCTAAAATGACAGTGAATATATGAACAAAATGTAGTTTCCTTCTTCTAATCTACCCTTTTTTTTGCTATCACAAAGAAAGGTCACCTCGGGACATCTCGCATATGAGAAAATCTCAAGATGCATGAAGGATTTTGGGGTAAGTTAACAGCTGAACAGCAGTATTTCGTCTGGTAAGCAGTGACTTTTAGTGTACACTTATTGTGTACAGTAAAAGTCTTACCATGTACAGAAAAATGTAATTGTGCTAATCATGTTATTTTTTCTATTATGTAACATATTTATTTAGTACTGACATATCTAACATCAACAGAAAACCATGTTCAAGGAGGAACTCCTGTCTTAGGTTGTACTAATACTGTAAAGTTGAACTTTTCCAGAAACAAGAGGGGGACTGTTCATATATAGCTAGACTGTGCGGTCAAATCGGGAATTTCTTCACAACTCAGGCTCCAGGCTCCATTCACAGAATGACAAACTAGTCTGCCTGTAATTTATTAGTTTATGAAAAAATAAGGAAGGATGAGATTCTAAGGAAGCAATACTGAAATATGCAAGTTCCCTTCTACTTTTGGGGAATTTGTTCAAAACAAAACTATCATTAAACAACAGGAGCTACCACAATAAACCTGTAACCACTATTTCAGTATTTAATTTATATTCAATATTTTGCAAGAATTCATTGTGTGCACACTCACTATGCATATATATGTTCACAGACAGGCACATGCAAAAGTTTGGGCATCCCGGTCAAATGACTTTTTGTTGAAGTGAAAATAAGTTAATTTCATATTACAATTTACAATTTGTATTTATTGGCTGAGTTTAATATATTTGAAACATATTTTTCCCAATTAAACAGTAATTGTGCATTAAAATGAAAGAAGTGTGTTCTCTGTAGGATGGATACTGACCAGGGTGTTCACTGGTCTAACAAACTCAATAATGTACTGATCAACACTGTTTTATTTTTTTCTTTAAAAACGCATATAAACAAAGTGGTAGTGGTCAATAGTGGTCAGTGGTCAAATGTCCCCAAAATGAAGATCCAAAGAGCAACTTCACAGTTATCTTGAAAAAGTCTTATTCAAATCCTTATTAAAAACATTTGATGTAGCAATTACTTCTTTTCTATTATTTTTAAAAGGTAATGTTGACAGTGGGCCTTTTAACCCAGACATAATCACCTCAGTAGATGATTCTTTTTGTACAAAACTGTCAATTTAGCTGCCGGCAGTAAGTGGAGTATTTCTTCTAAGATTGTTCTAGTAACCGTTTGTTCATAGGTTTATGGGTCTAACATAATCACATCACATAGAAAAGTTTTGAAAATGTTTGTAAGTGCTCTGGCTCTGATAATGAGGAATAATTTCATGAAGTGCACTTCTAAAACTAAAAGTGCCTAAAGTTTTTGGGTTGTATGAGCAGTTATTTGAAAACCTAAATAATATAGATACCTCACATTTTTGGAAGTCTTTTAATCTTTATAAAAAGTTCTTCACAATCGTGCGTCTCATTTACAAAAACTATCATTCGAAGAACCACCCACTGAAAGGTACTTAAAAAGTAAGCCTGTTTGGCATCGCTCCAAAGACCCCTTTTGGTACCTTTATTTTTTAGGGGGGTTTCCATCCGTCTTTCAAAAGTTCTTTGTTCTTTCAATTGTTTGAGTCTAGAGCAGTGGTTTTCAACCTGTGGGCTGCGGTAGTACTGTTTGGTGGCCATGGCCTCTTGTTTGTTCCCTGCAATTTTGTTTAACAATAAGTAGACATTTAACCAAATTTTATTTTAAATATAACTAATTATTTGCAAAAATAGAACATATTTGTTTACATTTTCAGTGCAAGCCAAAGAAAAACATTTCTCTTTTTGTTCGTATGTAATTCCTTCAGTATGAATTAGTGGTTACAAACAGGGTATTTCAAAAAGAAAGATTCTGAGGCTGGGCAATCTACAAATGAAACAGCCACCACATCTCAGACTGAGAAAACCAAGAAAACATAATATAAACCGAAACGAAGAAACACTTTTTGTAGCCAGCTAGGAGTCTTTGTATCCTTTTTTTTTAGGAATTTTCACCCACTCTTCCTTGCAGAGCGTTTTCATTTATGTGATATTCTTGGACTGTCTTGCGTGCACAGCATGTTTAAGATCTACCCTCTTTTCAATGATGTTCAAGTCAGGGACCATGTGGACAATTCCAAAAGCTTCAGCTTGCATTTTCTGAAGTAGTTCATGGTGGATTTTAAGGTATGTTTTGGATCATTGTCCTGTTCAGAAGCCAGCCTCTTTTCAGTTTCACTTTCTTGATTGTGTCACATTTGCTTCCAGAATTTTTGGATATTTAGTGGAATCTATTCCACCATCTACTCAATAAATTGTTTGTGACACTGGCTGCCACACAACCCCGAAGTGTAATAGATCTGTCCCATACTTAACAGTTAGCAAGGTGTTCTTTTCTTCAAATGCTTCTCCTTTTACCTTATACTTTTGGTGATCATGGCCCAAAAGTTTCATTTTTACTTCATCAGCCCACAGCACGTGTTTGTAAAATGGCTCTGGCTTTTCTAGTTGTCACACTTCAGAGGTTGACTTTTGAGAATGACAGAATTATGGTTTCCTTCTGATGACTCTTCCATGCATTTGATGCTAGTGTGAGCATCACTGGTTAAGGTTAAGTGTCAGCTTAACCTTTCTGCAGGTCCTTTGCTGTGGGAGTTTTGCTTTACCTTGCTGGCCAGCATATAAGCAGTACTATCTGAGTTTTCTTGGCCTTCATGTTCAAAGGTTTGAAGAGTCAGAGAATTGTATTATGTTCTGGAATTGTCATCAGCTGACAATTCCTAATGACAATTCTTGGCCTGCCTAACTAGTCCTAATTGGTCAGTGAGTACCTAGCAAGTTAAATACGTCCTGAGACTTCACAACTGGACAGATGTGCACATGTTAGCGCACGGTACGGTTTCTTAAAGTTATCAAAAATGAAGTCAATGAGTACTTACATTTGCAGAAAAAGCTGTGATTTTTTTTAAATACTCAAAAAAATTAGCATTAAGTACAGATTGTACTTAATTCTTTTTCTCTTCAAAAATTAATTCTCTTCAAAAATCAATTCTGTTCAAAAATCAGTTCTCTTCGAAAAATTGACAAAATATGTCATTTGGCCAAGGGTGCCAAAAACTTTGCATACAAATGTAAGTTGCCTGATGCCTGAGACATTATTTTATGATATTCAGGCATGTGAAGGTTCGCTGTTCATATTGGATAACAAATAAAAATGCTGTATTTGTGTTGTACACATTGGGACATCTAATTCCAAATACCACCATTGTAAACTGCAGTTGCATTGTTTTCATTAATTAAAAATAACTCAACCTATGTAGGGAAAAGGGAGCTATTTGATATTCTGCCTTAAACAGTTTGCAGCAGTGTTGCATCACCTGACCCGAATTCATCAGGTTCTGCTCGAGAATAAAACTGCTGTTTGACTGTTTCTGCTGTAAAACATGAACTTCCAATGCCTTGGCAACGGACAATAACAGATTTTGTGATAAAACCTATGTAGAGTTCCGAATGTGCTATGTGTTAAGAATAACTCACAACAGTCAGCTTGTTTTTTTAAAGGATGTTGTTTATCTTTTTTCAAACAAACTTTTCATATATACCATCTTTAAAATAAACACCATCAATGGTTATATATTAGCCATTTTAAGATCAGCGTACAAAAAGACATACTTGAAAGAAGAACAACTTCCTTACAAAGACTGAAGTTCCTCCTAAGGCCTGAGTAGACTGATAAATCAAAATGATGTAACACTCATTCATCTCAGTCTTAGTAAACTCCCTTGAGGGATGTTTGAACTGAACAGTCTCCTCAGTAGTGGCTGTGTTCACAAGTGATAATCTTAGCATCTGTGTTATACGGGACTCATGCATGTGTTTCATGACAAGTTACATACATGCCATAAAAGGCAAACCATAGCTACCCATATTATAGTCAAAATTGTAAGATATTGTTATTGGGATATGGTGAATTGTTTGCTAAGTTTAGGAGAAGGCAGTCTGATTATCAGAGCAGCAGTGGACTGAAGCAGGTGATGAGAGCCAAAATAATGTTTGAAGTTTATAACTTTGTTTAAATAGGTACATTTTTCATGAAACATATCAACAAAAGAATCACATGAAGAAATCAATCAACAGCAAGGAACAGTGTGGATTAAATAAAGTGCCTATGTGCTAATCAATATGCATTCTAAATGTATTCTAATTGTATCTTGAATACAATACTTTTTATGCATTGTAACTGAATTTGTTATTGAATCCATTTAGGACAGTGTGTTCAGTATTCAGCCATCACTACCTTTTCAAAGCATCGTTCTCATCCCTGACTGTGAAGAACTGTGAATAGGTTTCTCTAGAACAAAAAAAAATATGCTAGAATTCCCCTTTAAGAATGTACACAGAAAGGTTTCGTAATAATGGCTCATGCAGTTTCTGTGAAACACAACCTGATTTCAGTGAAATGCAGCAGCTCATGTAGAACTGAAAAGAAGTTGTGGTCAGTCATTCAGTTAGTGCTTTTTTTAAACTCACCTTCTGCTTTCTTTGTTTATACATATTGAAAGTTAGTTACTAACACCTACAGGAGGGGCTCCTGACCTGAGGCCCCCTGCTCTGCACAATTTAGTGTTTCACTTCTGGAATATCACTCACTTCAACTAATGAAGAAGTGAATAAGCTGATTAGTTTGATCAGGTGTGCTGAAGCAGGAAAAACACTAGGGCAGGGCCTCCTGGACCAGGGATAAAAAACACTGAACTAAAGTATGTGCAGTGGTGTGTGTCATTTAGGGTTGCTGTTGTCTTTTTGTCTTTTTGGTAGTATTTAATAAGTGAAAGTTAAAGGAAAAGTTCACAGGATTTTGTAAATTTTCACATAATTCAGTTGCTAAGATTATAAGTGAACAAAGTCATTCTGAGTGGTTTGATATGAAATGGCTCATTGTAGAGAAGATGATTCCTATTTTTTTATAGTGGTGGTGATAGGAACTAGGGGCATGCCCAATCTCAAAACATAGTGCACGGTTTTGCTACGGTTACTGGGTTGATCAACATATTTTGTCGAATTGGTGCGAAACGGTGTGCAAAGGGCTTTGAGGTACCTTGTCTCTCATTTGATGGGTGTGTCAGAGGTGTTACCCAATCAGCAGCAATGTGTATATAGACTCTGCCATATTTAAAAAGGCAGTGCACACAATGGATTCTAATGAAGTCCTTTACAAATGAGGCCGCTGCAGCTTGGTGTACGCAACAGTTGAAGACATTAGAATATTTATATAAAGTATTAAACACATATTTAAACCCATTTCATCAGGCTCTGAAAATTCTTTGAAAAGAACCCTGGGAGTCATCATGCAGGCCAGCCCACCCCAAACTCGACATAAAGTGGGGAAGTGAACTTCGTAGATGGGCCAATCTACAGGCCATTCTACAGAACACTCTGCATCCACTTTTCTATCTTTCCATAGGTGTCACTGGTGTTACCAATCCTCTTTGGTGTTACATATGAGAAAGGTAACACCAGAGACATTTTGATGAAAAATGCATTTTACAGAATGGCTGCCACAGAGCATCAAACCACATGTCATCAATCATGGAATATCCACTAAAATATGTAATTTAATCCATTTGTATTCTATTTTTTCACAGTTGTCCAAGAATAAAGTGTGCCACATCAGTGACGTCAACTAAAAGCTTCATATAAAATCATGAGCTAAACGAGAAAATTTCTGATAACTGAAAAGGCACAGTGGACTTACCATGTGCTTTTTTCATGGATCCTCAGAAAATAAGTAAAAGGAAGTCAAGTGATGTCATCAGTGTGATTTCTAAAGTATTCAGTAGTATTCTAAAACTTCCATGGTGATACTAAACAATAGCAATCAACCAGAAAGCTGAAATCACATAAACACAACAAACACTGCAGAACCTTCATCAGATAAGATGATAAAATTAAGTTATAATCAGAGGGTTGAGATGCACAATGATCAGGACAAACAACACAACAAACTTCAAAACCTAAAATTAATTATTGTGGGTAAAAGCATATTGCCACAAAGGACATGAAACATGGTTATGGTCCATTTATGTCTTACTTTTACTGTTAGACATTTGCTTTGCCATTTTCACAACTCACATGCCAGCTTTTATTGTAGAAGAGTTTTGTAATGCCAAATTCACAGAAAACCGATGACGACAACGTTGTTTACCATTTGTTTTCAGCTTTGAATGGGTAGAAAATTACATACTATAAGAGACAAATGTTCCTTTAAATGTCCCAGTTACATCTTTTAACCGCAACTGGCACTTCGATTCCAAAAACGGGCATGTGATAACAAACTGACAGGTTTAAACAAATGTAAGAAATTGTTGTGTCAGCCAGTACCAGGTTGGATAATATTGCAGCCAGATTCACACAGTCATGCTGAATTTGATACTCTAATCTCTGGAGTCTGATGTTAGCTTCTTATTCTAATTTCTGTTCCACCTTAAATATTGCAGCAATTGCAAATGCAGTTATAGCACCCGTCCAACCGTCTGAACATAACTGCTGCATCATAAAAGGCAGAAAGGGGAGAGAATGAGAAGCTAACTTCACCTTCATCATGTCACATCAAGCATCTCTGAATGACCTTGTTTACATCTTAATGTTTATGCAGATAATTCTTTAAAATGCGTAAAAAGTTCCAGAAGGAGTTCTTTGCATTATGCCATAGAAGAAACATTTTTGGTTCTCTAAAAAAAACTTTCAGTGTATGTTTTTTTTTCTTTCTAATTGAAATGTATGAGTGTGAAAAACCTGTTTAAAGTTGAAAGAACCTCCACATAATGGAAAGGTTCAAGTTAGAACATCTAAACTGGTAAAGCACCTTTGTATTATGTGATGGTTCTTTAAGCCTTTAAAAGGTCCTTCACACTCACAAATCTTTTTTTTTCAAACATTGTTCTTTAGGGAACCAAAAGTGGTTATTCCTTGGCATCTCTCAAGTTTTAAATAATCTATGGAAATCCCTCTTCAAGGGCTTCATCATCTCTCCTGTGTATTAAATGTCTGTTTTGTTGTTATATTTTAGCATGGCTTATGGTGCTTGCTTTGCACTCTGGGATAGTGGAGTGTGGCGACTCTGTCCGGGCAAGCTGCAATGATGATGTTACACTGCCCTGTGCAGTAAGGGAACAACAAAACAAGTATCGGTACATTGTCTGGTATAGGCAGAACATTGCCATCATTAAAAGGAAGAACAATGAGGTGACATTTTATAACAAGTCCTCTCCTGCATCTCTGGGAGTACGCGAGGCCCTGGTGTTGCAGCAAGTGCAGCCCAATGACTCTGGACAATACCAGTGTTTCTTGGCTGCAGATATTGGTGAGAAAGACGCAGAATCGTATGTCTCACTCAATGTGTCAGGTATGTGAGCTCTCCATTATTGTGTCCCAGATCTAATCCCTGAGTTAATGCACCAAATCCAGTCAAGCAGCTGAACAATGCAATTTAATTAATTAAGTGGTATTGCTCTTGTTTATTATTATGTATTAGGTTTATTTCATATTTATTCTGCCTCCATGACTGTACATGCATAGACATTACAGGTTTCTGGATTGACCTGTAATGTTAACATATTAGAAATAATAATCACATTCTCTGTTTTTCAGAGTGTGCGACTGTGCATCCAACCTGGCCCACCACACCAAACCAGTGCCTTTTTGAAGTGGTGGAAATTCCTGCTCTCTGGGCCGTGCTGCCGTTTATTCTTCTCTGTCTGGTTAAAGTCGGCATTTGCTTCATAACTATTCTTGTAAGTACAGCCTAGCCGCTCACTTCATCTGTGGTCAGTTTCTGTGGCTCTGTGGTCAGTTTATTATTAGTTTCTGACCTATTTTAGTTTGGATTTTTCGGATGGTGCCCTACTTAGCAGTGATACTGGCATATGTAAAAACCCCGGCAATACTGCTGTGCCTGCTCTGTTTATACCATGTTATTGTTCACACCCTTTACCATGACACCAGCATTAGTGGGTGTACGTATAGGTGCTAAGTGACAAATGTGTGTGTGTGCAAAACTGTGCCAGTGGCAGAGACTACCCTTTATTTATTTATTGTCCAGTCAAAACAGCCATTGAGTACAATTTTTTAGCACCAGAAAAAGAGGGAAATCCTTTATTTAACAGACAATGAAACGGAAGCATCAATAACTAAATAAAGGTTTTTTTTCACTCAATATTTCATGTGTTCAGCCTTTGCCTTTATTGTGGCTTCCCCTCTTTTCGTAAGACTTACTTTCAGTTTTCCAAAGAAATCTGCAGAGATGTCTTTTAGGGTTGCAGGGATGTCCAAGTAATCCAAAACACGTTCGATAATAATAATAATAACAACATTTTTTTATCATATAACACCTTTCATACATATATTGAAACCCAAAACTCTTCATGAAAGTTTTAAAAACAAAGATGAAATAATAATAAAAGTAATCACACAAACACAAGTGTAGCAGGAAAATGATGAAATAAATGATGAGTTGCCTTCTCACAGTAGAAGAATGAACAGCGACATTAGTTTTTTTCTGAAGTAAGAGTGAAGCTTGATTTTCTCTTCTGTCTCAAAGATGAAAGCTTTAAGTGCTGTTTATGTGAAGGGAACAGTTTTGGTGGTCTACCATGTCTAGCACAGTTGTTAGGAGTTTCACGTTTAACAATATTTGAACTCCAGCTTTGAGCATCTTATCTCTTTATCTAATCTCTTCAGAATTTTCTCCCGAAAACTGGATAAACTTGTATGTAAGGTCTGAGAGAATGTGGTTCAAATTATTAAAAATGTTTCTATGATACCAAAATTGCAAAAGTGCACCAAGCATGGTTTAAATATTCTGAAGAGTAGTGTTAAACTGGCACTCAGTCTCGTCTCGGTCTTAAAAACATTTGGACATGGTCTTGTCTCGGGGTAAGGTGGACTCGGAAAGAATGTGATGCCTCTACCTGAAAACTGAATTATTACTGAATTTCAGCAAACCCAGAATAAACAGAATAAAACAGTCCTTCCTATAGTATCAGGGGTTCCCAAACTGTTGCAACTGACGGCCCACACAGATGACCACAAAAGTTTCGGCAGATTTAAGTAATCAGATCATCTTTTTTTGACTCACCTAATGAGAAGGTTGATTTAGCAGCTGCTGAGTGCTGGATGTCAGACTGTGGAGAGGAAAGCTGCTGTTTATTCTCCAATCATAGCTTCATTTGAAAGGACACCTGAGCAAACAGCACCAAGCTGTAGTTACTTGTTTTCAGTTCTCACGCAGGTGAAGCCCAGTGCTACATATTCACTGCTGTATTATTTTTGCAGATAAACAACAACATTTGTCATGTTTAAAATGACCTTTGTTTCAGTGTTTGTATTGTAATTAATTTTTGCATAAAAACTGCAGTACCACCACGACCCACTGGGGGCCGCAGCCCACAGGTTGGAAACCAATGTTACAGAGGTGTAAATGAATTTCTGTTTTTTGAGGGTCTCATTTACTATTTCCAGGAAGGCTTAACTGAGTATTACCTGTTTGCTGATGTTCATTGGTTTCAAAGTTCAAACATCCCCTGAGGGCAGATTGGAATGCTATTATTACTGTTTTCATGTAATGATAAAAATAGAGGTAATTTATGTTAATTTGACTTTAGGTGGCGATTCCGAATAAGTTTTGGAGAAGAAAGTGAAAGAGTATAACCTTATCATTGCTTCCAGTCAAAATGCAAGGTTTGACCAAGACTATAATATAATAATAATTTATAATGTTTTAGACCATATATGATTCAATGAAAAATCTTAATCTGGTCTTGGTTTTATCTCTGTCTTGGCCATTCCAGTTCTCAGTCTTGACTCGGACTTGACTGCTGAAAGCCTTGGTCTTGACTCTGACTCGATGTATCCAGGTTGGATGTATTCCGGGCTCGGCCTTGACTCATATTCTGCTCTTGCGGTCTTGACTACAGCATTACTGATGAGCATGCGTGATTGACAGCCCTTAGTCCAAAACTTCCAGCCTCCCAGATTAACCTACTTCAAAAGAAAACACATATTCAGCTTCCCTGGGTCTTTAATAGCCATTTTGACTAAATATTAAATAAATGAAGGGTGGTCTCTGACTTTTGCACAATACTGGATACAGAAAAAAAACTGAGTTGCTAAGTGACAAAGGTGTGTGTGCATAGAAAAACAGACTGAGAACTGAAGAACAACTTTCAACAACTTTTTCCACCAACTTCATTATAACAATCTTATATATTTATATAAGTTTTATGTACTGTATATAAAATTATTCATTATATATATATATATATATATATATGTAATTGTTTTACTGTAATGTATTGAGTTGGACTAAATCAAATGAATGTCATAGGCCCTATTGCCAAAACATTGCAGAAGTCATTTCCCTTTAACATGTTCAGCAATAATAGGAACAACAAGTTGAGTGTTGAAAAGTGTTGACATATGAAACTGCAAAAGGAAACGTGTAACCTATAGCACCCCTGCCTTTTTGTCTATGTAAGTGTTTTTTTGGGGTTTTTTTTTGGCCATATGCACCTTGCTGATCTGACACTTTCATGTTTAGGTATGCCAGAAGATAAGAGGAAGTGGAGATGGTGGTAGAAAGCAAAAACACACAAACCGTACATATTCACAGCAGAGCGACTGCAGTTCACGCAACAGGAAGATCTGAGTTTGCTAATGTGCACCTGCCTGTTCTGTTCTCTCTGTATTTTACATCATTGTATATGCAATTATTTGCTCTTCATAACATCTGCATACACACAGAAATTGTATTTGTCAAATGCTCCTAATTTTTAACTCTGTGTGACAACTCTGCAAAATATATCAGTCATTTCTTAAACTTTTTCATTTTTCAATCATATAATCATAAACATGTCAGTCAAATATAGCATTGTATTACAGTGCTTAGTGTCCAGCGCTACAACAGTGCAAATTTCTACTAGCGCCACAAGAGCTTCTCCCCTGTTACATTAGCATTAAGCTAATGATTTAATGCTACACAGTTCCAACTTATGCAAGGAAACAGGAAGCTTGTAATAGATTTTCAGGTAGCAGATTATTACTTTATATATGTTCCAGTTGTACAGGAAATCTTTAACAGTAAACAAAACTTGAGCAAAATTCTTCTGCCATATTGGCAGGGTTTGTTCTTTAAATGCTTCAAATAGAGCTTGAAGAGATTGTTGTTTCTGTGGTTCTTCAGGCTTGTCCTGCTTAAAAGTGAATCAGATGAGAAGAAGATGTTAAACAGGGATGCCAAACAACAAAATATGCATAAAACTAGTTTTATTGAATGTGAAATATGCTCAGCCACTGAGTTTTGACATATTTCTCTCAGTTACTGCCATATTTTACTTGATTACTGGCATATTTCATACAGTTATTGGTATATCACTCTAGTTTAGGGAACACTGCCAGCCTAGTTTACACTGAGAAGGAAGTCTAAAGTCTTTAAAATAAAATTAGAATGCAAATCGTCTTTTACCTCAGCTAATGTTACTAGCCTGCTCAATTCACATTTTACTTCCCTTCATACCTTTTAGCTGGAAAACAGGAATACCCTGTTTACACCTGGTCACTTTATGTGACTAGTATCAGGTTTGTATGCTGATAAGATTTTAGCCACATGCATTTACACCTACTGGTCAAATGTGCCTCAGGCTACTCAGACTAAAAACTGTTTGCTGTGAGGGTGGAAATATGCAAATTTGCTTGTTATGCAGCAACCAATTACCAAGTGTTTATCCATTCCGCCTCTATCTCTGCAGTTTGTTTTGCACCTTAGTTTCTGTCCATATTGCTATTAAGCATTTTGTCTCGTTCGTTCCCCAATCATGTGTGTCCCCCATCACATGCACAGTGACATACTGCATGGGGACGAGTTTTGGTTGTACTGGGAGGGGTTTTAGTTGTCATATGTCTCTTGGAGAGACGGATGCCTAATTAATTAGTGCTAGTCAGCTTTGCCAATGTATTTAGTGAGTTGACAGGTTTGGCAAAATCAAGGAAAGTAAGTAGGAAAGAAAGATTCATTCAACTAAACTGACTAAATCTTCTAAAATGGTGGATTTCCCATAAGGCACTGTGTCATGATATGATATCATTCAAAAGCTATATATTACTGGATAAGGATAGCCTCTTAGCAGTATGCAGCATAGGGTTGTGTTTTAAGCATTGTACTTCATATGCACACAATCTGTCAATGCAATCGTACTATGGCTTCAGTGTACAAAAAAACGGAAAACACTGCGCTTTCAGGCTCTTTTGTTGAGCAGACCACAAGGGAAAACCACTTCTCAGCAGCGCTGAAATGGCGGACACAACGGCAGAGACAGCCATACACCTCCCCCTCATGGCAAACACGAACACCGCAATGACTAACCCACAGCCAAACACAGCGAGGCACGAGCAACATATCAGCACCTTATTAAGCTATTTAGAGGAAATGTCTCTCCTGTCTCAAGCATGGCGCCTCCTGATAGACTCTGCGCAGTTTAATTCTTATTGTATGTTAGTCAGTTTGTTTGTTTGTTTTTTTTTCCATTTCTAGGGGTCTTGAAAACTGCAGAGGTTACTTTCAGGGAACATATCGAGGGTGAAACAAAATACACAGAGTTCAAAATTTCATTTATAAGTTCCTCTGACAGGCCCTAAGGTAGATGTTGCAGGTTCCAGTAAATTCTATTCAAATACAGAAGGGACATTTAAGGCCTTACTGGTCACATCATAGATTTCCATAGAAATATTCATATAAAAACTTCAAACGTAGAATTTCAAAGCTATTAGCAAAACATAAAACATATAATAAAACCTATATTTTTTTGCATAATACAAGTTCTGATAACACAAAATAGAATAATATATTACCTCTCAAAAACAGGAAACCTGCATTTATTAAGGGACTGAAAAAAACACTAGTATAACTGTTAGGAGTGCGGGAAAAAATCGATTCTTAGATGCATCGCGATGCAGACGTGGACGATTCTGAATCGATTCATAAATGTCAAAAATCGATTTTCTAAATATTTAATTTATAACGTAATGTTGACGGAACGCAAAGGGCGGAACTTGGAAGTGGGTAAATGTGGCGCCCGGACAGTCTGCGGCGGCACATAACAAAAACACAACCGGATGAGCGAGAAATCCGACGGGCTCCCTCTGCATTAAAACCAGGTTAGGTCAGGAGTCACAACACAAATGATAAGAAGAGACATTCTGTCCTTTCAACAAAAATCAAACCACGCTGGGAGCCACAACATTTATGTCCAGTATGTGATAATGTGCTAGTTTAGGCTAAAAAATATAAACGAAAACACAGATTTACTCTGCTCTGCTTTAAGCTTTAGCTATAGCCGCTTTTCTTCCAACTCCGCCACAAAACTTTTCCTCAAAAATTGAATAGTTTCTTGTAAAATGTCTCTCAGCTTTCCGCTGTTTTACGAGGCTGAAGTCGCTTCTCATTCGCCAGCTTCTTGCTGAACTTTCCGGTTCCACCTTAAATTCTGACTGAGGCACCGAATGTAAAAGCGGCACCACTTAAGGTGGAACGGGAAAATTAGAGAAGCGACTTCATCTTCGCAGCTTCGCATCTTTTAGTTAGTGTTTGACAGTCTCTCGTTGCAGATTTAACGTACCAGGAAACCAACTGCGCTGCGTCGTCCCCGCCACATCACTTCCATTTGTTTTATTAATAAAAGATATCGGATGTAAATGCATTATGGATCATTACAAATACTTTGTTTTAAAACTTCCAAGTCCCCAGACAGTAAGAAAATAGAAAGGATGTATAGAAAAAAAAGATGCATCGAGATGCATCGATAATCGTTTTATAATCGCATCGCAGCCTCTGAATCGTAATTGGATCGAATCGCGAGGTGCCTAAAGATTCCCACCCCTAATAACTGTCATCCGAGGTTTAATCAACACTCCAGGAGGTTAAATGCTAGCACTGTTATCCCATGGACTGATTAGTACCTTATCTTCTTCACTTAGGGTGCTCAAAAAAGTTTTATAGACTTAATTTCATCTGATGTTCTGTTTGCTTTCATTTATGTGAAGCATGTTGAATTGCCTTTATGTAGGACACATGCTGCTTAAATAAATTTGCCTTGCAAACTTTCAGTTGTATTGCACCTGTCATTACACATTGCCATTGTCTGTGAAATAGCAATCAAACCAGTAGCTTATTTTAAAACTAAAAGTCTCCATAGGCTTCTTTTAATATGAGGAGAAAGTTGTTGGAAACTTCCTGTGAGAGCAAGCACAAACTACAAAGACCATGAACCTTTGCCACAGGAAAAGGTGTGGCTAATGGTGTAAAAGGTCACAGCCAGCCATTTTTGTGCAGTTCCATGTGGACCGAGGATGGTTTAGACCGTTGTGCCTCTCGGGTGCGTAAATATGCAAGTTTGTTTCTTTACAATAATTAACGCTTTCACTGTAAGTAATTGGTTTAACATTGTCAATCTGTCTTTTTTGTTTATTGTTGCTATATCTGTGTTATTGCTATCATTAGTTGTGTACTCAGTTCTCTTCCATTCTGTGTATTTCCTTGTCGGTGAATCGTGTTCTCACTTCTTTTTTATGTATTGTTTTTGCAGATAATAATCATCCTCAACCTCACACATAGCCTCGTTAGCCTTCGTTGCTCTGCTCTAAGTGAATCTGCTTATTTAATGTCAACAAGTTCAATGCGGAGCAACTACCTGTATCTGGGTCATTCTACAGAAACGTTCACTTTTCTATCTCTCCATAGGTTGCTGGTGTTACCAATCCTCATTGGTGTTACACATAAGAAAGGTAACACCAGTGACCGTAACCCCAGTGACATTTTTGATGAAAAATACATTTTACAAAATGGCTACAGAGCATCAAACCACATGTTGTCAATCATGGAATATCCACTAAAATATGTAATTTAATTCATTTGTATTCTGTTTTTTCACAATTACCTAAGAATAAAGGTCACATCAGTGACGTCAACTAAAAGCTTCATATGAAATCATGAGCTAAATGAGAATTTCTGATATCTGAAAAGACACAGGGGACTTACAGTGTGCTTTTTTTCATAGATCCTCAGAAAATAGGTAAAAGGAAGTCAAGTGATGTCATCAGTGTGTGTGGTGTTTTAAATATTTTTTTGTTACGCAGTAGCATCAGTGACATGACTCCTGGTTACAACTTTCATTAGATATTTTATAATAGTTATTTATTTGGCATTTGTTTTTTCATTTAATATATATATATATATATATATATATACCATGGTCATGTATAGATTTATTGTAGTTAAAATTGCAGATTTTTTTTTTTCCTTCAAAATATGGCACTTATTCTTTACACGTTACTGTGAGGACGTGCATTTCTATGGTGCTTGGAATTCTAGATAATTGATTTAAAAACCGATATTGCTAAATTGATGGCTGAAGGTGTAATTGTTAAAATAACTTTATTTTTATTTGAAAATGTAAAAAAAAAAATGTAACCCTAACATGTTTTTAAGTGTAATATATCTATAAATGCTAGGGACACAAAAATGGACATTTCTGTAGAATGACCCATCTGTCTCCTGTGTTTTAACAGACACACTTTCATGTTAGCTTGCCTCCAGCTATAGCACCCTGTTATACCACAACTATTTCATAATGGTATTGTTGTCCGCTGTGGCGTCCATCTATTAAAATAAGTAGAAAATGTGAATAAATGTAGAGAGGATGTGGACAACTACACATTACTTTGTGTAGCATGTCTGAATGAAATGGCCTGCTGATAGATTTTGCTCCAGCCTCTGACAAATAGACTCCAATATCTGCTGCACCCTTGTTCTAATAAGCTGCCTTGAATGCTTCCTTCTATAGTTGACATCATGTTTTGTGTCCAGTGCTCCTCAGCTGATGCAGTTTTTCCTTTGACTGTTCTTCCTCTTGACTGAGAGCAATGTGACCCTTTTTTTGCCATAAGATTGTCTTCTTCTTTCCTATTAACACAGAGCAGAGATGCGTAGTCTAAACCAGTCCAGTGTAACAAATTGCCTAAAATAGCTGACCGCAGCACATTTAAAATTAAATAGTTTGCAATGAGCCATACTATGCCCTAAACAATGAAAAGTCTGCACGACCTTAATGAAGACCAGGAGCCTCATTTATAAAAGATTAGCATGAACGGATTTGACCTTAAACAATTCATACACGGAAAAATCACATTTAAGTGACTTAACCTGATTTTGGTGTAAAAATGTGTGTAGACTGACCCATGCCTGACCTGATGTACAAACTGTTGGAAAGTAGGAAATACCAATTTACCTACTTGTACATTTCACTTTGACAAAGCTGTGTTTACATACTTGTACATTTCACTTTGACAAAGCTGTGTTTACATACTTGTACATTTCACTTTGACAAAGTGTGAAAACTGGGGATTCCACCACACACTCACACACACACACACAGTAAAATTGAAAGCATGTGAAGTGAATGCTTTCTCTAGACCTTTACAGGCGTAGTGTGTATGAAAACAAAAACACTGTCCTTGAGTTTTGTGTGAAAGCAGCAAGAATTCACACAATGTGGAAAGAGTATACAAACCAATGCTATGGTTCACCCAAAATATATTACTAAATGACATTCAAGTGGGATGTTACTGCATTACACTGACCCAGCTCGCATCATCTTCTAGCTCAGCGTGAACTAGTAGCCTCACCAATGAGAAACAAATGAGAAAATCCAACAAATACAGACAGCAGGAATTGGAGAGAACATCACTCATACATGTAAACACAAAATAATTAATTTATTGATTTTACTGTGTAGAACAACCAGTGAACATACACGTCTTCTTAGTTTTTACTTGTAATATTGAGAATGATAAAATCTAAACCTATGTTTTCTTTTGGTACTTTCTTTTCTTTTTCTTGGTTACTGCTTATTTTTCAGTTTCTTTTGCTCTGTTTGTTAATTTTGACATCTTTTCATTTTAATCTAAGCACAAAGCACTGTCTCTAATTCTTGTGCTCTTTATACACTTTGAATGGCCTTTACCTCTGAAATGTGCTTTATAAATAAACTTGCCTTGGCTTGTTGTCTTATTTTGCCTTACAAAGTCCTGCAGGTAGCCAAAACCTTAAAACTACGATAAAACAGTCTTGGGTCTCACATTCAAAACTGTTTTGTGTAATAGCTTTCTTTGAGAGTTATTGGAGGCATTTTAGAGCTTTATTTAAAATGTTCATTTGAGAGCTACCAGAGGTATTGAACACTTCAGACGTCTGGTTCCTATCATCTCCATTGCTAACAAGTCTGACTCGGTATGTTTTTTCTAGAAAGGCGCACTTCACATCAAACTACACTGAAACGCTTTGTTTACACCTTAACGTCATAATTATTCAGAACTTCTGGAACATCGTTGGATTTCCTCTTTAAGCTGTTGCGATTCCAGTTTGGGTATTCACCGGTTATTTTCTACACGGTTGGCCGGTCAGAGTCTTACTTTGCCTCTGGTAATCATTGTTGTCAGCTGCTTTATGAGCACCGGCCAATGAGAATGCAGTATCCTGACGCAGGCTTGGTTTCGAGGTGCTCGGGCTGGTGCAAAACAGGACGAACTGCAGAAAAAAAGCAAGACCAAAAAAACTGAATATGCAACGACTGGGCATCGCTTTACGTAAGTTGACGGGATGCATCATTACTATGCAACCGTAACAATAACATGTAAATTTAGGCAAGAACGGTTAGCTTTGGTGCAGGAGGGGATTTCCCTGCTGAGACAGCTTGAATGTAAACAACAAAAGCGAAAGATCTCCAACCAGGAACACTGTGTATCTAGAACACAGAGAACATGTTGGTAGCCGTATATAACCGTGTACTGTGTTTAAGCACAAATAGGGTCAGAATATTGAGAATGTGTTGATGTCCACTCATAAACGTCTTATATAACCGAAACTGCAAATAGTGTTTATGAATTGTTTCCCTCAGTGTCCAGTCTGCTTGGTCTGAGCGTATCGGTACATCATGAGAAGCCCGTCAAACGAATACCGTGCCAAGCAAACGTTGAACCCGGTCTGCAGTACCGGAAAATCAGCTGGTACAAGGTTTGTTTATTAAACAGTTTATGGGGTTATAATACGGGCCTTTCAGTACATGTAGACCAGTGCCTACCAGCAGAGTGCAGTATATAGGCTGTTTGTACAAGAACATTCTGGTTCCTGTTTTGATGTGAACAGCCCCGCCCTGTGGAGCATTAGGAGACGTCTGTGCGTTGTCTTCTATAGTTTAGAATTAAAATAATCATATCTGAGATTAAAAGAAGAAGCTTATTGGACGCTTAGACAGGATGTCCCAGCCACAATAATGGAACAGTGTTTCACAACGAGCTAGGTTTAGGTGCTGGATCAGTAGAGCCCATTACCAGAGGACTTCCTGTAATGTCATTTGTAAGGGAGCTGACTGGCTGGACTAATTGTGTGGGATAAAGTCTGTGTAATTTCCCCAGATTACCCCAGAAAGTCCCGATCAAACTGCCACAGCCCACATCACTTTAGGGTTAAGATTAGAATTAAATGGATCCAAACAAACAACAAAGAAGAACATATCAGATTGAATAGCATTAGGCTAACATTAGTAAAGTGTGCTCATTTAATAGCACTCAAGAGGCAGGACAGAAATTGCTCTGCCTTGTAAAAGGCACCTTCAGATATTTCATTTTCATTCTCTGTTCAAATTAGCCCATCACCAAAAATGTTTTAGATCATGATAGTCCTGTTTTGAATTTGAGAAGGAAAAAAAAAAACTTTACTAAGCGCTCCATGTTAGTGGTTAGCCTCATTGCCAAAAACAGGTGAAGGAAAACTACTACTACTGATGGAGCTCCAAGTTTGATCAGTTATAGGTAGAGGTGGAGAAAGTACACAGCTCCTTTACTTGAGTTAAAGTATTGATACTCCTGGTCAAATATTACTCCACTACAGGTGAGAGTTGTGCAGTCAAATTTTACTTAAGTTAAAAGTACTGGAGTACTTGGTTTTAAGAATACTTAAGTATTTTCATTTTAATGTCAACACGCCATAATCACAACCATTCAAAAATGCAGCATGTACTTTGACCTTGACTGACAGTGTAGGAGTAGTTCACTGTGATTGATTTGTCTCCTGTGACAAACGCAGTATGGCGTTCGCGTTTTATAATTTGTCTGCTGACTTTAAAGCTATGATTCAAAGTAAGTAATAACGAGAACCATCACAGAAATGTAGTGGACTCAAAAGTGCAATATTTGTCTTTCAAATGTACTGGAGTACAATTTGACAATGTGCAAAATGTAAATAAAGAAAATGCAATCGTGCAAATCATTAAACCCTATATCTAATTGAAAATAATGCAAGGGCAACATGTCAAATGTTGAAATTGAGATTTTATTGTTTTTTGAAAAATAAATGCCTATTTTGAATTTGATGCAAGTAACACATTCCAAAAAAGTTGGGACAGAACAACAAAAGGCTGGTAAAGTTGTGTAATGCTAAAAAAAAACACCTGGTGGTTAATAGGCAACAGGTCAGTAACATGATTGGGTATAAAAAGAGCATCTCAGAGAGGCAGAGTCTTCACCATTGAGATGAGGAGAGGTTCACCATTCTGTGAAGGACTGCACAATCAAATAGGTTATTCTTGAATTGTTGCACTTTCGTAATGTAAAATAGCAAAGAATTTGAGGATTTCATCATCTACAGTACATAATAACATTGAGCTCATTTAAAATGGATTGAGGGGAAGTGGAAAAGTGTCCTGTGGCCCGACGAATAAACATTTGAAATTCTTTTTGGAAATCATGAACGGTCTTCATGATGGTATAGGGGTGCATTAGTGCACATGGCATGGGTGACATGCACATCTGTAAAGGCACCTATTCATGCTGAAAGATATATACATGCTTTGGCAACATACGCTGCCATCCAGACGACATCTTTTTCAGGGAAAGCCTTGCTTATTTTAGCAAGACAGTGTCAAACCACATTCTGCATGTATTACAACACCATTGCCAAAGCATGTATATATTGTTGCTCCATATTAAAAGGCTGGGTGCTGAATTCAAAATGGCCATATATTTTTCAAAAAACAATACAATTTCTCAGTTTCAACATTTGATATGTTGTCTTTGTAGTATTTTCCTTTAAAAATAAGCATTTACATGATTTGCATATCAATGTTTTACACAGCATCCCAACTTACTTAAGTACAGTCCACCCCTGATTATAGGAGGTACCTTGCTCTGGAATTATTGCTTAGCAGACTTGCAAAAACTACAGATGTTGCAGATTTTATTCATGGATCCCATCTGTGATCACTCAAATTACAGCACCTCCCAGATGAAACTAATCTAGCTCGAATCGGGTTAAAATGATAGATAATTAGGTTTACGAGCTGAATGATTTTGAGTGTTGGTTTTACTTTAGCATTTGTTAAGTATGTTAGGACAAAGCCTGTTTTAAACACTGGTTTATTTTAATGAGAGAATAACACAGCTCTAAAATTTTGTCAGAAGGATTTTAGGTACACCCAGAAATATCGTCTAGCCAGAGTCTTCATCACTGAGGGAGGAATATGAACTGTTTTAATAGCTTTGATTCCACTGATTGTTGTACTTTATTGTATTGTTTACAGGTGAAAGAGGAATCTGATGGATTAATTGGTCTTGTGATCAAAGACTTACATACCCACGAGACAGTCCTCTATAAATTTGCTAATCAGTCCTATGAAGTAGGAGATGATTATTCTCTGGTGCTCCCAGAGTTCAGTGAGAAGGACTGTGGGCATTACCGCTGCACTCTGTGGCCTCCACTGGGGCATTACATCCAGGATGGAGACTTTGAGTTCTATCAGTTTGGTGAGTTTACCTCATTGTCTGGATCAAATTTTTGGTGGATCAAATTTTGGTGATCCCTGCCTGTGTCTGTGCGGCTAATTCTTGTTAAACATAAAGACAGTGGTCTTGTGTCCACTGGCAAATGCAACGTTTCTTTTGTCCATGTACAGTAAAGGAAAAGGCACAATGATGGCAGTTTATAAACATACTAGCGTTTCAAAGTAGTTGAGAATATAATGTCCATGTGGGTAGCTTGTAGCATAAACATGCTTCTTCTGTTTAGATAAAGGAGAACTTCACAAATTTTTCAAAACTTCTACATAATTCAGTCATTGAAGTGTAAACAGATTAATTCAGAGTGGTTTAATGTGAAATATCCAAGATGACCAGTGAACCTACATGTGTCTTTTGATCTTTTATATATAATATTGGCAATGGTAAAGTACAGATAAAGCTGGAAAAAAGTTTTCTTTGGGTACAATTTTGCCTTACAACACCCTGCATGTACCTATCCACCATAAATATTTTGTGGTGTTGTGCGAAGGAAGATCCAGAGAACGCCATATTTTGGTCTTATTGAACAAGGCAGAACAGGCCACTAAAATACAACTAGAATAGGTTCTAGCCATGTAATTTCACTCCATGACAGACAACTAACACTCTTTAACAAAACCCACACCCCAACACTGTGGGGGGGTGTGGAGGGGAAGATAGAGCACGGTGCACCTTTGCATACCATGCCTCCAAAGCCTCCTCTGCAACACAGGAAGTGGAGGCAGCTGCAATATTTTCAAATATGTTTTAGACCAAAACCGGATCTTGAAACTATTATAAATCAGTGTCCCAAGCATAAGGCAACACCTTCTGTAAGCGTTTACATAAGTAGGGGCTTTAAACTCTTTACATGTCTGGTTACTATCCCCACTGCTGTGAACAATTTTGACTCCAAGATTTTCTAGAATGGAGCATTTCAGATCAAGCATGGATAACCTCATTTAATAGGGAATTTGTAGGTTTCAGTGCAGGTTTTTGCATGTAATTTCCCTTAACTTGCCCATTAATAAAACTTTACTAACCATTAAGATAATTCACATGTGAATAACTGGGTTATTTTGAGTCTGTCGATGCACAAATTTGTGTAAATCCATACTTTTGTGTGTGGAACTCGCAGAGCTGATATGCTTTTCTGTTTTATTTGCTTTTTCTTTGCATCCAGGATGTTCCAAACCTCCGCAGCAGAGTAAAACAGTCACAGGTGAGAAGACCTGGCCAAGTGTGAATAATATTCCTCTGTTCCTAATAATCTCAGGCATCCTTGCCTTTGCTAATGTGGCGATTATTTACCTTAGCTGGAAAAGGATAAAATGGAACAAAAAGGCAAAGCAAGTGTATTTTTGTGATTCATTTAAAAGAGATTCAGTCAACTGCAGTGAAGATATTTCAAAATCTTGCTCAGTGTAATGATGCTGGAGGTACTCTGCTGAAGTTTCTGTCTTCATTAAAGACCTTTCGTTTCCTGTGTAGCATATATATAAAAACTAGGCAGTTACTGACACAAAAGCCACACTTTCTATTACTGTTCTATACATGGAACTTCTTTAATGGAAAAAAATTCTTTAGTTGTTTCATAACTTAACAAATCATGGAATGTCTTACAAGAGCACTTTGCTATTAAAAGAATATGTGGTTCTCCTTGTCTTGTCATTTTTGTGATTTTTTTTTTTCCTTTGTGGATTCACTTGGTTTTCACAGTGAGTCAGATATCAACCTTCATTTATTAAAATAACCATGGTATTAATGGTATTAAGTACAAGTTATTCATTTTTCAGGAGATATTTCTTAAGAGACTGGATATAACATAATCCACCTACATAGATTAGATAATAATTACAAAAAATAAGTGGGTGGGGGGAGTTTCCAAAACTAGATTCCAAAAATTATGAAAAAAGTATAGAAAAAATTGGACTTCTAACAACCATGCAAAACCTGGTAGACCACAAAGCCATCAGATAAACAGCACTTAAAGCTTTGATCTTTGAGAGAGAGGAGAAAATCACCCTCCACTCTTGATTCAGATCTGAAAAAATCCACAGGTGTTTCTGTCCATCCTTCCACTGTGAGAAGACAACACAGAACTGTAAGTCTAACAGCATAAAAAAGAAAATGTGTAAGAATCCTCTGGTGTTCTCAGAACAGTGGACTGACCAGCCCAGAGTCCAGACCTCAACGTTGTTAAATTAGTTTGGGATTACTCGGATTGTGAGAAGCAGAAGATGAAACCAATGTCAAAGACTGAACTTTGGAGGAGTAGAAAAATATTTTAGCAGGTTTCTTTAGAAAACTAAAAAAAAAGTCTTAAGTCTTCATATATGTTCATATATTCTTATTGATTCCTCATGTTTACATCACCTTATATGCCTCATCCCAATAAAAGTATCTTCACTCCTTCTGAACGTTTACTGCTGAGGCTTTGTCCCCTCATGAGGCTTTTTCCCCTCAGTTTCCTGTTGTAGTTTGTGTGTTACCAGGAGCTGATTGCTCGACATTTTGCTCCTCCCTCACACACAGTAGTTTGTACCCAAGCTGCAACAAATATGACTGAAGTTAACTGAAGAAGAATGAAACATGAGCACAACGATGCACTGGAGAATACTGAGTAAGCAAATGTTCCCATTTTCAAATCTTTCAAGAATATTTATTGATTCACTTTTTACAAACTTATTTATCAGTTTAAATATGTAGGACATAGCCATAAATTCTACATTGCAGCATATGGAGCTGTCATTCAATATTCTTAAGGATCCGTTAAAAATATTTAAAGAAACAGTTATGTTTGATATTAATATTTGTTGCAGTTACTGTATTTATACATATGTGTGTATTATCTGAACATAAATCTGAAGATTAAAAGTAACAGAAGTAAACTTTATTCTGTCTATACACTTTACTGTATTTATGACAGGAGATCTTCCAGGCATGGTTTAAATGAAGACATGTAGGTTTAACCCTAGATTAGTCTAAGGTTTAAATGATAATTTGTTTTCAAACTTAATGGTATTATAAAAAATGTTAAATTTGTTTATATGTCCACTTAATTTTTTAAAACCCTGAGTACTATTCTTTTATTTTTTTATTTTTTAAATATTTTTTATGATTTTAAATCATTGTAAATGCCATAAATGTGAGAATTTAGAGTTGAGTTGGCTACACTGACTGTGGTTTGTACAGTGCAACGTGCTGATAACTACTGTACAAATAGTTAACATTTGTTTCTGTAAACTGAAAATGGTGTGAAACAATATTTTATGTTTTACCTTATAAACTTTATTGTTTTGGGTATATATGTGTTCATTCCAATTTGATGCCTGCAACATATTCCAAAAACTTTGGGACAGGACCATGTTTACCACTGTGTTACATCATGATCTCTTTTAACAGCTCTTAATAATTATTTATTGACTGAAGGAACAAACTGATACAGTTTTGAAAGTGGAAGTTTTCAATAATACCTAAACGGTGCATACTGATCCCTCATTGTTCTATTTTACATGTTTTCAATGGAAGAGAGGTCTGGACTGTAGCCAGTTCAGTTTAGCACTTGCACTCTTTGATTACCCAGCCATGCTACTGTAACACGTGCAGAAGGTGGTCTGTCATGTTGAAATAAGCATGGACGTCAATGCTTATGTCGTAGAGTAAGCCGTCTTTTACACACAGAGATTTCACCAGATTTGCTGAATCTGTTGATGATATTATGAAAAATAGAAGGTGAAATACCTAAGAAATACCTAGGCCAGGGCTTTCGCGCTATGCTGCACACTGTGGAGCCGAGATTCAGCGTCCAGTCTCGAAAATACCCCCCCACTCTCTACAACGAGACCAAAAGGGTGGCTGTAACGTACTGCGTGGACACCCATTGCCACTGGATCTTATTTCAGGGCAACAGCGCATTTTATCGCAGATGAGTGGCAGCAGCGTCTCTGAATGAGAGCCTTCTAGTTCACTTGCCACATCACTTCCATTTGATTTATTAATAAAAGATATTTTAGATAATTAAAGCAAAGTATTTGTAATGATCCGTAATGCATTTACATGCAGTTTAAATCATGGACATCACTTAATCTGTTACAAAACACATTAACTCACCCAATATGTGTATGTAAAGCATGAATACTCTATTTTATCCTGTAAAATTGTATATAGCAGAAGTGAAAGTTATTTTCTGTTTGGTCTTGGGTACATGTTGCTGTAGTACTATGGTGGGGCCAGGAGTGATTCTTTTAGTGGTAAGACCCTGGCTTTGTAGACTGGTTAACTTCCCTTTTGTGCTCTGCTGACATGGTTTACTCAGAAACAGTTGCATTTTTAATCAGAAATAAAAGTGAAAAGGATGTCATAGCCTATATTTGCTTTCCACTAAAATGGGGTTGTGGTCAAAAAACAGGACAAAATGTCCCTTTGAAGTTAAAAAAGTCCTGTAAACATAATGGCAATATGAAAATGAGCAGTGTATATCTTATCTTTAAAGAACATCTTATTCATTAAAATTTTGTTAAAACAGTAAATAAGTCTGTTCTGAGAGGAAAATTAAGCATTTTCTTTACTATTTCTCCAGTCTTGTATGTTGGCATGTGTACACCTCTGAGTTTCTCCAGAGAAATCCCAGGCGAAGCCATAGTGATCAGACCAAACTGCAACAGTGAAGCCGTCCTGCCCTGTGCTGCCAAATCTTATAGTCATGCATACACCTCCATCATCTGGTACAAGGTAATATCCAAAAGAATCATCTTTGCTAAACTGGTTCAAATTGACAGGTGCTGTATAGATATACAGGACTGTGCAAAAGTCAGAGAGCACACTTCATTTATTTACTTTTTGGTCAAGTACAAGTTATTGACTTCACTAGACATTTCTGTGGTGATAAGTGAAATAACAGCTTCAAGCTTTCAAGACTAGAGTTCAAGACCTGGTAGACCACCAATACAGTTTTTCCCCATCAGATAAACAGCACGTAAAGCTTCTTCATTTTTGAGAGAGAGGAGAAAATCAAGCTCCACTCTTGATTCAGATCTGAAAAAATCCACAAATGTTTCTGTTTGTCCCTCCACTGTGAGAAGACAGCTCAACGTTATGAGTCTGAAAGGATGTGTAGCTGTACAGAAGCTGTTACTGAGAAAAAAAAATAGACAAAAAAGAAGAACATTGTAAATCAAACAAAGAAGCTGCTGGTGTTTTCAGAACAATGTACTGACCAACCCAGAGTCCAGACCTGAATGTCACTGAATGTGTTTGGGAGTCCTTGGTTCATGAGAGGAAGAAAATTCAACCAGCTTCTAAGACTGAACTTTGGAAGTGTGAATAATTTCTTTGCAAATTCCTTTAAAAACTGACAGCAGGTCTCTCAAAAAGAATGGAAGGTGTAATAATGGCAAAGGGTGGACACACTAAATGCTAAAAAATGATATTATATTTAATGACTTATTAATGATTAAGTAAGTAAGGTAACTTGTACCTAATGGCTGTTTTGACTGGAAATTAAACAAAGTGTTTGTTTACATTAAATATTCCCACTGATTTCTCATGTTTACACTATGTTAAATGCCACCTTTTCCATAAGTCATATAGACTGTAAAGGAAATAGATGAAGAGGTGTCTCTGACTTTTGCACAGCAAAAGTCATTCATTCAAGTCATTCATTCAAGTCATTCATTCATTGATCATTTTGAAGTAAATATGTCTCAAATTCTAAACAAAAATTAGTATGTCACATTAAGAATAGTCACTACCAAAACATATTTTTTTCTGCAATTTATTATTTTTTTATGTTTTAATAAAAAAAATGATTTTATGTCTATTCAAAGCTGTGATTGCTAGTCATTTATTCGTTGAATTATGCTCAAAGTTAGTTAAAATTTTTACTCCTGAAACAGTCATTACTGAAATAACTGGTACATTTCGATTGTATTAGTAGGAACAAAATGGAATGTTCAATTTTTTAAAAATAAAATAAACATAATTAAGATATAGAGTCAGTCAAAGCAAAAATATTTTTGTCTAAAGTCAGTTAAAAGTCTAATATGAGTGAAATTGGTATAATGATGTTAATGAACTAAGGAATTAATACAACCACACTGGTGAGGGCAACTGGTTCTAGATCAACTCTCTTATTCTGAGGGGTGTGATACTCATGTACCCCTGCACTTTCTTTCAAACAGGAAACTCTTCATGTCAAAACAAGCCTGCAAGCGCTTTAAATGAAGTCATGCGACATAACATTGTGTTTGATTTTTGATTTTCAGATCTACCAAAGCAAAGAACACGGCATCATCATACACCAAAGAGGGGAATCAACCCCATATTCAAGATACAAAGGAATAGTGTCTCTCACAAAGGACTATTCTCTCGTCCTGAAGAACGTCACTTTGGAACATGCAGGGATGTACAAGTGCCACATTACTGCAAAAGTGGGAGAGAAAAATAACAACTCGCAAATCATGCTCAATACCTCAGGTATGAAAGTATTTCTGCAGGTTGTTGGTAAATAGATGCCTTATTTTGGGTTTTCAGTTATGATTTTTTTTTTACTCAGAGCTATGAATCTGTTCATGAATTAATTTGCTAAACCTTGTTCTTGCATTGCTCCTGAGTTGGTGCTTTCATTTTTTATAGAGTGTATCACGGAGACAACCCCAGCTCCAGTCTTCACAGCTCCTGTGTTGAGTTTTACTCATTCAGCTTCTCATGGAATGAACTCTTCTGAGATCAGTGTGATTCAGCCGGTGGAGGTGACCACCTTGTGGGCCTTTGTGGGTGTCCTAACTGTAGGCCTAACCAAAGTTCTGCTCTGTGCTCTCTGTGTGTGGGTATGTGTTCTTATAGTGCTGGAAAATTTGAAAAGTCTTATGAATAGCATGCAAATTGACCAACGTTACTTCAGTTTTATATTAGCAGTGATGGGCTCTTCACAAGGAATGTGATGTATTGAACTGACTCAGATGCGCATGTGGTATAACCAGCCATAGAATGATGACTGATTTATGGCAGACATTTTGAAGCTAACAGTGAGGCTTAATCTGACATCCTGGTTTTCCCCATATCTACTGTTTTCTCCTTGTTGTTAATATCCAGACTACTGAGTGTTTGCTTATGCTATGAGTAAAATGTGGTTGCACCTTACTTGAGCCCTGAACATAGCAATGGCATAACCATGTTCTAAACAAGTCATGGAAGATATCATATGCTGAGTTATCATGACTGATTATGTCCAGCAGCATAACAGTGTCATGTTACCATTACCATTAACTGTTGACTTATGTAATAATGTTGGTGACACTTTATACCAAAAACGGTTTAGGTTTTTGTTGAGGTTAAGGATTAGGGCCATGGTTAGGATTAGGTACTGGGTAAGGTTGGGTAAGGTTAGCTTTTGCGTAATGGGAGTAAGATATTACCAATACATCTACTTAATGTAAGCAAGATATTAACCTCTATGTATTCAGATGCTTCCCTACTGCTACTTCACTGATATGTTGTTGATGTATTACTGGTACTCTGTTAAGAGTTTATTAATCATCTACAAAGGACCACTCCAAATAAAGTGTTACCATAATGTTTGACATCCTGATGACTATCTAGAGTATACAGCAAAAAAATTAGCATGTGTTATCAGCTGTCTTGATATCAAACATTATGGCATCTATTATGACGATTACTAGCAATATGACACTGCAGTATTCCTGGACAAAATATGTTGAGACATCTCATATGACATCGTCCATGGCATGTTTATGGTATGCTGTTGCTGTTGTTGTTGTTGTTGTTGTTATGATAAATGGTAGAATGCGGCCAAGCTTTGCTAAACGTGCAAGAAATGTCTGCATTTAGCTCTGCAGTCACAGAATCAGTGTTATACAGCAGGGTTCAAGTAATGTGATACCCAAAAGTGAAAGAAAAAGAAACAGAGTTCAAAAACAAAACAGAGACTCATCAGTTTCATGAAGTGAAAATAAGAGTATAAAAATAAACTACCTTGAATGAATGACACTGACAGCATCACAGCTTGAGAACTTTGTAGTATCATGCCTGTTGTAGGTTTTTGTCTGAAGGTTAAGCCACAATTTTAGTGCATTATTAATGGGAAAAGTATGAAACCCAACAGATCAATGCACAAACAATGTTATAGGTGAATAATGAACTACCTAACTCACAAGGTGAGGTAAAATAGTCAAGGAACACCTCTGCAGATTATTATTATCACCAGGAAAAATCTGCATCTACAAGTTACAGTGGTTGTAATACACAATTTAATACATATATTCAGATCTCTAGTGGCATTATTGTAAAAGAAAGAATCTTAGGCCACTTTTGCCTTTTAGAGGATTAAATGAGATTTGACTGATTTCCTAACGCAACAAGCTAGTAACTGCTTACATCGCATCATTGCACAGAGTGTTTGTTGTTGTGGTAACTGGTAGAATTTGCCAGACTCTTGCTTTTAGTTCTACAGTCAAAGAATCATAAAAAAATTTTGCTTTAGAACAATGTGAAGCAAGTGCAGTTCTAGCACTCTACCGCAATGCCAACATGCCTGGTTCTTACATTCAGATGCACCTGAAGACGTTCATTAACCTAATCAGGTGTGTTAGATTAGGATTGGAACTAAACTTGGCAGGGTGGTAGATCACCAGGACTGTGAGCACCCCTGCTTTAGAGTGCCACGCTGTCGGAAATTGTGAACAACAAATGTAGGTGTGAGTAAACATCTAATCTAGCTCACGCCTGTAGTGTCGGAACAGCTTCCTGTCTATTAAAAACAGAAAGGTTTTAAGGTCACCAGTCTCTTATCCACACCCTCAGAAAAACGAAACTGTCACTAGAGCAGTACTCTTCTTGTCACTGGGGTGGCACCCTCAGGGGTACATCTCAGCACCTTTAGTCAGGGAACATAATTGTACCATAACCCATTGAAGTTATATTTTTTAAGTTGTACTGACTCCAAACACCCCGTCTTGTCTCCAGGCTTTTATTTTATTGTTCTGTTTTAAAACATTAGATTCTGAAAATAGATACAATTGAACCTTAAAATCACTGTTGTACATTTGAGGGTACATTCATATTGTTTGCACCTTGATGAAAATGGACCTGCATAGTGCCTTTATTTCTAACAGTGGATTGTGTGGGGAAGAAGAAGTTTAAATGGAATGTATCTGTATTTCATATATGAAATCTGAAGCTAAAACATTTTAATGATTTGACTCTTTTAATGCGAATTGTCACACGTGTCAATTCTTTTAATCAATTTCCAGTCAAAACCACCATTAAGTACACATTTTTTAATTTTCAGTGTCAAGACAAAAAGCAGAAAACTGTGTAGAAAAAAATGGACTGTAACTTACTAAATATAGTATTTAGTGTGTCCTCTGTGTTTGCCTTTATTACAGCTTACATATTTTTCAGGAGACTTATTTTCAGTTCCTCAAAGAAATGTCATTTTTACGTCAGTTCAGTCTTACAAGTTGGTTGCATTTTCTATCTCTCATGATCCAAGTAATCCTAAACACATTCAATGATATTGAGGTCTGGACTCTGGGGAACTCAGTACATTGGGCCTCATTCACCACTGTTCTTAAGAAGTTTCTTCTTAAAACCCACTTAGGCAGTTCTCACTAAGTTTTCACAAAGTTTTCATCGGTGTGTTCTTATTTGGGATTTGTTCTTAGGTAAGAACAGAATCTGCACACACAATAGCACAAAGGTATGAACAATGTGTGGTTTAAGAACATCATGAATCTGACAGACTTTTTCTCAGGACCTTTCTCAAGAACACATTTAGAAAGTATTGAAAAAGAGAACAGCAGCCTGTTTGGTTTACAAATGTTTTTTTTTTTTCTTATTTCCTTTTCTCAGTAACAGCTTCTTGGCAGCTACACTTTTCAGACTCATAGTGTTGAGCTGTCTTCTAACAGTGGAGGCACGGTTTATCTGATGGTGACAGATTTGGTTGTCCACCAGATTTTGGTTGTTTGGAGTCCCTTTTTCTCTACATCTTTCAATAATTTTTTAAACTCTAGTTTGGAAACTTCAGTTTTTTTCACTCATTTTCATTTGACTTTGCCTTTCTTAAGCAAATAGATTATCTTATATATAAACTCCTCAGAAGTATCTGCTGAAAAATGGATTGTACTGAATGAGTATTTTCACTGGAAATTAAGTGAATCAAGGATGGTCTCTAACTTTCGCACCCTACTGTACACTGCTGATTCTGTTACGTGGGCAACATTAAAATAGAAAAGCTGGTGACAATGCATGTGAAAAGCCTACATGTGTCTGGTGTAGCAGGTCATTTGTCATGCAGAAATGTGGTGGCCTGTTTTTTGGGCATTTTATTGCTCTACATGTAAAAATAGACCCTGGATATTTGAAAATATTCCATTGGATAAAAGAGATCAGATATGTAAAACAGTGACTAACAGTGTTAAATATTTCCACACCAGCCCCTAACCCTGATTCCACTGCAAAAATAAAAGTTGCGGTTTCTCTACTGTCTTACATAGTTGACCTTTGCATTTTCCAACCTATGCGGTAAGAAAGGTGCAAAAAAACATTTTCTGTTGTGTAGTCTGAGATCTGTTTTGATGACTAAAATCTTTAACACACCCACTCTAAGATGTTGTAAGAATATCCTGTAACTCTCTGTGAGCAACATTGCAGAGATTAGCATGCATATGCGTTAACTGTTTCTTAAGTCTTTTCTTGTCAATGTCAACATGACGGTTCTTTTAGGCTGAATTTTCCTCTGTTTCATCTGTTTAGATGGGTAGAGTGGGGGTGGCAGTCTGAGATGACTGATACTAATGATAAACGTCTGATGTTTCTGTTTCTAGGCGGTGGTAGCGTTTAAGAAACGCAGAAGAAGGAGCCTATGGAGTTAAAAAAGCATCACAAATAAGAACGGCCACTAAAGCAAATGATGTACATTCCTGCCACAGTGTATAGATTTAACATTAATCACTTTCCAGAGATGCCCAGTAAGACTTTTGTACTGTAACATGAACTTCAAGCTACTGTAGACTAACATCAGGTGCTCTATTAAGCGTACAAAAGGACATAGTTGTTCTTTAAGTAGTTCATTATTCATTTCTTACAGCTAAATACTTTCTTTGTTCTTTATTTATTATTTTGGTTATTTTTTCTTTATTTAAACTTGACTTTTTAAACTTTACAGTTTTTGGCCTTTTCTGAGTAGTATCAACTTTTGGCTATTTATTTTCAACTGTTATTTATGTTTTTTTTTTTTCTTTAAAAATACAATATTTATTCTATCATTTAAGAGTGGATACATTGTATGTTGCATTACAAACTTTGAGAAGAATCCGTTAATAAACTTGTTTTGTCTTTCTATTTGATATATATGTAATTTTAGTGAGAAGTCGTTCATATAATATAATCTAAGAAAAATCAAAAGGTGCCAAAAAGGATTATTTGCATGATGCCATAGAACCTCTTTTGGTTCTCTTTAAAAAAAAAATAAATCAGTGGGTGATTCTTTAGAGAATTGTTTATGTAAATAAGATGAGTGAGTGTTAAGAATCCTTTCACAGTATACATAATAATTGAATCATTTAAAGAAGATCCATGATCCATTAGATTAATATGGAACTTTTATATTATTTGAAGGTTCTTTAAACCCTCTTCACATTCACACATCTCTAAGTGTTTTGGAGATCATGACTATATTGTGAGAATGAGAATTCCATTAAAGTTCCATAGTTACACCTCATTAAACTACACTGATAAGGCCATTTACTCCACTGTCAAGCAGTTTAAACATTATTCAGGTCATAGGCAATTAAAGTTAAAAATGGGAATTTTGATAACTGAGCCTTCCTTTTTTATACAATAGAATATCATGACATTAATTAAATCTCGTGGGGCAATGACAGACATGTCTTTAGCAACTGAGTGTAATAGGACATTCAAAATAACTCAGCTTTGTGATTTTTCCCACTGTAACCTCTCTGGCCTCAAACTTTCCTCCTCTCATCTTTATTTCTTCAGTAGTTCTGGGTTTTTGTGAGCCTAGCTTTGGCTGTTCTACAGATGGCTCTAAAACATAGTGGTAAATGAAACTGAGTTGTGGAGGATAAATAACTTTAGCATATTCTGTTAAATATAGATAAAGCAAATGTAGTATTTATTGTATAACAATTTTCAAAAAGGTTGGGATGCTGTGCAAAATGTAAATAAAAAAGAAATGCATTGATGTGCAAATCATTTACACCCTATATATAATAGTACAAAGTCAACATTTTAAATGTTGAAACAGAGAAATGTTTTGATTGGGTGACAAGTCTGGACTGTAGGCAGGCCAGTTTAGCACCCAATCTCTTTTAATATGGAGCAATGCTGTTGTAATATATGCAGAATGTGGTTTGGCATTGTCTTGCTGAAATAAGCAAGACCTTCCCTGAAAAAGACGACTCCAAAACCTGTATATATTCTTCAGCATTAATGGTCCCTTCACAGATGTGTAAGTCACCCATGCCATGTGCATTAATGCACCCCCATACCCTCACGGATGCTGGCTTTTGAACTGTGTGCTGAAAACAAGATGGATTGTTCCTCTCCTCTTTAGCCTGGAGGACGCAGTGTCTATGATTTGTAAGAAAGAATTTCAAATTTTTGGTTTGTCGGACCACAGAACACTTTTTCACTTCATCTCAGTCCAAATGAGCTAAGGCCCAGAGAAGGCGATGGTGTTTCTGGATCCTGTTTATATATGATTTCTTCTTTCCAAGGTAGATTTTTAACTTGGATTTGTGGATGCAGCAACAAACTGTGTTCACTGACAATGGTTTACAGAAGTGTTCCTGAGCCCATGCAGTGATTTCCACTACAGAATTGTGTCTGTTTTTAATGCAGTGTCACCTGAGGGCTCAAAGATCATGTCAATCCAATATTGGTTTTCGGCCTTGTCGCTTGCATGCAGAGATTTTTCCAGGTTCTCTGAATCTTTTATTCTTATTATGTACCAGAGATGATGAAATCCCTTTGCTCCCTTTGAAAGTTCTTTGCTATTTTACGTTGAGAAACATTATTCTTCAATTGTTGCACTATTTGCCTGCCCAGTCTTTTGAACCCCTCACGATCTTCTGAAAGACTCAGCCTCTTTGGGGCACTCTTTTTATAACCAGTCATGTTACTGACCTGTTGCCAATAAACCGAATTAGTTCTGCGATGTTCCACCACATGCTTTTTTAGTGTTACACAACTTTTTTCATCTTTGTACAGTGTTTGTAACACTTTTTAGATACAATAAACACAGCATGTCAACAACACATCAATGATGAAGCAGCAGTGAATACATTCAGTAGATTATCAAGATACTTGCGCAAATACAATTTGTTTACAAATCTGCTGAATTTAGTTGTTTTTCACATTATTAGTTGTTTTTTTTACTCTTATCTGTAGATGTTTAACCTGAGAGGTCACTGAACATGTAACGGCTATAATACAGACCATCTCGACATCCTCAACAAGCTGTTACAGACATGCTGCTGACACCATTCTGTAACTGGAGCTTAACTGGATTAGGTGTATTTTCCAATTAAATATGGAGTTCAAATGATTTGCACATAATTGCATAATGTTTTTATTTACATTTTCCCACAGTGCCCCAACTTTTTTGGCAATGGAGTTGTACATGTTTAATGTTAATGGAGTAAATTTTGGACAAGTTTTCTCTAAACATCACTCTTAAAAATATGTCAGACAGTGGTTTTATATAGAACCATGAACACTCAAAACTCAAACAACCATTTGCTTGCTTGAATACTTCTTTGTGTCATGAAATGGTTTTTCAGATTAATGGAAAATGTGTTGTATATGGTTCTGTATAAAGCCATTTTGAAAAGGGTTCTTCTATTCTTACAAGCTTGTTCTGTAACATTCATTGTGTGTTCATGGTTCAATAGTGTTAGTCAAAAGTGTTGCATTTAGAGCTAGAGTGTAAAACACTGCTGTCTTAACTGGACCAAAAAAAATTGCTTAGCTGGCAGCGATTTTAAGTAAATGTCAACTTAACAGTGCTCAAAAGGTGTAGCAGAGTATGAAACCGTCAATCAAAGACACTATTTTCATTTTCATTAGTACTGCACATGTGTTTTCAGTAAATCTTTTTCATTAGTCTTCTGTACTTCACTTACATAGTAGTCTCTACATCCATATTGTAGTTGTTCATTCTCTTCACAGAACAGAATCAGGTTTCAGGAAAATGTCACATGACAGAAGTAGAAGGAGTGTACCTAAAAAAAAAAAAACATAAAAAACACAAACATGTTTTATGTAAAATGTAAAAGCCCCAGTAGCTGTATTTTCCTATATCTGATCTTTGGTGTATGGAAACCCTGACTTTTCATGAAAATGACCAGTATCTAGAAAATGACTGAGACTTTGTGTTATCAGAAATTTTCAAGTCATCTTAGATTCACTAATTCAGATAAAATGTCTGTATTTTTTGCAGTGCTAACTATTTCATATTGATGCTTTTCCAATAGGACTGAAGAAGATGATGATATGAGTCTTTCGATCAGAATGTATATCATTATCAAAAATGCATATTCTATGAGGTTTGTCTAAACTTTTGGTGCTGCAGCTTATCTTAAAATAATAACCATTAAGGTGTACTTGTACTCATTTTTCTGTATCAGGATCAGTAGCTCTCAACATACTTTATTTACTGCAGAACCAAAGCTCAGGTAAAAGTGCCTTGCCTTGGTTTGGCAGCAGGTTATTCCTAGACTACCAAATTCAACCAGATTCTCTTAATCCTTTAGGCCAAGGTAAAACACGCTGTTGGTGCTTTTATTGAATATGTAAAGAATGTGATCTAACAAAACTTAAAGTTCTGATATTAATAAATATTCTGATTCTATATTTATTATTTGATTTCATTTTTATCGTTGTGAAACAAGAAAACACATGAATGGGAATGAGTTGCATGTCAGCAATGGTTCTCAAAATGGTCCTCAGGGACCACAGATAGTCCCTAATTGTCCTCTATCTATATGCATTTGTAGAGTTGGAGCAAAAAAAATGTGGACCGTTTGGGGTCCCTGATACCCAGTTTTAGAACCACTGTAATGAAAGCAGCCTCATGCATATTTTACATAATGATAGAAAACACACAAACACGCAAAATATATAGTTGCCAGTGGCCACAGTCATGTAGCATAAGTCTTCAGGAGGTATATTTAACCCCTTATACATCCAGGGCCCAGTGGGCCCAATCTTTCATTATGCACTTCTATAACATAAGAATAACCCAACCAGTTTGCAGTGATGTCCCTGTAGTTAAGAGGCTAAATGGGCTTTTGTCACTTTGAAACACTGATGCTTTATAGGACACTGTAACTTTGACATGGACATTCTTAACTTTCAATGCAAGTTAATGTAAAGACATTTTATTCCAATTGATTTTGGAACATTTCTGTTGGTCCATTCATCATAAAATTGTGACACAAGGTAAAGGACAGCTGCTGAGGGACCAAAACAACAGAAACTGAGGAAGCCCCTGGGGGTGACAGTGGGCAGAAAAAAGGAAAGAACCTTAAGAGGAACCAGTACTTAAAAGTAGAACCCATCCTTGTCTGGTAGACACAGCAATAAAGAACTGAAAAGTACAAAGACCATGATTACAGAAGTGAGATTAAACAGGTTAAACAGAGACAGGAACTGTTCAGACAGAGGAGAGACAAAGATATCCTAATGATTTCCTTCTCTAGAGCAAATTATACTGCATACATGCTGCTATTCTGAGGTCTATGATTGATTGAAAAGCTTCAGCTGCACATACTGAACTTACAGTTGAGTGGCTCTTTATTTGAACTAAGTTACTAAAGAATAGATTCAAGTTGCATGAACCTCTTGTTCATCATAGCAGACGTCAAATAAACTGCTTTTGCGTCATTAAAGGAAAGCTTAACAGGAACTGCCTTGTTTTGAAATGATAGAATCTGTAAACATGTTTTTGTAAGATGTTCCAGTTAAACCACTGTAAGCACTGACTTGCTCTATATTTCTGTAATTGAGCTGTGGTGGGTGGAAAACTAACATGTCTTGGTTTCTATATGTTAGAAAATAACAAAGCTTTTTTTTGTGTTATCAGAACTTCTCATCTATTGTCAAGTCAGCTTAGATTCACCACTGTGTTCAGATAACATAAGCATATTTTTTGTAGTTCTTTGCTATTTTAGGGTTAGTAATCTATATATATATATACATATATGGTTTAAATTTAGGCGGTATAGTGGCTGTATAATGCTGGGAAACAGGAAATTTGGTCTAATAAATGTTCCACATAAACTTTGGTCGATAATTCTGTCACGCTTACTTTTGTTTTTCACTTTATTTATTTATTTATTTACTTACTTATTTAAGCAGCCTAAAATGAAATCTGGTAAGACTGAGAATAGTGGGGTATAAGCATATACTGATCTAGATGTTATACTGTAATAATCAGATTGTCATTCAATCTGTTAGTTGCCGTGTCTGAAGTGCAACTTACACTGGCAAAGATACATTTGCATCTCACCCTAAATATCAATTATAACTGTATAAAACGTGGATAATTGAGGGCCGAAGCCCAGCACAGTTTGGATCTAGCACACGAAACAAACCTGGTTATTAATCAGGTGTGTGAATCAGGTGTGCTTGAGCAGGAAAATCATCAAGCTGTGCAGGAATCCAGCCCTCAAGGACTGCTGCTCCCAACTCCTGCGCTACAGCTTCTAAGACTTATCTTTCAGAATGCAGCCTGACTCTGCTCTCTCTCTCTGATTGTCTTTAAATGTGTTCGTATGTGTGTTTAACTGTGTGAGAGACTGTTTGGTGATTTGACTCTGAAATACTAATATAATAATTAAAAAAAAAGATCAAAACAGGTTAAATTACTGTTGTTGAGGTATCAGTGAATTTGTACAGTGTGGAGGCTGTGAATATATGGTTTACTGGCTCTAGAGATTGACACCTATGCAGTTTCCACTTTTCATCACAAATATCCAGTGACGGCAACAGTGGCTAGATGTTCCGACTCCTCCATGATTGCAGCCTCTCGTAACCGGAAGGTTATGTCTTGTTTTGAGGGAAACGGTAATTTTCCACTTTCTTATTTGTTCTCTCACGAGCACTGCCCGGTGTAGTCTGCTGAAGGCGTCCTCCAGTGCTAAAGTTACTAATATTGCTGATATCGGCAAGTTAATGGTGTGTTTTGCTTGTAAGTGATGCTTCAGATGTACTGTGATGATAAATTCAAGGCATTAAAAAACTTTTATGTTTTATTTGACAGTACATATACATTTTGTCAAATATATATTGTCCCATTTCTGCAAACTGTACTGTGTAAAAAATAAATATTTTCTGTTAAAAAGTTATCATATATTATTTACAAAATCTTACAAATTTGACTATAATATGTGATTTTCAGTTAAAGACATGTGTAACACTATGCACAACAACACTGATACTAAGCTTATTACTCATGAACATGTCCAAAGAGACTGTTCAGGTCCATCATCCATCTAAACTACAAACTTAACTGCAGCTTAACTACAGTCAGTTGCTATGGTATCCCAGGTGGTTGCTAAGGTGCTGCTAGGGAGTTGCTATGCTTCCTAATGTGGTTACAAAAGTGTTACGAGGTGACTGCTGTGCCATCCCAGGTTGTTGCTAAGGTGTTGCTAAGTAGTTGCTATGGTATCCCAATTGGATGTTAAGGTGTTGCTAGGTGGTTGTTATGGTATCACAAGTGGTTGTTAAGGTGTTGCTAGGCAGTTGCTATGATATCCTACATGGTTGCTAAGGTGTTGCTACATGGATGGTATAGTATAATGATGATATGTGGAGTGTCCAACAACTTTTGTGCTACAGACTGTAAACTGTAAACTGTGTACAGATATAAGGTATGAGGTGAATATAGTATATATAAGAACCATGAGAGTCTATTCAGGTATGGGATCTATGATCCTGCAAATTTTTGTTGTTCTGTAGGACAAGAAACATCTTGTAGTTTGAGCGTGGAAGAATAAGCAAATAAAAAATAATAGTAAGTTGGCTTTTTTTTAAGCCAACTTAATTACAAGCTCATCACATTTTAGATTTATCAGTCTACTCAGGCTTTAGCCGAAACTTCTCGGGTTGGTAAAGAAGCTGTTTGTTAACTTCCTTTTTAAAGTCTGTCTAACAAACATTTACTACGGGCTGTGCACTGATTTTAAAATGCTTTGATGGTGTTCCTTTTTTCACAATTTAATTTTATTATTTTGTGGGAAAGTATGCTTAACATATTGTACTAAAAAAGTAAAAAGTAACTATATTCTGAATACTGCCTTTATAAAATGTAAAGTCTACTGAATACAGATAATTATTCTCGGCAGTGGCGTCTCTGGCACAGAAAGCCTGGTGGGGCACAAAAAACTCAGGGGCAGCGGACTTGTTTGTCAACGAAACTACACACAAACCTGATCCAAACCCAAAATACAATTCATCAATGGAATCACAAATTACCATAACGTTGTGCAGGAAGTGGAGAATATGAGTGATATGATAACAGATTACATCTCACAAAACCTTGTTATACAGCTCCATATTACCATTTCAATGTTATCTATCAGTATACGATCATTGTGTACATATTCAAAGCAGCATATCAGAGCAGGCGAACACATTGCTTTCCAGGCATTAGGAATAACATGCCTTGTAATAATGCAAAATGACTCACCGGTGACGTTCACTGCTCGAAAAGAAAAGATGCACAACAGTCTTTCATTGGGGCAAACTTGTCAAAAACTTTTCTCTCAAAGTCCACCAATCCATGAATGAATTCGACTGATAGCACAGCAAGAGCAGGCAAGGAAAGCAGAAGAGTGTTTTTAGCTACACTCACAGTTAGCAATGTTTTTCTCTTGAACCTCTCTGGATTGAAAGAGAAGTTTTTGTCCTTTCCAGACTGAATGTTGTTGAAATCCTCTGGCTGGTGTGTCCCAAACGTTTAATCTCTAATTTCTGCTCTAATGGCAGGGTACCAAATTTAACTTTATAATATTTTTTTAGACTTGAGTCATTATATTGTTTTGCTATTAGGAGTGGCTACCACAACTGATGAGGAACTATGGCTAGCTGTGTCACAACGCCCACACCGTACACATCGTTACTAAATGCCTTAACATAATCCTGCCCCACGGCTGGTTATGGAAAACGTGTTGAACATGCGCAGAGTGTTTTTAACCGCTCACTTTGTTAGACGAGCGCTGGTCCCACGATCACCAAACAAAGACTGCTAGGAGAAGTAGGTAGGTTACTGGCATTTACACAACAGGTCCAGGAAGATATTTGGAATGTATCGGACAGCTCTACCACGGTCACATGTAATAAACGCGCCACAATGTTATTTATTATACTGAATTGATAATCCACAGCGACATCTGGTTGGGCCAGGCCCCACCGGCCCCTAATGTAGAGATGCCACTGATTCTCTGTATTGCAGATATGCATTGTGAATACTTGTAGTCCATTACATCCTAACCCTGTATGTGTATATATATATATATATATATATATATATATATATATATATATATATATATATACTTTTTTATTACAATATTAGTCATTCAGGTCTTCAGTACCCATCTTTCTGCACCAGGTTCTGAAGCTCTCCACAAAAGTTATTTATTGCAGTTACCCAAGAGCTTTATTGAACTGAGGCTTGGGGTTAAATGCCCTGTTTTACAGCAGGTTAATCCAGGGCTGATTTTGGCTGATGTTACACCACAGATTGCATGATTAAAAGGAAAGGCAATAGCTCCCCCCTGTGCTCATTATCTTTAATGACCACACTGAACGCCTAAAAAAAGGAACACATCCACTAATGTGTATGCTGGACTTATCCTGTGAGTTTGTTAAGCAGGAAGCAGCGCCTCTTCTAAGAGGAGGTGTAATACTAAAGAAAAGCTTCATTCCAAAAAGCAAACAAGTTTTTGAATGAAATAGCAGCTGACATGTTACGGAAAACACATGCATTTCTCTAATAAAAGTGGTATTAATAATAATTTCATAATATAGCAATGATATTTAGATGTGTAAAGTATGCATCATTTAAAAAAACATCTTGAAATCTTGAAAGTGGTCTGTAATGCATTATGGAACCAAAACAGAATGGATGTCATTATGTGAGGCACTGGTGTGTTACTAACGTCAGACTAATATATGCTTTGAGATTCTAGGTTCATCAAAAACTGATGATTTTAGTTAAACATCATCACACAGTGTTTATACATGGGCTGGCTTTTGCAGTATGTTGACCTTTGCCACTTTTTTACACACATGTATAGATGTGTAGATGTATAGATAGATACATATACAGTGGTGTTGGTGTAGCTTGAGAGGTGGGAAACACTACACAATCAAGGTGCCTGATCTTTTATTGAAAACACAGCAAGGGAGAACTGTTGCTCACAGAAAAGAAAAATAGAATTACAGAATAAACAAAGTAAATAAATAAATAAAACCAAATAAATTTTAAAATGTAATTACATAAAATAATTATATATCTTCTATATTATATCTAATATACAGACACACACACACACACACACACACACACACACACACATATATATATATATATATATATATATATATGTGTATATATATATATATATATATATATATATTTTCTCCTAATTTCACTTTGGTTACTGACCCTAATCATACATTTTCAGGATTATTGAGACTGATATTGAGTTTTGATATTAACAGCTGAGTTGCCAACACCTTTAACAAGCTGACTTTCTGAATAATAATAATAATAATAATAATAATAATAATAATAATAATAATAAGAAGAAGAAGAAGAAGAAGAAGAACAATAATAATAATAATAATAATAGCTTTTAATGATAAGGTAAATATGATTGTCTTTGGTTAAATAACAAGTTTGAATAATATTAGACTATCGTATTACACTAATTCAATAGGATATTTATTAGGATTAAATCTGTACTTCGATCTTGCAACAAGAAAAACTGAGTTGAATATACATTATGTTTGTGTAGATCTGTGTTAGGAACACTTCAATATTAGAATAACCTTGTGTATAATGGTATTTTCATATAATGAAAACTCTTCCAGTTTCCTTAAAAAATACCCTTTTGAAAAGCCTTAGTCTCTGTCCTTATTGATGTTGGTGCACTACTGATGTGAGGTGATAATGGAAAAACTTTAGTTTGTTTTCTGTAGTTTTTTTTTTCACAACTGGTACTTTTCCTTATAATCATGACAAGTTCTTACTCTTAAAAACTAATCACAAACACAGAGAGTTTGTTTACTTTTCTATTGTTTCCAAAATAGGTCTAATTTTAGGAGCCACAGTACAAGTAGCAGCATGAAAGCAGACATGATTTAAACAAAATGATGGTCTTCGTTTAGAAATAGGCATATTTTGAGGCTTTATCTCTGCAGCAAAAGGCATGTGTTGCCTGTTATCTCATGAACTGCAAAGGTACAATTACTAAGAAGAGTGCTACATAAGCTTTTCTTCATTAAATATGTGTTTAATGTTATCTTAATGCTGTCAGTTCACACTTAACTGGCATCACTGACATGCAAAGAATATTGTGAGAACACTGACTAGAGATCAGTGAATCCTCTCCAAAGACATTAAGTAGGGTCCAAAAAGTACAACCTTTCACTGTCAAATCACATGTTCTGAAAAACCTGATACATCTGACCTACGTTGACGTTGCTGAGGCGAACAACCTCAGGGCTTTTCTTGTTCTAATTTTATAGCAGAGATGTTTCACATTTTAAAAACAAGGCAGAAAACATGAAAGTAGAATCAGGACATAATGGGCCGCTCACATTATTCATTAGGCCAAAGCCGGCTGAATAGATAATCTGCGTCATCATTAAACCGCTAATAGAGTGCATCTTTCTTGATATCAGACTGTTTATGACCAGAAAACCTGAGAGATGAGTCAGATAGAAAAGCAGTATTTCGAAGTGAGGTCTGGGCCAGTTTGGACCACTGCGTATTTTTCCTGTGATTTGTAGCGCCATTTTATATGAATCAGTTTAGCTTTTGAAACCTTGCTCATATAAATGGTCTAAACAGCACTCTAGTGATGACTAATATGATGGATGTGATGGTCAACTGCATCTGCTGAATTTAGTAGTTAATAATATTTGTTACCATTTCACCAATTTTAGATTTTTCCATTGAAGACAGACTAGCTGGCTAGCTCTCACTGTGCGTTATTTACTTGCCTTAAAACAGTACTACCTAACAGCTGCAAGGAGAGTGAATAAAATAATATGTATCCAATTTATGTGATGTATACACAGAACTCCACAGGACTTCTCAATTTCATGTTTCATAGTAAACCATATCCAGCTAAGGGAAGCGTTAAAAAAAGTATGAATATTAAAACATGTCAAAAAAGCATGTTCTCCTCTATAAAAGTGCAGTTGTACAGTAGTAGCGATCCAGTAAAGGCACAACAATAGCTAAACCTACCATTCTGATACATCATCAGTTCCCCAATTTGGTCTTTTCTTGGTTTGTGATTCTCAGGTTCAAACATATGAAGTCGTATTTCTTTAATACTGGCATTTTATAACAGTGTAGTATGGCAAATGTAATAGCATAGCATAACTAAATAATGGTGGAAAGTAAGGAGTTTGCATTAGGACATGAGGGCATATTCAATTTGCATAATCATGAATATTCAATATCTTTGCAATTTGTTACATGAGAAAGGTGTAGAGATGCTCCTAGTCCATTTTCAGTCATTTATTGGGCATAAACATAAAATTAAATTATATAATTTAACAAATTATTCTTTAACATATAGTATTTTGACTGGTTTATATTACACCTTTACAGGTATGTTAAAGTGTCTGCAAGGAGTTTTACTCACAGGCATTTGAATATCAATGTGACAGTGAAAGTAGTTTAGAGCCCAGAAATCTCAGAGCATGTCATGAAACAACCAGTGGACTGGAACCAGATGAGCAGTGGCAGCAAACAGGTCTGCAAGCTTTATTTCTGCATTATATTGCATAATAAACATTATAATACTTCATTTCTGCATTATATTTCATCACAAATATTATAATAAGCATCAAGTGAAAGCAGAAATGATGACATCAAACAAGTGATTCATCAGAAATAAATAAATAAATACATACATACATACCTGCATACATACATACATACATACCAAAAATAATTAAACATGACATGTTTAACAGGATGAAAACATCAGTTTCAGCACAAAGAAACTATTTAACATTGTTTTGTCTTTTCGATTTTTTCTCCTTTAAGCACACAAAAATCTATGAATGATTTTAGTGAGCACTCTATATATGACGGTAGAAAGTGAGTGCACAAACGTGCAAACATTAGAACAAACTGTAAGCAGAGGGGTGTATAGTGTGTGTTCTAGATGAGAAGGGTCTATAGTGTAAGAAACCTTATCGAATGACAATGAGCAAAGTGAAGAAAGACAGAAAAGATTAGTAGGCAGTGAGATGCTCACACACATCACACTAAAACACTTACATATTCTGAAGCCCACACTGAAAATAAAGACCATTTATCGTTTCCCCCAGAAAGAAACCAGTCACACACGAAAAAAGATGCACTTCTGTATTCTTGCCTTTAAAAGAACTTATTAGAATAAAATTTGAAACATTAGGGGAATTAAATATTTGGGAAAAAACATTAGTAAGCATCCCTGCGATGGACTGGCGATCTGTCCAGGGTGTATCCTGCCTTCTGTCCAATGACAGCTGGGATAGGCTCCAGCACTCCACCGTGACCCAGAAGGATAAGCGGTTTAGATGATATATGTATGTATGTATTAGTAAGCATGGAATGTCAAAGGGGAATTCCACCACTTTTTCAAAATTTTTCAATGGTTCAATTGACAGGATGTAAACAGAGACATTCAAAGTGGTTGGATGTGAAATGTGGTATTGCAGAGAAAATTACTGACTGAAAGTAAGAGTCAAGAGTGTACCGTGCAGTTATAGCTATTTCATTTACTATCCAAAATGACCACTGAACCTTCAAACGTCTTCAGAGTTTTCATATGTATAGTATAATCGTCAAAAAAAATCTGAAAAAAAAAAATAAATAAATAAAAATAAAAATAAAAACTTTCTTTGGGGGCTTTAGAAATTTTGCCTCAAAACACCCCTTGTGTTCCTCCCTGCATGAATGTAAAAAAAAGAAAAAAAGGTACTTTTTATCAAGTTTACTCTCAGAACAATTTCTCAGACATATGGCAGCATATTCATAACCATTTCATGTAATAGCTTTCCCTGAGGTAGCTTTTAGAGACTTTAAACGTCAGGTGTCACCACCACTGTGAACAATTCTGTACTTTTATAATGCTGAATGCTCTATTACTCTGAAAATGGACATATTAACATGTTAACATAATCAGTTAGGGATGTGCCAAAATTTCAGACGCATTTCAGCTGAAAAATGCTATTTGTTCTCTTCGCTCTGCTGCAACAGTCAGCACAGGTGCATTCAAACAGTTTGAGCAGCAGCGGATCAACACTGGACAAAAATGTACACCATACAGAACTATTTCACAGTTTCCATGAAGGACATTAGACAAGCCATGTATTTGCTGTTAATGCCGAGAGTAGAAAGCACAATGCTCAAGGACTTCTTCACTGCAAACATGACAGCCTGCTTAATATGCAGAATACAGCAAAACAACATCAACAAAAAGTCCTGTTAGCACACTGACACCATCTGTAGCTGTAGTTTTTAAAATCACACAAAAAACCCCAAATGATAGTGTGGCACAATATGTAGCCTAAATACTGTAATAAATTTAGTGGATTTATTTTATGTAAAACGGTTTTATTTTTGACTCAGTTTTGTCCTATTGAAAGCAGATTTTATCAATAATGAATCTGTATTTGCTTTAAACTTTGTAAGTTTTTTATAGTTAGTATGTTAACTTATATTTACTAGTTATCAATAAATAAAATTCACAGTAAAAAAACAAACAAAAAACTTTTGGCTTTCACTTAGATGTGTCTTGACTTTAGATTTTGGCCAGTAATTTTCATTTCCAGTTATCAATCAATCAATCAATTAATCAATTGTTATTTTTGCTGTATTGACAAAATGTATTCACTCAAGACACAGCCATGCTGAGAACAGTTGAGGAGATATTCTTAAACATCATGAGTCCAGACATGACTAAAGTAAAACTTTGGCATATTGTTCTTTAAAGGAATGTATCTGAAAATTCAGAATTCCTTATGAAGTATCCTGAATGGCCTGTACATATAAATATTTAACCACTAAAGTTCCAAAACCCATATATGCAAATTTTAGAGTTTATGTGTAATTCAGCCTTTTCTAGATCACTGTACCGGTACAGGCACTCTTCCACTGAAGCTATACATACATCATTTTTATGCATCAAATCATCTGCAATATGGCGATACAATATACCATCTCATTTGTAGCATAAGCACCAAATGAGCAAGCACAAGCAAATCTGTGGGTCCTTTCCTTTAAAGCCTTTTGCCGCTATCCACAGAGATATCATAATAAAAAAAGTGGTCTTGATAGCACGACAGGAGTCAGAGATCAGCTCAGAGATCTATGAGTCAGGAGGAAATAAACTCTTCCATTCTAGCTTCTGTTACTCTGTGTCAGTAATTCAGAGAATATTCTGACAGTTAGGCAAAACTAACGTGAGAGTGCTATCTTGTAAACGAGACCACAATCATGACTATAGCCCAAAGTATATCAGAACAGCAGGCAAAAGTGGGGTGAAAGTTAACAGGTTAGCAGAAATATAGTTCTCAGTTTGTATAAAATTAAAACAGGATAACAGAGAGAATCGCAGACATTTCTCTTTCTTCTTCAGAAATATACACATGTATAGACTTTCATGTCCTCAAGTATTTGTATTTAAGTTCTCTAAGCTCTATTGCACCATCAGCTCTATCAGTTTGACTAGTATAGTTGCAACTTGTCATTTAGCATGAAAAATAGTGCAAAAAAAAATACAGAACAGCAGAGATATGCCATTCATCTTCATAAATATATGATTGTGAGCACCCTGTCTTTACTTTAAGCAATCGATTTGACCATTTCATGTTTGGCCTCCATCACTCCTCTAGGAAACCATTCTGATTTTCTAAAACCTCTTGTATACCATCATCAGCTTGACCAGCATCTTTAGTGCACCCAGTCCTTCAAGTGTCTCTCTCTGCTTGTTCTCATCTCTCACTCGGTCTCACTGTCCTTCTCCCTCTCCCGCTGCCTCTCTCTCTGTCTTTCCGTCTCCGTCTCTCGCTCACTCTCGCAGAGTGGTGCTTGGCAGCCTGTGCCAAAGCAGCAGAGGATCTCCTTGAAGGTTTTCCTCATCTCAAGGCTGCGGAAAGCATAGATGATTGGATCGATGACAGAGTTGCACATGATGAGCACCAGGTAGGTGGTGAAGTGGGACATGTAACACAGGCAGAGCGGGTGCTGGGGGCAGGCCACAAGCAGGATGAGGTGCAAGAAGAACGGCGCCCAGCAGCACACGAATACGCCCAGCAGGATGGTGATGGTCACTGCGCCCTTCATGCAGGTGTGTTGCCGCGGTGCTGGGTTGCCACCAGCGACAGCTGCTGGGGGCAGAGCAGCAATACGCTGAACGTGGAGCCTGGCCAAGAGGAACATGTGCACGTAGAGAGTGGCCATCAAGGCTAGCATGGCAAAGAACATGGTGATCAGACAAATAATGACAGTTTTGCTCTCTGAGTAAACGATAAAGACGATTCCACAAATGATGCACACCAGCCAGATTGCAGCGATGGCATTCAAAGCTCTCCGTACAGTCACAATGCTGTGGTAGCGCAAAGCGTAAAAGATGGTAACATAGCGGTCAACGGCAATGGCCAGGAGGTTGCAGATAGACGCCACCAGCGAGATGCAGATCATGGAGTCGAAGATGTTGTCCATCAACCTCACGAAATAATCGCTCAGTTCCAGGAGGTTGCTCCTCAAGACCGCGATCACGATCGTCTCTAGGGAATTAGAGACGCTAACTAGCATGTCCGCGGCCGCTAAGCTACAGAGGAAAAAGTACATGGGTGAATGGAGGTTCTTGTTCTTTGCCACCGCTGAAATCACCAGGATGTTCTCCAGCAGGCTGACGATGCCCAGGGTGAGGAAAACCTCCGCCTGGATTTGAACCTGCTGGCACAGCGCCCCCGCTGGCGGAGGAGCTGTACTGCTGTTCGAAAGCCAAGATGGTGCAGTTCCATTGCCAGATTCTGCTTCTGTGGAGTTGATCTGAGAGCTTTCCTGCGGGAGAATCACGTGTCTGAAAGAGCCGTTCATCGGGAGCCACCAAGCGATAGAAGTAGGTGGAAAAATAGAGTCAAAAAAAAGAGAGAAATAATGGCAAGAAAGAGGGCAGAGAAAAAGGTAATGTGTAAACACAGAAAGAAAAAATAAAGTAAAACAGAAGAAGAGTGAAAGAATAGAGAGTCAGGAGAAAAAGCAAGAGAAAAGAGAATGATGAAATAGAAGAGAAAGAGGAGAGGAAAAACAACAGAACAGAACAGCCAGAGAGACAAAAAATCAGAGATTGAGAACAAAAAGAGGAAGACAGAGGGATAATAAGGAGCGATGGAAATTGAAGAGTGAACACATAAATAACTAGCGAAAAATGAATGAGAATAAAAGAGAAAGAGGAGTAAAAGATGGAAACTTTGAAGGTTGAAAAGAAAATAAAAATACTATTAAGTAAAAGAAAACAGAGAGAGGAAACAGAGAGATACAAAGAGCCAGAAAGAGAGAGAGAGAGAGAGAGAGAGAGAGAGAGAGAGAGAGAGAGAGACTGAAGTTGATGATGGTAAAATGATAGAAGAAGACGACAGAATGTGAATGATGAAGCTGAAATGATTGAAATGGTCCAGTGGTCTAGTTGAAAAGTCCTCCTGCACTGTTCTCCATCAGGTCCTCTTGATGTAGTGATGCTGTCGTACTCTGAGCCTGTGACTCAATCTCTCACTGCCTGACCCTGCTACAGACTCTCTCTTTCTCTCTCTCTCTCTCCCCCTCTCTAGTGGGTGTGTGTTTGCTGAGTGTGTGTTGCAGGTGTGTGTTGAATGTGTGCGAGAGGGAGGTGTCTCTGTCCTTGGTGAGATGAATGTGCGGTGTGTTTATAAATGAAAGAGAGTGGGAGAAAGATAAAGAGCAAGGAATGTGAAAGTCAAGTGGGCGCTAATTAAATTCTTATAATATAACACAATAATCTTTATTCATGTAACACTTTTCAAAACAGCTTCACAAAGTGCTTTACAGAAAATAAAAGAATAAAAAATAATAAAAGGCTAATGAGGTGACAAGTCTAATAAATGCACTTATAAGTCAGCTTTCAGTAAACATGCTGATAAAAATGATGTATTTTGTATTGTAATATGTTGATGTGAAATAAATGATAAAATATAACATAGCAATGTTATATTTTACTAACTATATGTATATAGACTGACCACCCTAGAGTCCAGACCTCAACATCATTAAATGTGTTTGGGATTACTTGCATCATGAGAAACAGAAAATGCAACCAACTTGTAAGACTGGACTTTGTGTCTCCTGATAAGTGTAGAAGCTGTTCCACTGAAAAATGAGTAAGTTGTGCTTAAAGGCACAGTATACGATTCTGGAGATCGATTGTTGATATTTGAACTCAACAGCAAAACAAATACATCCCTCCCTTCAGTGCTCTTCAGGAGCTCTGCCCCCAAATTCATGGATGCACATTACCAAGGCGAAAGCCACCAGGCTAGCAAATTCATTTTCTAGGTCTTCATGGCCATAAAACCCTTCACAAATGTTTTACAGACAAATACCATGATAAAATGTTAAAGCGAACAACCACACAGCAAGTAATGTAACTAACGTTAGCTAGGATGTTGGTTAGCAAACCATTGATACAATTGCTGCTGTGGAGCCAATCAGTTGCTATCACAAGCATTAGCAAACAGAACAAAAACTACTGATGTATTGGTTCAGTGAAGCAGCAAAAACAAGTTAACGTATCCCGCCTGTCAAGCAGGAGCAACCTGCTCTTCCCTTTTATGCCTTTCAGCTCTTGGTTTTAACTCTCGGTGAAGTTTCTTTTTACCAGCTCCTTGTTCAAAATTTCCCTTTTCATCTTGAATGGTGCAACAGTTGGACTATATTCAGGTGCCTCAGCTTCTTGTTCAAATTTTTCCGTTCTACGTTATATGATACAGCAGTTACACTCAGGTGCACCGGAATGGAACTGCAGCATGATTTAAGGTGGAATGTGAAAATGTAAATAGGAAGCCAATTTAAGCCACGTCAACTTTCAGAGGTCTCTCCACTGCTGAAATTCACTCTACCTCTAAAATGCTTCACCAATGTTAATATGGGTCTTCGCCCTTTCTCGATCTAAGAACTTCTTTGTCGATCTTTGCTCTTCACCTTGTCTCCTCTTTGGCTGTTTCTATCTTTCCTTCTTGACACTGCGTGGAGTCAAAGTTCAGCAAGTGGCCCCTCCCATTTCCCCCCCTTGTCCTGTGCATGAGCATGAATGCTCCTGTCGCTGGTTTTGTTTATTTCCCATTTACAGAGCTAGGGCTGTGTAAGAACACCATAATTTTTCCAGCACACACATAGAACTAGCTAGCGGACCATAAGAAGAAATACAAGACAAAAAGTGCATTGAATTGAAATTGTATACTGCGCCTTTAATGGTCAAAAGTAGGTAAACTGAAAGACTGAATTATGTTAATGTAATATGTTTTATTCATGTGAAAATAATGGAAATGGTGTACATGTGAATCAAGTAAATTAAATGCATCACTTTTTTCAGTGCATATACACCCACATATACACAAGCTGTAGACCTTGGCTAAGGTAAGAATAAACTCATCTTACCTGACTTTTACTGACTTTCTACTGTAAACTGCAATTTTGCTGTTACAGCTGTACCCCCAACATGAAAAGCATAAAAAATATGACTCAGATTTTTATAAATAAGATATTTTCTAAAGCTCCATGAGAGCTTACAAAGTACAAAAAAAGCCTGATTTCCTTTACATCCATAAAGCCCACAAATGTGGCAAAAGCTGTGGCAGAGCACAAAACACAGTGATGACAAGACTGCAAAAGAGCAATATTAAATATATTAATAATTATAATATTGTATATGTGCAGTTTGGTTACATCATTAATGTTTGTGAGTCAGTTTTGACCCTGTATGGCTAAATCAGCTCAGAACAGTCCTAGAAGATATGTCACTGTACAATTTCATTCGACTCTACTTTACTGTTCATAATTACTTTATTTACCTTAAAATAAGACATTCATTTTTCACAAAACACATATTGTAGAGCATTTTATGAGTTTAAATTGCTACTGTGATGTAGGAGCCATATCATCTATTTGATTATCTCATGTATGTACGTCACAGATATTTTACTTGTGCTGATTGGCAACACATTATGAATAAATTTACAAATTTTATGTTACAGGTCAAAATTGACCCTTACAAATTAAAACCAAAAACCAGTTATCAAGTTATCAATTTTCTCCTGAAGAAAACTTTGACACTGGTCACTGTTAGTGGGCCCTGGGGTCAATCTGATTATATTCTGAAGTGGGATGAGGACCATGTTATTTGGACATTTTTTTTTACATGAACGCCACCCTGTCCTGATCAAAGGATAATTCTCATGCTCTGAATTGATTTCAACACTGTCCTCTGTTTCAGATGTCTCCTTGATACTGATAGATGTAAATCTTGATACTGTACATGACATGATAACTGTATGCGTGTGTGTTTGCGTGTGTCTTTATGTGTATATGTGTGTGTGTTTATGTGTGTGAGAAAAAGATAGAAAAACAGGGAGAGAGATAGACTGAGTGTGTGTGTGAGTCTGTTGTATGAGTGGGTGTGTGCAAAATCATACAGGTTATTGTCATAAACTTGATGTGCACTCTATATTGTCCCTCTTCTGATAGGTCTGTATTATGCATTCCTGTGAGAAATATTTACTTTCAATGGACAGTGTGTGTGTGTGTGTGTGTGTGTGTGTGTGTGTGTGTATGCGTGTGTGTATACCAGGTTTATGCTGCATTGCTGGGAACCAAAACCTGTTTATACACTCACGTTGTGGGGACCTTTCTTCCTTGCAAATCATTACATTTGAATGTGAAGACATGTTTTAAGATTGGGGTGAGGTTAAGATTAGAGTTAGGATTAAAATAAAGGTTAGGGCTAGGCTAGTAGTAATGGCTAAGGTTTGGGTAAGTCTCCAGGAAATGAACGGAAATCTATGTAATGTCTCCACAATTCACAGAAACAAACGTGCGTGTGCTTTTCTTGCTATCCTTGTGAGATTATAGGACAACAGGACAATTTTTTGCAAGTGTGGACATTTTGCTGTTTTTTCCGTTTTCCTATCTGCAAAATTCTGGTGCCGGTGTAAAATGCGTTTGTTCATTTTATCATGTAGACCCATCTACACATCAGAGTTTAATTAAGAATTCACAGGAATTAGTGTCACTGCAGGACACAGTTTTCAAATAGACTTGCTTAGGCAGTCAAACAAAATGTATTGTTCTGCCGATAATGTCAGTGGATATTAAGGTTCTGTGGGTTTATTCTTATGTTAACTCGGCAGAAATCCTGCTCACAAAGCACCGATAAAGTCTCTTTGAACAACAATTAGAAGTAATGTCTAATGGCTGCTAAAGGGACTCTTTTTGAAAGCTCATGGTATTATTTGTTTGGTAATACTTTACTGTAGGCCAGTGTTCATAAGGCAATATGATATCCCCATAAGCCCTTCATGACAACCGACATAGACATACATAAACATCTATAAAGGCTCATGCCAATAGATGCTATTTGTCACAGAGATTGCATTTGCTATCAATGTCAGGTGGCATTGATTGTTTTCTGATGTTTGTGTCCAGAAACCTTTTTGGGTGAAATGACATAGACTTTGTAACTCGGCATTTTCCACAGTGACACAATGCTGATAATATGACAGCTTGCCAAGTCAGGCTCGTTAAAAAGTGAGTGTTTTCTGCTGCCATTAGGTAAAGTGAGTCTCATTTTATTTCTCATTGGATGTAAGCTAAGTCCTTTCATCAGCATTACACTCTCTGTTGTGCTATGCTACGTAACTTCACCCCAAAAAAGTGTCATGTCAGTGTCCAATGTCCAAAGTAAAAAAAAAAAATCGGTCACCTAACATAGGTGTTATTTTAACTTGACATCATAGTTGATAAAAGCAGTCATTAACAGCAATGCCTACTGGAATAAGCCTTAATAAATCTTTATGAGGGTTTATGACAGCTGTCAAGATGAGCTTATTTAGGTGTAATGCTTTATGAGCTGATAGGTCTTACTGCCCTACAGTTAAGTGTTACCATCTGTTTTAAGACTAACTAAGTGACAAGATTATTTAGTTGTTTTATACTTATTTATGTAACGGTCGATATAGTGAAGTGGGTAACATTATTGCCTTCCACATAGCAGACTGGGATTCTCCACCTGGGCAAACACAGTGCTATATCAATGAGTCCTCAGGCAAAACCCCAAATTCTGCACTTACCTCTGTAACTTGATTAAATTGTAAGTTGCTCTGGATAAGGGCATCTGCCAAATCACATAAATGTACAGTAACATTTGAACAGCCCTGGTCAAATCACGTTTTGTTGATTATCTAAATGAAAATAACACATCATCTGCAAGGGACAAACGTAAACATTTAACATTAAAAAATTTACTGCACAACTTACTTATTTTTGGCAGAGTTTAATGTAGTGGAAAAAAATAAAACATGAAATTTTAAAAATTGCTATAACTTTTGCACATTTTATGTTTTATTTTTTCCTCCAGTATGTTAAATTCAGCAAATAAACAATAACTGTGAACTGTAAGAAATAAAGGTTCTGTGCAGGTACATTTTTCATTTGTCAAGGTACAAACAATGCAAATGTACCCTCAAAGGTACAACAGTGGTTTTAAGGTCCAACTGTGTGCCTTAAATAAGTTTCTCCCAGATGAAAAGTACATATTTCTATCTTTTAATAGCCTAATATTTTAAAACAGAACAATAAAATAAAAACCCTGGAGACGAGACAGGGTGTGTGAAGTCAATACAACTTAGACAAAATATAATTTCAATGGATCATGATACAATTATGTTCCCTGACTAAAGGCACTGAGATGTACCCAGTGACAAAGAGGGGTACTGCCCAAGTGACAGATTCTTTTCAGAAAATCATCTAAGCATGTCATTTGACCAGGAGTCTCCATTTGCATATGACTGTAAACGTAAATATCCAAGACTTTCTGAGTTTCTGCTGCTTGAGTTTGAGAATTGAGAACTGACATAATCACATTTGACCAATGATAGTTTTGTTAGTCAGTAAAACACCCATTGAATAAAATTTTTGAGACATTTTTTTTACCTTATTTAATGTAATTCAGTCAATATTATCAGTTATCAGAATTCTTAGCTCCTTAAAATCAGTATTGCTGTTGTGACAAAAGTTGCATATTGAACAAACCCTAATACGCAGAGAGAGAGAGAGAGAGAGAGAGAGAGAGAGAGAGAGAGAGAGGCAGAGGTGTCTTGGAAAATGCAGTAAGCCCCTGTGTTTATGTGCACACTACCAGGTTATTGATCACATGTTCTTCTCACCTCCAAGGCTCATGGCTTCAGCATCATTCAGCAAAGCTCCAGACCAAACAGCTCCACAACACACTCACAGTCCAGTGCATAATCCTTCATCAATCATGCTGATTCTTACTGGCTGCCTTCTGAGAAAAAGCATCCAAAAAAGAAACAATCTAGCATTTAGACAAATACTCCAATCTAAATGGCAGGTTTGATGAAGCATGGCAAATCAAAACGAATGCTTTGGCCTAGTCCAGCCAACCCAGCTGCAAGCACTCGATTAGAGAGCATGGAGGTTTGAAATGTGAAACAATCTTTTCTTTCGGTAGTCTGGGCATGCGATCCCCAGCAAACCCTAAGAACCTTCCCTTTACACTCGGCTCTGAACAGAAGCCAGAAGAGACGTGACATTTAAAATAAACTCTGTCTGATTTAAACAACGTGAAAGGTGAGTGCAAGTAAAGTGCATTGTATGGTTACTGTAGTCTAAAAAAAGAATAAATCTTGGTCTTGTTGTTTCAGCACATCCCACAGACGGATTGAGATCCAGAGAATTTGGAGGGCAGAGCAACATCCTGAACCCATGGTCATGTTCAAACCAATCCGAAGTGTTAGCAGAGTGGCAGGGGGCCATTATCCCGCTGAAAGATGCAGATGCCATCAGGAAATACCATCGTCATGAAGGGGTGTATCTGGTCTGCAACAATGTTTAAGTAGGTGGCACGTGTCAGTCTGATACCCACATATATACCAGAGTATCCCACACCCTCCACCGACTTTTTCCCACAGTGTATCCTGGTGCCATCACTTCCCCAAAATGCAATGGTTCTATTTACAACCATGTATTCTTTTTTGGGACCATTTGCATGCTGAAATGGTTCTTCAGGATGTGTTGTACATGGTGCTATGTAAAACCATATTGAAAATGGCTTTATATAGCACCAAAAAAGTTTTTTCAATTGTTTAATAGCATGATATCGAAAGAATAGCAGAACCATTTTTGGTGTTACATATAACCACTTTCAAGATGATTCCTTATAGAACCATATCAAACATGTATAAATCTGAAGAACCGTTTCACCAAGCCAAGAACTGACATGCAAATAGTTCTATATAGAAGTTATGTTTCAAAATAGAACCATTGTCTTTGCTGAAGAACCCTTGAAGAACCATCCTTTTTAAGTGTGCAGGTGAATGGTGGACATGTACCTGGATGTCTATGTGATGAAAGAGAAAATGAGACTCACTGGACATCCTTCTACAGTTCCAACACATGCGTGCCCATTGTAGGTGCTTTTGATGGTGGACAGGGGATAAAATGGGCTCTCTGACCAGTCTGCAGCTACACAGCCACATATGCAGCAGAAATTGATTTATTGTAACTATCCTTCCATTAACTATCATATGACTTGTGCCACTAGCCATTATGATTTGCTCAGGTTTTCATGCCTTGTTATTTCTTCCACATTCAACATGTTTACTACAAGAACCAAATGTTTACTTACTATCTATTACTGTATATCCTAGACCTTGACACATGTATTCATGACATAATAACCAACATTCTTTGCTACATCTCTGAGTGGTCTTATCTAGGATAGGGGCACTGTTCTCCTGGATGACTGCACGTCCATCAGGATTAAAATGTTTAATCCTAGGTTAAAAGTGAGCAGTCAGAACTTTATACTGATTTGCAATAACCTTTCCTTCTGAGGGGACAAGTAGACCTGAACCATGTCTGTAAAATACCCTCCACAGCAAACCAGAGCCTCCTCACTGCCTCAAGCAAGCATTCAGGCCTGTAACATTCTCTTGGTGTATGCCACACATGCACTCACTCACTAGTTTATCTAGCCGAACTCTGAAATGTAGGTTTGTCTTTATAATGTGAAGTTTATGCAGTGCAACTCTACGATACTATCTGTCTCTTTGTAGATATTGACTGACTGTTCTTGCTGACACAGTCTGATCACATCCTGCATTGGCATTCTCAGTAACTTAAAGATCAGTTCTGTTGCTCTGTTTTTCCTTATATGTCACACTAATGCACACACATCATGGTCAGTGAATGTTCACTTTCAGACCATGTAAAACCAGCCGCCCTGAGTTAAACTGAGCAGAATATGCAATCAACCATACGTGTAATATCTCTGTCCACTCAAATGCATATGTGTGCGGAGGAGAGACGCATTCTTCCTTTTTCCATGCACACGGTCTGAAACATTTAGGCTTGCATTGGATTTGTGCCTGAAACTGCCGCAACAGTCGATTTATTCGACAGACTTTTCATTTCTGGTTACTTATTTCCAAAACTTGCATGTTTACCTATGAATCATCTTTACTTTTGTAGCTCTAATTTGATAAGAAAAATGATAACATCCCACAAGCAGGGCTGATTCTACAGCAATGACTATATAAATTTAGAAGAAAATCAAACCCTCATATTATACTATCAAAAGTGGCTTATTAGAACAAAACACAACTAAACAACTACAGCTTATAAAGAAAAGGTATCAATAAGTAAAATAGCAAGACATCACAAAAAAAAGAATATAGTGAAGTCCCAAGCAACATCTGAGTGCACATAATTCAGAAATTCTTTAATCTGTATCCTGTAGTAAAGGTTAATATATGCACTTTCAATAGTCTAAGGGTCTGTTTTTATTTAATGCGTGACCCTGAATCATACTTCATGATGTCATTTACTATTTCTCCACTTCAGACCTGTCATAACAGATAGCTATTGGTAGTGACCTAACCTTTACATAGCAGTCCATTCCTGTCTGGTTCAAAACACGCTGACATTCCTTTCTCTGGCTGCACAGGGATATTTCAGTGGCGTTCCTCAGGGCACTTTCACAAGCCAATGTAGACGAGACATTAGCAGTATGCTCCCTAAAACTGGAAATTCACTACTGTTTACCTTCATCAGAGGGCTGTCAGCCACTGTATTGTGTCCCATTTTGAGCAATTTACTATGTGTTTAATGTCAGTTTATGTTATAGTCTTGTCTGGGGTCATATCTACTATCAGCAGAAGATGATAAATACTGTGATATTAGTCTTCATAGCTAATCATAGTAAAAGTGAGATTTCACAGGGCCTGTGGCAATGGCTGACACTGCGAATGAACCGAGCTAGCCAGCAGCTTCGGATCTGGTTATGTATGTACATGTTATGACACTGCTGGGCTGTTTCTTTATACATCAAAATTAAAGTAGTCCTGACGCGTGCCACATCATATTTAGACCACGTTTCTTTCAGCTGCATGTTAAGACATGCCAATATGCTGGTCAAGAAAACTGTCTGGAAACTGCCACATTTCATTTCTTTCCAATTTTAAATATGATGATTAGACACATGAGCAGTCACTGTGCTTTTCCAGGAATGATATATGAAGGGGACAAGATTCCAGGCAGGACCAGTGAAGCATAATGCCCAGCAGTAGTGGTCATGACCATGATATCAGAGCTTACTGACCCAACCATTAAAAGGTGCTGATTTGTTTTTGTGAATTTACATTCTATTTTTGTAACTTAACAGTGTTAAAGTATGTCATTTGTATGTTTTATTTGCATATGTATTGATAATTTTACAGTACTTTGACAGTGAAAATCCTTGTTTTCATAGTGTATACACCTCTTGCTGCGATGTCCAGTTGATGCCGTATGAAAATCTGAGAGACACCATAAAACACATATTTTATATCTTACATATGTATAAAATATTATACATTTGTAAAATTCCACAAGACTTGTTAAAGTATTTTCTATCGAATGAAATCTTGATTGCATATGAAAATGTAGTTGTCAGTAGTGTTACTGATCACATGATCAGAACCACTTACTTTAAGCTATGCCTAGGTTTAAGGAAACATATAATAATACAGCTACATAATACAACTGTCATATTTGGTAGAGATAATCTTTAAAGGGTATGTTACTGACATTTAGTGAGATACTGAGATTTGCATAATGCCCACAGGAAATGTGAATGGTTCATAATTGAGACTGATGGTATAACACAGTGGATCACATTTGCTGCTGATTTTCCTCACTATGAATTATGTTGTTTCATATAGTTTTACTTTATCAGATGTTTTGGATGAGCTAGATAAACGTGATCACCCAATAAAAACTTTGTACTTCACTATATCTGTATGCTGCCACAGTACAGTTGAAAACAATTCCTTTTATAATATACAGACAGGGCAGGTCATTTTGTCCCTACTGACTATAACTAAACAAAACAACAAGCTTTAGATTGTAGGGGAATAATTGCCAGCTATAATAACTGATATCTGACAGCTCTTTTGCAACTCAACTTGACCTCCCACCCCTCTGAATTTGGACCAGTGCTTTTGGTTTTATGATTAACTTCTGTCTTGATGTTATATAGTTTTGTACATTATTAGGTATTGTTCCATTTAACATTATTGCTACTTGAGATTTCAAAAGGCTTGTAACATCTTTTCAGATTTGATATGTGATTCTAAAAGTCAGGATTCACTTTATTTCTTGATCTGAAAAAAAAATACACATTTACAGAAGTGCGAATACAAATTTAGAATTTATGAGCAGCCTCTGAGAAAAAGTTGTTTGAGTGGGGATGTGTGTATAGCATAATCCATGTCCCTTTTCTGCCCACTTTATTCTGATAATATGCACCCAGGTGCCTAGTTTTGGGAACTGATGATGGTATTGAAATCATTACACCTTTCTAGCTAAGCTGTTTCCTGGTGGAGAAAGCTCTATGTTATGACAAAGCTATCAATAGGCTCTAATTGAAGTACAGTACAGCTATCAGAACAGCCTCATACAGCTGTCAAGCTCATCTAATTTAACCCATCATCTACTTATGAAGTTCTTTGTAAGGTATTCAGCATGTGCACTAGAAGTAAGATATTCCTCATATATACCTTATCTTACTCCCTTAGCTTATTTCTAGTGCACATGCTATCTGGCATCACCAAGCAACTAAAGCAACAAACCGATTGAGCGTTGAGCCAGAAAAGAGCTGTCTTTCTTTACAAAATAGCAAAAATAAAAGAAAGACAGCAATAAGCAGAAGCAAATGCATGTTAAAGGATGTGAAGATAATTAAAAACTGAAGTAAAAATGAAGAAAAAATCCACATAAGAGCCTTCTAAGTAACAAACACACATGCATGGCACACACACACACAAACCTTTACACACACACACACACACACACACACACACACACACACTCACGTCTTGCCACTGGCAGATCTTCTTAATCTGTTGTCAAGGAGAAGTTAACACAGTGCTGTGCCTATAGCTGCAGTTGACCATGTGTCTGACCCCTGACCTCAGATACACTTACACACGCACTCACCACCAAAACAATTCCATGTGTACTCACATCACTCCAGGGCAGCCAAATCACATAACTGCTTTAACCCTACAGTCTTACTGTTATCATGTAGCTATACTTCTGTTGTCATAACACATCACATAATTGCATAACTGATGACAGCTGTATGCAAAAGTTTGGACACCCCACATAAAATGGCATATTTTGTTGATCTTCTACACTCTTCTGCACATTTTAATGCACAATTATTGTTTATTTGCTGAATTTAACATAATGACAAAAAAACATAAAAATGTGGCCTGTGCAAAAGTTCTGGCATATTTTACATGTTGTGTTTGCAGAAAAATGGCATATTTAAGCTTGTTCTCTGTAGAGAATGAAAGAAATTCAAATTTTCAATTTTCAAATGTTCAAATTTTGGCATATGACTATGTAATGAATTACACATTCTTTTCCTTCACATTTTATATTAAAACATTTATGTCAATAAAAGACAAAAGCACTAAAATGTAAAAGATGTTCTTTCCACAAAACAAGACTGCTAACAGAACCTTATATCATATTTCAATTATAATAACATATAGTTCAGAATCTGCATGTTCAAAAGCATTTCATAGCTTGTTTTGATCAGCTACTGATGAGGAAAACTCAAAAAAGCAAAAGTAAGATGTGTAGAACAAAATGTAAGATGGCTTACACCATGAGACACCTAGGAAAGTTGCACTCAGTAGAATGGTTGTGTATCAAAATCCAATACCTCTATGTAAGGATGCACCGATATTGTCACTGTGGGCCAATACTGATTCCTGTGTATCTACTGATAGCGATGCATAAACCTTTTATGTAGAAATTGGGACTAGATCCCCCTGGACCAGCAATAGGGAGACTTATAACACTTATGTCTATATAGCTAGAACTGTAGTAAAATTAATAAAATGCCAGTAAAGCAAATAACTGCCAACACCACTGTGATTCTGATATTGTCGTACTTCTATGGCAGTGACTGAACTCTTTCAGTACTACACAGTACTGAAAAATTCCATGCTGTTCACTGCCTTCAATTCAGTACCTAAGTAGTCAATATCATTAAGTCAATAGACATGCGTTTAACAAAAACTGACACAAATCAAGTTAGTTTCCTATTGTAAAACTGAATTTTTGTAAATCAATCTACAAATTTTATTTTTGTTCTTTATATAATATTTAGTTTTATGTTGAAATATGCTTGTTTGTTAGTTTGTTTGTTTGTATTTAAGAGAAGGTATTGGAAAAGGATCGTCAAGTTCAAGGTATCAGTATTGGCATTGGAAAATTTTAAATGATAGAAAAAGCCCTATTGACTAGACTAGTCTTTTGTAAGAAATACTCAAAACAAATACTGATTAATAAAAATGTCTTTTTTGAAAATAAAAATAGAGCAGAGATTCTCAACCCAGCCCCAGAGACCCAGGGCAGTTTGCATTTTTTTCTTTTTTTTTTTTCTCCTGACCCAGGCAGTAAGCATTCTCCAGCTCTTTATGACCTGACTCAGGTGTGTCTGGAGAACAAAAGAGCAGAACAAAAATGTGGACTGGCTAAAGGACCCTGTGAACTAGACTGACATTGTCTTAGAGGAGCCTCCTTTTCCAACAATGTATAATTAATCCCAGTGAGTTTCTAGCACTGGTTTGATTTACGACAGTCCTCTGAGGAATGTCAGCTATACTGTAGACATGCCTTTAAAATGCCTGAAAGGTGTCAACTGATTGGCCTCTAGAGGGCGTAGTGGAGCTGAGGTGCAAAATTGTCACAAGTTCTTACGCACTTTACCTTCCTTCTCCATTCCACTTGAGCTGAGAGCATATGATAGCCGTGTGTGTAGGTGTGTTTTAAACTGCGTGTGTGGCATTTAAAGAAAAAGCCATAGTCTTGATAGGGTGCCCACTAACACACTAACACAGCATGAGAACAGCTGGAATGGGCTCAAACAAAAGGAGCAGCTCCATGTGTGATTCATCCCGCTCAGGCACAGCGTTTACATCCATTTGCAGCTATCTTTCTCCTTAATGAAACTTGGATAGGAATATTGAACGGTCCCTTTTCTTTACAGTATGATGGGCTAGCAGAGGAACTTTTCTGTAAACACTTCATTTTTGAACATTTATTTCTGCTATAGGAGGAATGTTATTTGCCTGTGCAGAACACTTTTCCGGGATAGTTAAAAGCAATAATTTATTAACAGTAACTGATGTGCATGTATGCAAGTCCTTCACTGCTAATGAGCTAGAAAAACATACTGAAAGTATTGAAATAGACATACAGTGAATCACTGATAGCACTGAAGTGCCACTAAAAAGCCAGCGAAGAAAGTACGGCAGAAACTGTGAGTCAGATTGAGATAAAATGCAATGCACAGTAGAACTGCAGCCATCAAAACATTCAACCATCCACTTAAGTGCATCTGAACAATAGGACAATGTTAAAAGGATCTCTTACAGAGCAACTCAGGAGGATTCAGTCTGATATGGAGCACATCATAACACCCCGTAGTGGTCTTGAAGAAAAAAAAAGCTTTCATTCCTTAAAGAAAAAAAAAATTGGGTTCTTTAAAAGGCAAAAAAATCAAAGCCTAATTAGTCCTCCCCTCTGAAAGGGCAGCAATTACAGCTCAGTTAGGGGCTTCTCCTAAAGATCCATACCCATGTGAAGCATTCCAGTAACCTGATGTGCATGTTAAAAGCTGAACGAACCGGTTTTATGAATACTGGTCAACCCTAGTTTTACCTTACAGCATCAATAGGGATTTTCAACTGCTCTTTGGCTTAATTTGAGTTTGGCAAACCAAATACTAAGTCAATCTTTAGAGAAAATTATTTCAAGATACAGAATCAATATTTCAAGAAAAACATACTTTATTTCAAGATATTGAGTTAAACTTCTGAGAAAATTAGTCATTATTTTAAAAACTGCTGCCATACACAGAAAATGAGCTTTCATAAGAAAAGTTCTCTAAATAAAAAAACGGTTCTTTGACTCATAACTCATAACCCTTTTTAGTGCTACATAGAACCATTAAAAGATTTTTTAGTGAACCATATACAAGAGTTTAACCATCATAGAGAATCATAGAGATTTAACCAGCATGCAAGCTTCTTTGAGTGGTCATGGTTCTTTGGATACATTTTGGTTAAAAAAAAAGTGTAACTACAGGACTTACAGAAAGTCACTACAGTAAAAGACTGCAACCTCCACCGTACCTTATCCCTATTTACTTTTCTTGCCTAAAATTCAAAAACATTTTTAAATAATGATGTGTTCATGGGTCCTTTTGGGGTATGTTGCCCTTCTACTGTCTCACAATGTTGCTTCTAGGCAACAAACATACTTCTGCAAATTCTCATAACAAAAAATGATACTGAATGTTAAAAAAGAGGTTTAAAAGTGTCCACAAAGAGACAGTATGACCAAACACGTGCTTTTTATTGACTTACTCAAACTCTGCTCTTCATTGTTAACTGTTATTGTCGTTAAATATGTATAAATGTAGTGTAAAATGAGGAAAATGGGTTTGTTGCCCAGAGGCAACATCGTGCAATAGAGGGTAAAAAAGGAAATAAACTGCCCTTATTAAAATTTACATTAGCAGACTTTAAGATATATTATTATTATATTAATTTATTTTTTCATGCTCAATTAACTCACTGCTGTAAGGCAGAAGGGTTACTTACTTCAAGTTAAGGCAAAAAGACTTTGTTACAGTGGGTAAAAATTGGCAATGCGCCCCCTCTCATAAACTCATATACACTTACATACTTATATTCATCTTGATTTTCCATAAATTCAATTCAATTAAATATTGCACTTCTTAGATCTATATCTTACATACAAGGAATGACCCTCTTTCTGCTACCGGAGTCCTGCTTCTCAGGGCCTAGAATCTGTAACAGTTTCATCTTTTTATTCCTGATGTTTATTTATTCCACATCTGGCACTCAGCTGAAAAGCTGAAGGTCAATGTCCTTTGCAGCCACTGATAAGAACCAGCCTACTTGCGGTTTGAGTCCGGACAACCATTAGTGACTTCCATAATGTGGTTAAGAGCTTATGAGCCGAAATCCTCCCAAGAGGAATGGCTGTTTGGTAAGACCATATGTGTGCAATGATGGCTGAGATCAGAGCTTAGTGGTGTGGACGCCCATGTCTCATAACCACATAGTTCTTATTAAGCACATATTTCTTATTAAGTCCAGTTACAACAGACACAGCTGAAAGAGGATCATTACTGGAACACTACAGTCTACAAGAGAGGCGACATCATGTAAAATGTGTGTCATGATTTTCAGCAGAAAGAAGAGGCATGTACGTTTAGACGTTTGACCTAAGGTAATGCACACCTCCTCCCGTCTTATCTTTATAATCATTCCTATGGCCCACCCAGTTTGGTCACCAGTGCAGCACCTTCTAAAAGCCGCATATTTACATGAATGAGCGCTGACTTTCTCGGGACAGGCTATGTCACCGTGGCAGACCCCTCAGAGTGGCCAGTGTGGACCTGAAAACCTGCAACTGAGCAAAAGCCTGAAAAGTGCGCATTACGCACGAAGAGTTAACGTGTAAACCAGTGGTTAATCTTCTCCCGCCGTGCTAAAAATCAACAAAGAAAACGCGATAAAGCGAGAGAAAGAGCCTCGATGGTCTGAACTGCGCTGAGTTTTGGCGAAGAGGGGCTCACCAAGAGGAAATAACGATTCATTACGCTATGGACTTGCTGAAGTTTTCCAAGAAACTCTGGAGCGTTCGCAAACAGCTGATTGTCCTCCTCACGCCTCTGCTGCTGCTGCCTCTGCTCTTCGTCCTACCGGCAAAGGTAGGCTGTGTTCATTACGGTGGTGATTCTTCACCGTCAGAACCTGTTTAACGTCAGGAAAGAGCGTGCTGTGCGCCTGAGTCACTGCTTCCCTGTGGTGGTCTGTCAGTCTGCACCCTGTAACCTTTTTACAGGGTGAGGGCCACTGCTTTCTCTCTTTGGGTTTTATATTTGATCATCAGGGTTCTCAATGATAAGCTTATCTCTCAGCTATGCACTGCTTCAGTGACCTAATATCACAGAGGCAGTAAGTGATCTGAGGATCTAATCAAACATCACTGTTCGCAGGTGTCCTTCTTTCTCTAAGCAGTATAAAGAGTCACTAAAGGCCCCTGGACCATGAGGGGTTATATGAATATGTTGTAATTCATTTTATTTTTATTAACAGGTAGGTTATCTTGATACTTACAGCAAGATATGAGGACTGATTCAATGAATTTGCTTCCAAATCTACGAGAAAACAGAAATTATGCACATTTAAACATATATTGCAATATATTTGCATGTATTGTTTGTTTGTTTGTTTGTTTACTTACTTAATTCATCTAGTGGTTTGATTTAGTTTAATATAGTTCTAAGGTTCTTTTCCCCTGCATGTAGTTATTTATCATTAAATCACATTTATCTTTCCATGGTATTGATCTTTTTCATGGTCAGAATGAATCAAGTATTAATTCATTTTTCCACGTTTGTGTGTTAAAGCACATGATCGAGACCACCAAACAGGGTGTCGCTTAAGGCCCCCACTGCTTGATGTGATCATCAGGTGTCAACAGTGTGATTTAGGGGTGAATATTTGTGGCATTACTGCCTGGACTATTTGGTTTTTGAGGATTACTTGTTCCAGACATCTTGCATCAGTAGTCATGATGTATATAGTTAAATGTAAAATAAAAAAAAAGTGAATGCAGTTAGGAAGCGCATAATTGCTGAGAAAATCTTTATCTTAAACTAAATAAGCTGGCTATGTTGTTGTGAATGAAAGTTGTAAACCATGGTGCAGTTCTAAAGGTGCAGTAGTGCACAAAATTTTGGCGCTACTGCTCAAATGACATGTTTTATTACTTTTTTATGTGAAAATAAGGCAAATAACACATCCTCCACAGAGAACACACATCTGCACATTTTAATGCAAAATTACTGTTTATCCATTGAATTGTACAAATTCAATTTCAAGGTTGTTCTCTGTAGAGGACGTGTTAACTTTTTTCACTTAGAATATCAACAAAACGTCATTAGACTGAGAGCATTCAAACTTTTGTTTTGCGATTGTATGTTTTTACTCACTGTTAGCACGTGATAAAGGTTTGAAGCTTAAAAATGGCTCAATCAGAATAACATCGATATTGAGGTCTGTGTTAAAGGTTCAATAGGTTCAATTTTCACTTGTCACTCATAAGTCACATATTAGCCTATTGATTAGCTAGTCACATGGATGTAACTTACTATTTTGCTGTCACAATCAACCATGTAACCAGACATGTGACTTAGCTGCAAGTCAGTAATATGTGACTTATGAGTGACAAATGAAAATTGTACGCAATGTACCTTTAGCACAGATCCCTCAACACCACCCCAAACACAGACACACACATTCACACCGGATACTTGTGTACAGATGCCACTGATGCAGTTTTAGTATTGAAAAGAAGTGTCTTAGATCCAATAACAGTCATAAGATGTTTAGGTGATATGAGGTAAGCAGTACCTTAACATTACTTCTCCCTCAGTGATGTTAAATCAGCTCAGTCATGTGCGAGAACCCCTGCTGTACTCATTCTTCATTACACTGTTACAGTATTGCTAGTACTCAGCCAGCCCGCACGAATATAGGCAGATTCAAATATGTTTTAAATGTTGCAGTTATATTACAATCTGAGATCCATTCAGTGTACTGTGCATATGAGATTGTGATACTGAAAAGGGTGCAATGTAGAATGTTTTACTAACTCTAAAGATCTTCTGACAAGTCCAGATTTTCTTTTCTCACTCTCATAACTATTTGGTACAGGAGTTTCACAGTGGTTATTGAATTATTCATAGGAATCACTGAATAATAAGCCTTGATATTAATAATATAAATGAATAATAACTCTACAGTTTAAAGGATTAAGATCAATGTGTCCACTTGTCCAACAGGAATGCCCCTTACCTTTTCCCCTATTAGACAGGTTTGACTTGTTGGTTTAACTTCTCTGGCTAGCTGAGAAATCAAGCTTTGTAAAAAAAAAATCCAAATTACGATCAGTTTATATATTCATGAATACTTTCATTATCAACCCATTTTTCATACATTTATAGATCCATCTATCTACCAATTCATTTTTACATCCTTCCAGTCATTTCTTTCATTAATACATCCACTATTCCATCATCCATCCATTCATCCATTTATACATCCACTGTTCCATCTTCCACCCATTCATCCATTCATACAACTACTATTCCATCATCCATCCATTCATCCATTCATACATCGACTATTCCATCATCCATCCAATTATCTATTCATCCATTCATCCATCGACTATTCCATCATCCACCCATTCATCCATTCATACATCTACTATTCCATCATCTATCCATTCATACATCCACTATTCCATCATCCATCCATTCATCCATTCACACATCTACTATTCCATCATCCATCCTACCATCCATTCGTACACCCACTATTCCATCATCTTTCCATTTATCCATTCATACATCCACTATTCCATTCATCCATCCATTCATACATGTATTATTCCATCATCCATCCATCCATTCATACGTGTACTATTCCATCATCCATCCATCCATTCATACACCCACTATTCCACAATCTATCCATTCATCCATTCATACATCCACTATTCCATCCATCCATCCATCCATCCATCCATCCATCTATCCATCTATCCATTCATCCATCCCAGTCCTTACATAATCCTTCCCTTGCTTTTCTGTCTCTTGCAGGAAGGAAAATGTTTGTATGTGGTGCTCCTGATGGCACTTTTCTGGTGTACAGAAGCCCTCCCACTAGCAGTGACCGCCATGCTGCCCGTCTGTCTCTTCCCCACCATGGGCATTCTGCCCTCCAAAAAGGTTTGCCCTCAATACTTTCTGGAGACTAACTTCCTCTTCCTGAGTGGGCTGGTGATGGCGTCAGCGATTGAGGAGTGGGGCCTGCATAGACGCATTGCCCTCAAGGTGCTGAAGATTGTTGGAGTGAAACCAGCCTGGTGAGACTGTCAGTTTAATGAGAAATGATAATCTTCTGTGGATCCTGTTCATTGTACTAATGTACGAAGAGTGTACTTATAGAAGCATACCACTATATCACTAATCACCATACCACTAATTTCTGTTTGTTCTTCCAAAGATAGTTCGGACACACATTAGAGTAATTAGACGTGTATATGTAGATTGATGGAGACATATGCGCACCGTATGTGAAGTAGGAAGTCACAAACATTTTTGTTGTTCTTGATGTGTTATATATAGAACATTGTGATGAGAGCTGAAGTGGAAGAGTTGGGGGCAGAGGATCAGATAAAGGTGTGATCAACCAGAGACAGGAAACTGGTATTTAGCTGATCTATCTGTGATGCAGTGCATGGTTCTTTAGGGGAATAGTAGCATTGGAAATATTTCTTCTGCAGTACAGTTCATATAGCAACAAAGATTCTTCATACATTAAGATGTTGTCCTTGTAATATATATTCTTTGGGAGCATAACAGTCCTTGGCTCATTCTCTTCAGGACAGCATTTCTTTAGGTTAATAGATGATGGATTGAAACATTTTCAATCAATTCATATGGTGTAGTCTCATGTCAGTGAAATAGCTCTGTACTTTTAATTCTGAGCATTATCTGACAGAACATGACAGTGAATGTCACAAAGCATGACCACTGAAAGTGAATAAATGCCTACTGGTTACCATGCCCACCAAGGCGTCTTTTTAGAAACATCTTGATTTTTAGCCAAAGCTCTTCAGACAGAGAGCACTGTGCTCAGAATTTCAAAGTCTTCGAACAGAATTCATTCAGGCCGTAACTCCCAGCACCACAAATCTCTGGTCTCTGGCTGACTGTGGAGTCTCCTGAATTCTGAACAGGTGAAGTTAGGCAAATGAACTCAGATTCGTAGAGCAGATGATGTCTGATGAGGATGTTTGAAGTTTGTGTCATCATCATACACTAATAATTCAGTCATTTTGTGGTGCAACTGTCAATGGTGTGATAGTTCACTCTTACTGAGTTCCAGTGTGCAAATAATGATGTGTTCTGTACATCCCTGTCTGGTTGTGTTGCTGTGACAATTACACAATTAAACTTGATTACTCAGTTAAAAAAGTAGTCTTAGTTGACACTTTGCATAATGATGCATTTTTTCCAATGAAGTGTTCTAGAACATGTGAAAGGCATGTTGTTACTGTTCAGTTAAGAGCATTTTTCATTGCCTGGTAATGGGTGGGTTACTTCATTACTAATATAATCCATAATGTCAGCCAGTGGCCGAATTGTAGAATTTCAAGGGGGATGGAAAGTTCAGTAAACTGAGTGGAAGTGGGGGTACTGCAAATACATGACATACAGTCTTATGCAAAAGTTTGTGCACCCCTCACCAAAATACATATTTTTACAAATTTACACACACACGTGAAATGTGGCCTCAGCGAAACTTTACATTTTATGTTTTAGTTTTTCTAATATGTTAAACTCAAATACATTGAAATTGTCCTCTAAATTTAGCAGGAAAATGCCATATTGAGTTTTTTAGCAGAGGAAAACGTGTTAACTTTTTCACTTAGAAAAACAACAAAACCTAATCTAACTGGGGTGTTTAAACTTTTATATATGACTGTACAATACAAATAATGCTCTGTTGCAGCTTACCTTGTAAATCCTAAATGTCATTGGAATGAAAATATGTTCAGCAAACATCTTAAACATTTTAATAAAAAGTAATCTTATCTCTTAATGACAAATCCAAAAATAATGAAAAGAATGGCAGTTGTACATGGAGGATGATTTTTTCACTCTTTTTTAATGGAGGGGCACCATCCTTTTGCATCCCCTTTCAAATCAAGCCTTGGTGTCAGGCCTACACTGTCAGCAAAAAGGTACTATATAGGTACCTTTTTGTTCATCAAGGTATATACAATGTATACAAAGTAGTACAAAGGTGCACTAATGGTTGTAAGGTCTAATTCAGTCAAAGAACTTAAGTAAGCTTTAAGGGCACACCACATTCACTTTGTCTTTTCATAACTTAATGTTTTAAAATAAAAAAAGTTTTAAAAAAGCCTGGAATAAAGGCAGGGTGTATAGAATCAACTTAGCTTAATTCCACTGAAATATGGTATGATTATGTTCTCTTACCAAAGGTAACAAAGACATAGTCTTGGAAGTACCACGTCAGCCACGTCAGTGACATGTGGAGTACCACCCCAGTGACATTTTAGCACTATTTTTCTGAGATTGTAGTTGCTATGCTATAATCCTGAATGTAGTGCTGTTTAAATATCATTCTTCCTTGTGAGAAGTACCTTCAGATAATTAATTTCATTCTCTTTCTAATTAGCCCATCATTAAAAACATTGTACATCATAATATTCCTGTTTTGAATTTAAGGATAAAGGAAATGTGCCAAGAGCTCCATTTTAGCTTCGTCTCCCTTCCTCCAGGAAACAGAGGTGCCGATGTCTATTACATTATTACATTATTACATTACCTTAAAGTAATTTCAAACAGTACTACAATTACTGAAGCAGGACAAATTGCTGTATAGAAGGTAATCTGCTCTGGAATTATTACTTATCAGACGTGTAAAAACTACAGGCTAGGCAAATGGATTCATACCAGACTAAAATCACTAATCTCCTTGATCTTACTCAAATTGCAGCACCTTTCCAGGTCAAACTAATTCAGCACAAACAGAGCTTAAATTACTAATATATAGGTGTGTGTGTTCTTCTCCAGGTTGATTTTGGGGATGATGCTCACGTCCTCTTTCTTGTCCATGTGGCTGAGTAACACTGCCACCACAGCCATGATGCTGCCCATTGCGAACGCCATCCTGGAGAGCCTGTTCGGTGACCTGGAGACCCTCAAAGAGAACGCCAAAGTCAAGAATGACCCTGAAGGTGAGTGAAAGAGTGTACATTTGGGTGACTTTGGGCAGACTTTGGGGTGTATGCTAGTGGGCATTTATGTGTGAGTTTGTCTTTCTGTGTAAGGCTGTGTCTTTGTGAGTAGGCATCAATCAAGGTTTGTTTATTCAAGGTCACTTTTTTCCTTTAACCCTTTAAATGGTCAGGAGCTTGTATCATACTTCTATAACTTAAGAATAACTCAGATGGTTTGCATTGTAGTACATGTAATTACTAAATAACAAGCTCTGGGATGTAAAAAGCATAGAATTTAAGATCACTGGAGCAATAAATCCTTAGAGATGTACTGCTATTTTTGCATATAATGAGAGTGCTCTCTTTCTCATCTCTTTTTTGATGTCTATAGAGATCAGACCTCTCAGAACACTTAGCCAGTTTTTTTTATTTGCATATAAATAAAAAACTAGATGGGATGTCTGGAAAATCAGCCCTATTATACAGCTATTTTCTACAGTAGCACTCTTATGGACCTGATGCATACATCAGAGTGATTTTCACCCACTAGACTTCAAATTATTTCCTTGGCAATAAGGAAGACTGTGACTGTATTGTCTTTATCTTCAAAGATTCCTGCAGACAGGAATTTGCCATTATGACAGTGTGTGAGAGAAGTATAATGTGATATAACAATGGAATTATTTCGCAATCAACTGATTCCCTTATAAATAGCTTTGTAAGACAAAGTGACATGCTTTTAGTGACTGTGTTCTTAGGTCGGGGTTGTCATAGTAAAGAAGAAGTAACGCAAATATATTTTGTTTTAGAGTTGGACCCTCTGGTGTTATAATAAATAAACCAGTCTGTGGACTTTGAGCATTGAGCTTGTAGTCACAGGGTCTTCAGAATCGTCATGGTGGTGTAGCATTATTACACATTAAAAGATTCAAGTCAGATAAGCTGTGAAATAAACACCATACACACACACACACACACACACATATATATATATATGTATATATATATATATATATATATATATATATATATATATATATATATATATATATGTGTGTGTGTGTGTGTGTGTGTGTGTATACACACATGCTTAATCGCTGTATATTATATTGTGGCATTATGTATCTTATGGGCTCCCTGTGAAAAATGCCCCCCCCCCCACAAAAATTGCCATCTAACTTTAACTTAAATGTTTACATTAGACTGGCAGTTTGGATCACAACTCTATGTCATATTCAGCTGTCTATATGAGGGGCCCAATAAAGATAGCCCCCATGAGGCTCATTGGTTATGCCACTGGTAGATAATGGTGTATAGTATGGAAACGTACACTACCATTAAAAAATTTTGGAATAACTTGCAATATAAAAAATCTTTGTTATTTTATGTATAATAATACCTTTTAGTATGTCAATATGGATATTGTGAACTATTTGCTAGATGTTATTTTTAGATGTTTTATTCAGGAACTGTAATAATTGATGTTATATTTCAGGAACTGTGAAGTTATTAAACTGTCAATAATATACAATTTGTCTGTTTACATTGATTTTTTGTCAGGTTACCTGCCTTGAGATTTGCTCTAATTTTTTTTAAATTAATTTTATTATAACTTAAGTTTTGATGAATACAGCTTTGTCAGCCATTTTGATCATCATCAGGACACAATGAAAATCTCTTATTTACTGCTTCTTGTTGTCCAACAAATGATTTGAAACTTAAGAAGTTGCACATTAGCATATTAGTCTAGCATATTATTGCAGTCCACAAAAGACATGTATCTCCAAAACAGTAACTTTATAGGAGTGGGAAAAAAATTCTTAATTGACTTTACAGTGTTGTAAGTTAATGTACAAAGGTGTTTTTGTGGCATTTTGGAGCATTTCTGTTGGTCCATTCATCATGAAATATTTACACAATGTAAATGCCATGTTCAAATGATGCAGAAAAATAAAATTGACAAAAAAATGAGATTGAATGTAGATTTTTTTTTGTATAATTTTATATGCTTGTCTGAAATCAAGTTGCTTTGATATTATTTAAAACAGTGATTCCAAATTTTGAACCATAGTGTTTGTTCAGTTTACATAATATAGTGGTTCAGTCTTAAATGTGAGTGGAATCATTAAACTAGCTTAAACCAGGACAGTTCTGTCTCTTTTTACACAATCTCCCCTTTTTTAAATACGTACAAGCATCAGTGAGCACAAACCTAAAGCCACGTAATATTCGAGGATACACAAAGAAAAGGAATTTATTTGAAAATCGTTATTCTGTCTCTGCAGGCCAATCTCAGGTGAAGCTGCATGTGCTGCCTTCAGAAAAGCACACCCTGACCGGAGATGACAGGTGAGAGAGTGAAAACTCCTGAATCAAATGTCAGAGAGTTCATCTGGAATGACTTCTCTTTCAGTAATGGCCTTTATGACTCTAATATTATGATGTCTAGGCAAGACAGGATGTCCTATCAAGGTGATTATCTTCCAATCAATGACTGTGAATGTGGTGCAGATGCTGTAAATGGATACAAGTTTAGTGTGGATGTATTTGCATAACAAGGGCGTCATCTGCATTAAATGGTATTCCATGAATTGCAATTAGGGATTGTGGCTAACGTGTGGCTTGGATACAAACGCTCATATTATGTAGTCCTGAAAAACGCCCCTGACTGGGCTAGAACATTTCGTCCGCAGTATGATCTGATGTTGACCTCAACAATCAGTACTTACACTGACTTCATAGGGCTGATGGACTGGAGAGAGGAGATCAGAGAAGCCCAGAGGAGGTCAGGAAAGAAGCAGAATATCAGCTAAAAGTGTGGAAAGGATTCCTCATCTGCATCCCCTACGCTGCCAGCATCGGGGGCACGGCCACCTTAACGGGAACAGCCCCTAACCTCATCCTCATTGGGCAGATGAAAAGGTTAGTGTGACCAGTAGGTTCCTTAGCTGAACACTTAAAAACACTGTGGAAATGCAGAAAGGGGCTCTTTTTTAACCCAGTCTTTATCTGCCTCATCAGTAAAGTATGGTCAGTTACCATGGACAGTAATTCAGATATTTTTGTCTGTTCTCAGAAAATAACAGAAAACTGTTGAGTCAAAACTTTCTTGTAATTAGAGTCATTGGGCCTATGTTGAACTCTGTGAATAGACGTATGAAATACATGACTATATAGCTCATATTTGAAACTATAACTGTTCATAGTCAAAAAATGATTCAGTTTTAACTTAAGTAACCTGGTTGCCTTTAAATTTTGAGTCCACTAAATTTCAAATAATACGTTCACAGAATGTGTTAAGTGTATATGTGCGTGTACATGAAAGGGTGCTAAGCCAGGAGTTTGTCTCTAAGACACAAGGTGTGAAATACAGGGGGTCAGGGGGGTGGTTTGGGACCCCCTAATTAATCTCTTGGACCCCCTGAATGTCTCAAATTCTGGGAGTTCCCTGAAAATGTACTTATTATGAAGGTTTGCTGTTCATTAGCAAAAAACATACACAATAACAAATTCAAGGAAAAGTCATTGTTTATCTTGCTTCACAATTGGCAGGCTTTGTCTTTAATAATCTTAATTAACTATGCTGCACTGGTCTGCCTCAGGGTGGCATTGTAGCAAATTAGTTCACCCTGTTGGTCCTTCATAGCCTAGCAACTTTAACTATCCTCAAAATATCTCTGAAAAACTTTACAATCTGCCATAGCATATTTGTAAATTTGCCAAAATTTTGCAAGAGACTGGCAGAAAGAGTGAATTCGATGGGTACTCAAGGGGGAACCCATGATGGACATGCGACCCTCCAAACACCAAGGAGTATTTCTGACACAGTTAGGGGCCAATAATGTAGTGAAGAAATCTTTCCCATTTCAAGTAATACCATTGTAACCTGCCCAGCAGAGAGAAGGATACATGTTCATTTGCCACCAGCCTAACAAGCAGATTATGCCAGTCTATGATTGACAGTGTGTGAGCTGATTTCCATTGTTGGTTGAGTAGTCCCCTATTCAACATGACAGCGGTCTGAACCCATGCAGTACGTGTTTTTCATAAAAAACGCAAAAGAATTCAGCAGCTGCTCTTTGACTTCTGTGTATTTTGTTTCGATACGTTTCCGGTTCTTTTCTAAATAAAAAGGAAAAGGCATGTAAATTATAGTTCATGGTAATATATGGATGTAGCAGACAGAGATTAGATGGAAAAAAACTTTGCAGTATTTCGTCAAATGCAATTGCGTCAATTTCCACTTCAGCAGAGCTGATGTTGTGTGTATGTTTTTTTAGAAAAAGCTTTTTGCTGGATTCATTACCAGTGAATGAGTAAATAATGAGAGGAAGCAGCTCATCTCTTCTGCGGTTTAATGAACATATATGTGTAGTGACATTTAGGGCCTGTTTTCCAACCAGTGATTATGTGTAGTTCTATAAAAGAAAATGCTTTTATAATATTACTTGGTCTAACTAGACTTAACCATTGTCTGGAAAAACTGGCTCACAGTTGATGCTCCCGGAATCCAAAGCACAGAGTGTATCCTGTTTCTAATGAACAACGCAACTGACAGCTGGACAAAATGTATGTTAGTAACTTGTGAAATAATTTAATGATTATTAACCCTAACATTTATTTGATGACTAATCAGGGAAGTGCAGAAAGACCAAAGGGTCATTGCAATGACTACCTAGAGTGCAAGGACAGATCATTCTGTACAACTGCTGGTGAAGGGCTTAATGTGTTACCTAATTCATGGATCGTGCTCTTAAAACTTTAACTTGGCTTATTTTGATGTGTTTACCTAAAATGTTATTATGTTTAGTGTGATATCTGAAATGCAGGCAGCAGGTCATCAGATTATTGCTGAACAAAATGTCAAAAAGTCCAAGTCAAAATTCCTAAAAGAGCCCAAACTAACAGACAAGAGCAAGAGGCAAAACTGAAGAGCAACATCAAGAACAGAAAAAAACTAATTATACTAATGCTGTGACTTGTACAATTTAAGGGGAATTCCAACAGTTTTTTTCTAAAGGTCTGCTATATTCAATGATTGAGATGTAAACACAGTCAGGGTTTTGTGAAATGGTGCATTGGAGCAAAACTTCACATTTCAGATTTCTTCACAGTGGGATGTGATAGGAACCAGGGATCACAATGTCTACAATGCTAATATGGCCATAGCATTTACTATCCAAAACAATCAGTGAACCTTCACGTGCTTTCTGAGTTTTTATATGTTACATTGATAATGTTGCAATAGTGGAATCGGAAAGAAATAAAGTTTCTTTGGGTGCTATTTCACAGCATTTTTACAGATCCTGTTATCCTGCCTGCTCTTCAGTTTTAATCATTTTACCAAAGCAGGCGAATAAGGAAGTCTTGCCCAAGGACTCTTATTGGTATAGCATAGCATACCTGCCAGAATCAGGAATCAAACACTACTCATGCTACAAGAAGAGCAGTAGTGTTACCCACTGTTACCCACTTCACTGTACTAACCATTTTTGTACCACTTTCTTATTTCGCCTTATGACGCCCTGAATGTGCCTCTCTGGCATAAATGGATTTTTAAAAATACATTTTAGGACAAAAGCTTATCTCAAAACTATCGCAACTTATAGCAATAACATTCTGTGAGGTAGCTTTTCAATGTTTCATACATCCAATGTGTGAAATATACCCAGGTATTCTGGGGATTAATGTTGGCTGGCTACTCCAGCATTGGGTGGCTGCTAGCTTAATTCACTCACCATAGCGGCAACAAAATATTTGGCTTCACAATTCTTCTTTTGGAAATACTCTTTTCTAGCTTGATAATGCACTCTTCCACACATTAATTGAGATCTCCTCTTTTGTCTTCAGCTTGAGAAATGAGTAACAGTTCACTCTTTGTACCAGTCTCTTAGGAAATTGGGCAAGTTTTCTGTAAATATGTTCTGGCATATTGTAAAGTTCTTCAGAGGTATCCTGGGCATAGTTACAGTTGCTAGGCTATGAAGGACCAACTGAGAGAACCAATTTGCAACAGCGCCACCCTGAGGCAGACCAGTGCTACATCTCTAGCTATTAAGAATACCAAAGACAGAAGCTCACCGATTGTAGGTGAAGCAGCTTAACAATGCCATTTACCTGAATTTATATTTGAGCATCTATTTTTCCCCCAACAGACAGCATAACGTCATACTAAGTTTACTTTCAGGGAGCCCCCAGAATTTTGATTTTGAGACATTCAAAGGGTAAGGGTAATTAGGGGGTCCTGGACCATACTGTGAAAAGGGTTAAATGTTAACTGAGAGCGGAAGTAGACATACTGTTTGGCAGAAACAGTTAAGGTACAAGTGGTACAACCTCTAACTTCAGTGGTCACCTATTCTGGAGCTAAACTTCACAGGAAAGTAGAGCTCCGGGTGGAGAACTGACCACTGTTGTAACTAATTTGACTGCACTGTACATAATGTGCAGACATACTGTCTCGTTTTCTGCATTCTGATTTATATAAATCCATTAATCTGTATAATATTCTTAATTTTTTTTACAAATAAAAAAGTAGCACTTTTGAACAAGTCAGTTTTATCAGTCTGGTTCAGTTCCAGACAGACCACACTCCCTCTTCACATGTGCAAACACTGACTGTGCACTTTGCTCCATAATGGGATATTTATTAAAGGCCATAAAAGGCTCAAGAACAAGGACCCAAGACTACACTGGAGTAAAATCTTGCATTTTACTGTACAAAAGTGAGAAAAAGAAGGAAACATTCATTTTAGGCAAAACAGAGGATTTAAAGTAATATTTTACGGTTAATCTGTGGGATCTTAAGGATGTAATTTATTGTTGAAATTTTAAGAACTAATTTTAGAATATTTTAACCTTAATAATACAATTTCTTCCAAAGCAAGTAGGTGCTATTATAAAACATGTTGGTCAATTCCAATGATGTTTTCAGTGAATTAAACTAAATGTGTTTTGCAGTTACTTTCCAGAGTGTGACTTGATCAATTTCGGCTCGTGGTTTATTTTCGCTTTCCCGCTTATGATCGTCTTCCTTTTCGTTGCATGGATCTGGATTTCCTTCCTCTACGGGGGACTCAACACTCGGTATACATACGCACACACATTTGCATCCACATGCAGACTCAAATAACCTGTGTGCTGTGTGTACTATGTGCACTAATTGATTCCATTCTTTGACACTGTGTGTTTCGGTGCTTAGGTTGTGTATAAACAAACAGGATGACCGAGCAGCTGCAGAGGCCAAAGCTAGAGCAGTCATTGATGAAGACTACAAAAAGCTCGGACCCATCAAGTAAGACTCCATGCTGAGTTATCTCTTGGAAATATTGTGTTAAAAATATCAAGTAGAATTGCACAACATGGACCTGATACCAGATTGTGACTGCAATATACTGTATGCTAAAAAACACATTTGTAACCATTAACGATGACAGTTTACTGAAGGGCAGCATTTGTAAGGCCTTTAAACATGCATAAGCCTTTCATGACAACTGACATAAACCTACATAAACATTCATAAAGGCTTATTCCATCAAGCCTCAGTTGTCATACATGTTGCTTTTGTTCATTTTGATGATTTCAGTGATTTTGAATGTGGCATGATTGTTAGTGCCAGATGGGCTGGTTTGAGTAATTCTATAACTGTTGATCTCCTGGGATTTTCATGCACATTCTGCAGCTGAAAACGTCTTTTTGATGAGATTAACAGACAATGGAAAATGGCCAATGTAGTTCAAGATGGCAGAAAGTGGTTAATATAGTGTAGCGCTGTAGACTGGAATTTGATCCCCTCTCTGGGAAAGCACCCTATGCTATGCCTATAGGAGTCCCTTGGTAAGACCCCTAACACTACCTTCGGCTACCTCTGTAAAAATGATCAAATTATAAGTTGCTCTAGATAAAAGCATATGCCAAATTCAGTAAATGTAGAGGTAAGAGAGACTACGGTAACTCAGATTACCACTCTGTACAGTTGTGGTGAGCAGAAAAGCATCTCAGAATGTACAACACATTGAAACTTGAGGTGGATGGGCTACAACAGCAGACAACCATGTTGGGTTCCACTTCTGTCAGCCAAGAACAAAAAGCTGAGACAGAAACTGGACAGTTGAAGACTGGAAAAACATAGCTTGGTCTGATGAATCTCAGTTTCTCCTAAGGCCCACAGATAGTAGGGTCAGAATTTGGTGTATGAATCCATTGACCTAACCTGCCTTGTGTCAACAGTCCAGGCTGGTGGAGGTGGTGTAATGGGGTGGGGAATGTTTTCTTGGCACAACATGGACCAGAATCTCAAAGTAATGCTACCAACATCTTGTGGAATCCATACCATGAAGAACTGAGAATTGAGAGCAAAGGGAGGTTTTACCCAGTATCAGTAAAGTGTTCCTAATAAAATGTTTGGCAAGTGTAGGTGTCGTGTAGCCTTATGGGCACTCCCTTTCTGTAAAGTGTTAAAATATAATATAATGTTGCGATAACAATTAACAGCTGAAATATTGTGCAGCCTCAGTATAGATAGAGAAGCACAAAACACAGACATAGTCCTCGAATTGTAGAAATGTGTTGCTAAATAAAGTACTTCTTTAATACTATTTTACCTTAGGAATGCATTTGTAATTTTTCAATTATGGATTGTAGTTCATGTCTTTCTCTGCATAATTTGTTAGCCCCTTTACCCCATTCATCAATGATCAAGACCCTCACAGGATGACCACAGAGTGTTATTTGGGTGGTGGATCATTTGCAGTTACACTGACATGGCGGTGGTGTGTTGCTGGTACTAGTGGATCAGACACGGCAGTGTTACTGGAGTTTTTAAACACTTAGTACACTTACGACCCTCTATTAGACACATATACATTGTTGGTCCACCTTAGAGATGGTAGCTCATGTGTTGCTGATGGTTTGTATTGGTCATCCATTAGTTCTTCATCAGTGTTCAGTTTCTGGCCACAGGATGCTGCTGGCTGGATGTTTTTGGTTCTCAGCCCAGCAGTGAGACTGTGTTGTTGAAAAACACCAGCAACACCAGACTGTGTGCCACCACCACATCAGTGTCACTGCAGTGCTGAGAATGATCCACTATCCAAATAGTACCTGCTCTGTTGTGGTCCTGTGGGAGTCCTGGCGACTGGTGAATGGGGTACAGAGGGAGGCAACAATAACAATAATTACAATATGCAAGATGTAAGTGGGCCTGATAAAATAGACCATGAGTGTAGAAACAAGATGGGTGTATCTAATAAAATGGCCAATGAGTGTATGTCGGCTTTGGAAGTTAAGCCTTGGTCTGAGATTGTTTATGTGTATCCATTTCCTCAACAGTCTTAGTATTCAATATTTTGAAAAAAAAAAGTCATTTCATTTCCACATTGTCTGTCACTTAAGTTTGAATATACATTAAAACATGTTTACTAGATTTGTATGATTATGTTGACATAGTTTACATAGTCTCCATTTTCCAACCCCCATTATTTTCTCCTGCTCTCCTCTATAGTTTTGCAGAGGGATCCATCTCATTCTTCTTCATTCTGTTTGCCATCCTCCTGTTCACCAGAGACCCTAAATTTGTCACAGGGTGGTCCATATTCTTCAACAAAGGGTAAGACTTTAAAGCTGAAAATGGAGATTTATTTTTCAAGCCTGTTCATCACATTTGTCCATTCCCACACTTGTTTTTAAAGTGCCAAATGTTACACTGTGAACTTTCACACCTGCAGTAGTTAATAAATCTTTAAATGTCACAAAACACTATTACGTTAAAAAAAATGTTTTCTTCTTATTTAAACCAGGCTTCTAGACCGACGACTTCCCTACTTTTGATGCTTGAGGCAATCTTTTAGAGATGCATGAAGAAAAATAAACAGTTGCCATTTAATATGTACACATTCTCTTCCCTTTGAGCAATTTCTTATTCCAATATCCTTGCTTTGAGTAAAATTGAGATATGTTGAGATGTAACCTTTATCACTAGGGTCCTGTTTTCCTGAGAAAACCGCAACCATTTATGTTCCATCGCATGTGCGCAAAAAGGTCAGATGAAGTGGTATAGAACTGGGAGGACATGGCAGTTAATAGTAATAGAGCTGAACAGTCTGGTTCCAGCAGCCAAAATCCCATTCATAAACTCCATAAGTAATTTAAATATGAAACCTTAACTGTCCAAGTAAATTTACCACAAGCTACTAGATTGTGAAATGTTGGTATACAATCTCATTGAATCTGGTTTCAAGTTCTGCCTTTCCTTGTAAAGAAAACCACTACCCATAGTCCTTACAGCAAATTCAACCTGTCAGAGATGTTGTTGTTTTAAATTATTGTTGTCAGATTTTTTTTTACGTTAGCTTACAGGCAGCTATCATGAACTACACACAGATCAAGTCATCATGTTACGCTGCTGCACAATTTTTAAAGCATGTAGACGACATGAACACCCCAATACACTTGTATAGTATTTTGAATTACAAAGTGCTGTAAAAACAAACATCTAATTCGTTTCAGGAATGACATCGCAATCTTTTTCAAATCTATATCACTGGCATCTAAAAAAAGAAAATAGTTTAAGAAAATAAAAAAAACTCAATTCCATAAAATTACGTGTCATAACTTTAAAAAACGAAGAAAGTTGTCCTTCACACAGGTTCATAAGTTTTATCAAACTAGAAGTAAAGCAGTACCACAAAAAATGGTTGGAGAGTGTATGTCAAGTGAAACAAGCTTAAGAACTTGAAATTTACATGACCATGACATTTACAGCTATTCCAAAACTATTTGTATTATGCATACACATATGTATGAGGTCACTGTTGAGTTGCAGGTTTCAGCATGTCTGACTTCATAAATTGCATTTTAAGGACGTGAGTCTGTCGAAGCACAGCAAATCATGGATTTTACTGCACACAAATTGGCAACCTGAAGAGATTTACTAATCTTTTTTAATGGCAAGAAGAAGGAGGCGCAATTGCTTTGACAATGGCAAAATAGCACTGAAGGCCAGGAAAAGAGCAAAGGAAAGGGAGAACAATCATTCAGGGATTTTGTTATTAAATGCAAGTTTCTCTTTCTGTCTCTTAACAATAATAATAAGTAATAATACTTATGAAATTACTGTACTACTAATACTTTACTTATAATATTACTTATAATACTGTAAATAATCTGCCTAAATAATTTACACAGACTTTCACTTTGGGCTAGTATTAGCTACTTTATTTACTTATTTGTGTATTTATTTATTACTACTCTAATGATGTTTCCTCAGTGACCGCATTTTTAGAAGGAACTGAGCCACAATGATCACTGCTGTTATCTACACTGTAAAATGGTAAAAAAAATGAGACAGGACGGGTGCCAGACAAATCTGTTAATTTGCAGTAAAAGCATATTTTCTCAATGATGGTAAAAATCTGTAAAATTTACTTCACTAGTTCAACTAGTGGACACACAGCATAACAATAACAACAGTAACAGCTATTAAAATGAACGCAGATGTCTGTCAAATGAAAGCGTTAATTTGTTTTATATATATATATATATATATAATGTTCTACATATTTTGTTAATTTGAATTTATATTCTATATCTGTAAGTTAAAATACTCTATATGTATGTTTTAAATGCATTTAACTTTAAAAACAAAACAAACGGGTTTGACATTTTAATTTTACAGTAGTTTGACAGTGAAAATATTTTTTACCTTAAAACTTCTACTCATGTTCTTTGAAATATGGGACAAACTTTTAATTCTTGTTAATAATCCTGTGAAATGCAGCATAGATATTCACCCTTTTAGATATTCAATTTTATTTTCATGTATAGATCATTTTGCAAAGTACTTTTGCATCTATTTCCTTCTCACTGGGTTCTCAAACTGTTTGTCTTTTAGCAGCTGGGGCTCCATCCACAGAGGATATTTTATTTCTCTTTTGCTTTTCTCTCTCTCATGCTTGAAACGGGCTGTGAGTGGATCTGTATATGAGTGCCTCCTCAATTCAGTTTAGCTAGTTTGTGGCCAAAGCAGAAGGTGTAGTCATATTAGATTAGCATCAGCCAGAAAAAAGTAGTAGAGCCAGCTGTGCTCATTAAATTTTAGCATGACGATAAGAACTGCCAGTAAGGTACCCCAACTTGTACCTACACTTACCGGCCATTTCATAAAAACACCTACCGTATACAGTGCACTTTAAAAGTTTACTATCACTGACTGTAGCCCATTTGCTGCTGCACAATTTATCAGCCACCCTCTACCCCATCCGTCCACGGAAAAGGACCATCATAGGACCACCACTGACTAGTCTTTGACCAACAAGGTGTGCCTAATGAAGTGTTCAGTAAGCGTACAATGTGTTAAAATCCCAGCCACATCGCTATGCCTAATACACGTATACCAGCGCTACAAATAATACCATGCTACTAACTGCAGTCCAACACCCAAATATTAACTGGTTCCCTGGTCAAATTCTATTGATGGGTGAGATAAAAGAGAGCTGATAAATTGTGCGGAAATAGATGGGCTACAGTTAGTAATTTCTATTCTACAAAGTGGACTTTAAATGGTAGGTGTTTCTGATAAAATGGTCAATGCGTGTAAGTGTTTCTGAAAAACTGTCAGCTCAGTGTAGTTATCACAAAACGGCATATAGTCACTTTTTATTTTGGGAATTTGCTATAATCAAACTTTAAAAATAAGTTAAATAGTTTATAGAGGCCTAAACTTGACGTGACATCACACAAATGGTCACACAGAAACTTGTATGTCAGAGAGTGAGGATCCAAGAATGGATCAGAGTGTGTGTCAGAGAGCCATCAGCCGATGTCTCCCCATCCCTTCTTCTCCTCATCACTCTAATGCACAGAGACAGGGAGGTGCAGGGATCCAGGCGAGGCTCCTTTGTCTCAGAGTCTCTGATAAACTGACCTTTCTCTGACTGCAGGGTGTCCGTCCGTGCTTCCTCTGCCTGATTTACCCTGAAACAACACTCACATCAGAGAGAGAGAGAGAGAGAGAGAGAGAAGGATAGAGAGAAAGTTTCACAGCCTTAGTAGAGCCAAAAAACAGTGATGGTAGCTGTAGGATGAGCAAGGATGAGATACTAGTACTTGATGTCATGTCACTATATAAAGAAGACTGATGTGATATTTTAATGAATGGATTTAAAATGCATTGATGCATTATGATGCATTGATCTGAATGTTGCAGTGCATCATTTTTAGAATGTTGTAATGAACTGTAATTGATTATAATAACATTCAATAAAGTACATGCTTAGTTTTTTGGCAAATTGATGTCCATTGCTGCCCAATCTGTTAGGTTCAGCAAATTATCAGTATTCTCTTACTTGCCACAAAAACACTTAGAACCCCTCCCCAACCACATGGAGTAAGTATGAAAACAGTTCTGTTGAAGCAAATATTTTTTTTAATTGAACACAACATGATTGAACGAAGCAGACACATTTTTAATTGACAGAAGAGAACAAAACAAGTGGTATGGGAGCAAGAGAAACAGGGAGAGAAAGACAGACAGAGAAAAAACTTGAACTCTCTGCTCTGGCCTGGCAGACCCCTCAGCTGCAATAACACTGCAACACAGCATGCACAATAATGAGCTTACTTGGAAAAAAAGAAGTTCTGGACAAAGGCAGAGACTGTTTGTTACCAATTTCCAACTAATCTTGGTCCATTATAAGTAATATTGCTTCTAATATAGGTTGCTAAATCTGTTACCTCCAACAGTAATGACGGATAGCATCAACCCAAATGGACTTGGGGACTTTGTACAGAAACAAATCACTCCAAAAGAATCTGAGGTTATTGGATAATCAAGCTGGACCTGAAACAGGACAGTACGCACTTACTGAACAATGTGCTGATAGACAGATTTTAAAATGAAGAAAATAAGAGTAAAATAACATATTATTTTTCTTTCTTATCATGGTAGGTACGTGTCGGATGCCGTCACCGGAGTCATCATCATCTCCATCCTCTTCTTCTTTCCGTCCCAGCGTCCCTCACTGCGCTGGTGGTTCAATCCCCGAGGTCAGAGAACAGGTTCACACTAAGCTTACACATTTGCATATCTGCTGATCTGAGACCAGATAATCTTCTGACCGTAGAACAATTACAGCAAGCACAGCAAAGAACAACCTTTATAAGAGACTGTGCATTTAGCCATGTTCTCATATTCTCATTACAATGCCAACTGCCAATTTTGACAGCCACCTGACAAATATTTCTCAAAATTGAACCCTGAAGTTTTTGTACTATAAAAGCAACTTTTTTCAATCTCAAGTGTTTTTCGATTACTGAGTTTTCACAGAATTCAAAACTCTATTATTTGAATCACTGTTTTGAAGCATGTGAACACAATGAGAGCTAGTCAGGCTAAATTACAGCCTCCACATAGTGGGGTTAGTTTTAATACAGTTTCATTTTTAGACACATATTCATCAGAAATGGGCTACAGGTTTCATAGAGGACGCCATGAGAACGTTTCCTGCCTGACTGCATTGTGCCAACTGTAACATTTGGTGGAGGAGGGATAATGCTATGGGGTTGTTTTTCAGGGGATGGCCTAGGCCCCTTAGTTCCAGTGAAGGGAAATCTTAATGCTTCAGCATAACAAGACATTTTGGACAATTGTTTGTTTCCAACTTTGAGGGAACAGTTTGGGGAAGGCGCTTTTCTGCACAAAACAAGGTCCATAAAGACATGGTTGGGTGGATTTGGTGTGGAAAAACTTGACTGGCCACACAGAGCCCTGACGTCAACCCCATCAAATGCCTAGGGTGAACTAGAATGGAGATTGTGAGCCAGGCCCTCTTGTCCAACATCAGTGTCTAACCTCACAAATGTCTTCTGGATGAATGGACAAAAAACCCCACAGACACACTCCAAAATCTTGTAGAAAGTTTTACATTTTTATTTATTTAATTTATTTAGATTATTTAGCAAAAAAAACAAACAAAATGCATTAGCTTGTGTCCCACTCACCCTTATTGGTATATGCCAGTAGTTTGTACAGAGCATGCCTCTGTCTAGACCTATACTTGATCCCTTTATAGTTCATGAATGAACACCAAACATTAACAAGGCCGCTACTTTCACCAGCTCTGGTTTGGCCCAACTGCAGCGATAACTCGGTAATTTTCCACAATGAAATCAAAGCCTAACCAAGAGGCTAAAGTAGGTTATGTTGTGGACGTTCTTTAAACGTGCTATTGGAGGGCAGTGTTGTGGGGCACAGTAAATAAGATGTGGAATGTTAATGATTTAGCTTAGCACGTCCTGCTGAAAGCTCACACTGTAGTGCCACTGTTCTTACAGATTACAGTAATCTCAGAAAAATGTGTCCCACTCTCACATTAGAGTGCATAAAGTGCTCTCCAGACTTCCTACTTTTCTCCATTATTTTTTTCTTTAAAACTATTTTTGAGTTAGCTTTAGATATTTGGGTAACACAACCTTTGCATAACCTTTTAAAAGCTGACCACGCGACCACGGTTAGTTCATTCACTTATGGTTTTGGGATTAAAATGTTTATTTGCTAAATATTGAGATACTGCAAATTGCAATACTAATTTTTATCCTGAAGCTTTGTGATTTTTTTTTTGTTGTTGTTGCTGTTTGTGGGTTTTTTGTTAAATGCTGTGGGTTATTGGACTCTTAAAATAGAAATCTCTAAATTTTTATTTGACCTCCCAGAGCACCCAGAAAACCTTTTCTCTTTTCTAAATTGATGTAAAACAAGCTAATATAATTGAGCAGCTGATTTTGTAGCCTAATTTTGAATCTTTCCCCCTCCACTCTTCTCCACAGCCTCTAACACTCCGTATGTGCCCCTGCTGTCATGGAAAAGAGTTCAAGAGTGTGTTCCGTGGAACATTATCCTTCTGCTGGGTGGAGGCTTCGCCATGGCTAAAGGCTGCGAGGTGCACCTGCTTGCTTTACTTGTTCTCTGCCCTGTTTACAGTCTTCTTTAAAATGCGATCTGTATGTATTATTTGAAAATGGAAAATGTATGTTAATGTGAGGTGTAAATGCACACAGCATACGCTGTGAATGGAATGTGACTGAATCAGCCGCTATGTCTCACCCTAAGGAAGGTGTGGCTCGCATTGCGATCAGATCTCAGTCAGAGCAAGCCAGTTGTAAAATACCTCCTGTACCATGCGTTTGCATTATATTGCAGTCATGCAATATAATGCAAGAATTTATGCAATATAGTTTTCTGTTTTCTTTTTTTAGAACATCTCTTACTGAATCTTACTGCAGATAATTTTACTAGTTTCAGTAAAAAAAATGCATCAAAGAAGTTAAAAAAATCTATGTGGTTAAATAATTTCCTTTCATATAAGCAGATATACAGTGCCTCCCAAAAGTATTCGGACACTTTAACCAGTGACATCCTTAAATGCAGTTCTTTTGAATGCTTCATAAAATATTTAATAAAAATATATTTGTTTCAGAGAAACACACTTCTAGCACAAAATCAAACCGATGGTAGGCTTCATTCCACTCAGCTCAGTTTGGTTTGTTTGTTCTGTGTCAGGAGTCAGGCCTGGCTGCCTGGATCGGAGGGCATTTACAGCCGCTAGCTCAAGTTCCTCCTGCTGTAGCTGTGATTCTGATCACGGCCTTCATCGCTTGCTTTACTGAGTTTGCCAGTAACACCGCCACCATCATCATCTTCCTCCCGGTCATCGCTGAACTGGTGAGTGAGCTTAGAGATTATGGCTGTAAAGATTACTCAATTAATTTACTCCATCAATATGACAATTTACTCTTACTGAACTCCAGTGACTATGCCGCTGTGTTGCTACATTGTTGTGTGACTGTGTTGCTAAGGTGGTCTAGATTAGATAGTTGATGATAATGCGTATTCTCTTACAGTAAGAAACAGAGCCTGATGGACACACATGTTTCCACATAGTTAAAGCTGCAGTGTGTACATTATTTTAGTACAAAGAAGTAGCATTGCTGAGTCAGGAGTAAAAACATGATAAAATATGATGTGCATGCACTGCTGCAAGTCATCCTGTAAAGCCTAAAATAGCAATTAAAAAGTCAGAGTCAATACGTCTGATTTGGGGGAAGTTTTTCAGACCATGTTGTACTTCTTTACATATTAAAGTCAAATGCACAAGCTCAAAAGGGAGGTCCAGCTCAATGTTTAGGTCTCAGACACAAAATAAACATACTGATGCATATGATGACAATAGTAGATCGTCCTCAGAAGATATGTCATTCAACAAGTTTTGACTGAGTTCTCTTTGAATTCTCTTACAACAGCAAGAATCTGAATCTTTACTCGACGGATGTACAAGGAATTTCTTTGGTGCAGGTGTCAACATAAAAGGAAATCCAATAAAAGAAATGTAGAGAAAACTGCTGTGCGCAGTTTCCTGAGATCATTGGAGAGCCCGTGTTTGTTATTGTTGTACCTGTAGATAGTCTTTGATGGGATGCGAGTCTCCTCACAGAAGCTCATGTAATAATATTAAAAAAAAATAATAAATAATAATAATAATAATAATAGTTTTTATTTATAAAGCTCCTTATACATTAAATGCAGCTCAAAGTGCTTTACAGTAAAAGCAACAGAGAAAGATGATTAAAGACACAGAATGATAAATAACAACAGAGAAAGGTAAATAAAAAGGTAATCAAGAATAAAACAACAATTACTAAAAAATCCAACAAATAATAGTAATAATAGAAAAGGGGCACAGAATGCACAAAACAGTGAGGGTCATGTAAATAAAAGAACAAAGCCATTTAAACAAGGAATCCATTTTTAAAATACAAATAATTAAAATAAATATACAACAATGGTTTAAACAAAAAGAATAGATAAAATAAATAAATAAGAATAAAAAAGAATTAAGAATAAAAAAGCATTTTGTCAACTGAAAGCTTGATTACAAAGGAATGTTTAAGTTGACATTTAAAAACTTTTTTTTTGTACACAGTTTGGGTGCATAGTAGACAACGGTTGCTTTCCCAAATTTATTTTGGGGAACTATCAGAATGTCTAACAGACTTGGTACGGAGGCCCCTAGAGCTCGAGCAGGGACAAAAACGACCGAGACTCAGTGATATAAGAAGATGCTAAACCGTTAAGAGCTTTGCATACAAGCAGAAGGACTTTAATTCTAAAAGATACAGGGATCCAGTGCAGTGTACCTAGAACATGAGTAATGTGCACTCTCTTCCTAGTTTTTGTTAAAAGTCTGGCAGCGGAGTTCTGAATTAGCAGTAGTTTCTCAATTGACTTTTTTGGAATACCAGTAAACGGAGCATTACAGTAGTCCAGTCTACTTGAAATAAAAGCATTCGTGAGCTTCTCAGCATCCTGTTGATTTAAAAACAGACGTACTTTGGCAATATTTCTTAGGTGGAAGAAGGCTGTTTTGGTCACCGAGGTAATATGAGATAAAAGATTTAAATCAGAGTCTGAAATGACACCTAAACTCTTTACTTGCCCTTTACTGTAATGTTTCAGATCTCCTAGCCTAGTGGAGAGTGTGTCTCTTTTGGCTTTTGGGCCAATTAAGAGTATTTCTGTCTTATCTTCATTTAATTTTAGAACGTTTTTACTCATCCGTTGATTAATTGCAGACAGACAGGTAGTCAGGGAGCCTAGGGCCTGTATGTCATTCAGCTTGACGGATATGTATAACTGAGTGTCATCAGCGTAGCTATGAAGATTAATATTGTGGTCTCTGATGATATTACCCAATGATAGCATATATGTTGAGAAAAGAAGGGGACTGAGACAGCTTCCTTGTGAAACACACAAGATATGTCAAGGCTAAAGTAAAACTGTCTCTCTGTTATGTAGGTTTGAAACCAAGGGCACACTCAGAAAGACCAGTCCAGTTTTCTAGCCGATTGATTAGAACGCTGTGGTCAACTGTGTATTTTAACATTCGTGTCTAAGTTTTCTATGGGTCAAGTGTTTTACTAAGTTTAAATTAGAATGATTTACTACCCGTGATGATGATGTTTTTCTTCTGCTACTGATCAAAATTGGAATAAAGTCTGGGACAGATTGCATGTAATACAACTTGCGGTGGGGGTCTGTGTAATTTTCAGCTGACTTGGTTAGCAAGGAAGAAGTCTCAGCAGTGAAGGTTACTGCAGTTGATGAGACGCAATTGAGTCATGCTGTGGAGGCTGATAGAGCCTTGTAGAAAATATTTGATGAAAGCATGTTTGACCCAAGGGTGTTTGGGTCATAGATAGTCTTTGATGGGATGCTAGGGACTGTAGTACACACTATTGTGAAATGGGCTAACATTAATAGAAAATTAAAACACTTTTGTGGGCCTTTTTTATGTCAGGCCTGCGGGCCTCATGTTTGACACATGAGGTCTATGGCATCAGGAGATCACATTCTCACTGCCTTCACCTCAGGCTTTATTGTTTTAAGCGTTTACCTCTATGAAGGGATGAGATAGATGAGAAAATGATCAGGGTTTCCAAATGGGGCACAACAGGTTGCATGGTATGCGTTCTTGATGGTGCTGTAGCTGTTTGTAGGTCAAATGTTTTGTCTTCTCTGGTGGGGCAGCTGATCAATAGTTTATATTTTGGTAGTTCAACACTCAAGTTGGTGTGATTGAACTCTTTCATAACAATGATAAGAGAGTCTGAGTGTCCCTGTCAACCTCAGTAATGTGATCAGCCGGCAGTAGTTGGCTTGGCCCAGTGGTGGGACATAAATTCAACGAGTTAGAGTTAAATATGTAATGACATATTCCTCCACTTTTGGATTTCTGACAGAGTGGGGTGGCAGTCCAGTACAGTGAACAGCCAGGTAGCTCTATTGCAGTGTCAGCAGTAGTTTCATTGTACCATTTCTTACTGAAGCAGGAAGCAAATGTTGTAGAAAAGGCCTTTTTTGTTCTTACCAGTGGTTTCATTTCATCGATTTTGTTGCTAAATAAGCACATATTGGAGAGAAGTATACTGGAGAGCGCCAGTCGAAAGCCACATGAGCTCACCGCCATGTCTACCACAAGCTCTGCACCACCATGTCTCTTTGTATAAGGATGGCTGGTGATCTCCTGATGAGTTACTTTATACCTGAGTGTCATCAGTGTAACTATGAAGATTAATATTGTGGTCTATGATGATATTAGCCAGTGGTAGCATATATAATGAGAAAAGAAGGGGACCAAGACAGCTTTCTTATGCAGCACACAAGATGTGTCAGGGCTAACATAAAATTGTCTCTCTGTTAGGTAGGTTTGAAACCAAAGGCACACTCAGAAAGACCAGTCCAGTTTTCTAGTCGATTAGAACGCTGTGGTCAGTTGTGTCAAATGCAGCACGCAGCTATTGTTAATATGAATGTTCATGTCTCCAATTAGGATTACCCGGTCATAACTAGTGAGAATAATGAACATAACTTTAGAGAATTCAGAAAGAAACAGTGAGGACTGCTTAAGTGGTCTGTAAAGTGGTCTGTTAAAATAATCATGTCTGACTCAGGCTTAAGCACAATGGCTAGATATTCAAAAGATGAAAATTCCCCTAAATCAGTTTGAGTACAACTGAACTGATTGGACAAGATAGCAGCTACACCACCCTCTCTTGTGTCCTGTCTTACTGACTGAAAGAACTTATAGCTGGGTGGACAAGTCTCAATGAGAGTTGCGGTGAGAGCCATCGTTCTTCAGCCAGGTTTCCACTAGAAATGTAAATGTAATTTCTTTTCAAAAATGAAATCAATAATTACAAAACTCTTGTTTGTGAGTGATCTTACATTTGAAAGTGCCATTTTAACATTCGTGTCTAACTTTTCTATGGGTCAAGTGTTTTACTAAGGTTAAATTAGAATGATTTACTACCCGTGATGATGATGTTTTTCTTCTGCTACTGGTCAAAATTGGAATAAAGTCTGGGACAGAGTGCATGTAATACAACTTGCGGTGGGGGTCTGCGCAATTTTCAGCTGACTTGGTTAGCAAGGAAGAAGTCTCAGCAGTGAAGGTTACTGCAGTTGATGAGACACAATTGAGTCATGCTGTGGAGGCTGATAGAGCCTTGTAGAAAATATTTGATGAAAGCATGTTTGACCCAAGGGTGTTTGGGTCATAGATAGTCTTTGATGGGATGCTAGGGACTGTAGTACACACTATCGTGAAATGGGCTAACATTAATAGAACATTAAAACACTTTTGTGGGCCTTTTTATGTCAGGCCTGCGGGCCTCATGTTTGACACATGAGGTCTATGGCATCAGGAGATCACATTCTCACTGCCTTCACCTCAGGCTTTATTGTTTTAAGCTTTTACCTCTATGAAGGGATGAGATAGATGAGAGAATAATAAGGGTTTCCAAATGGGGCACGACAGGTTGCATGGTATGCGTTCTTGATGGTGCTGTAGCTGTTTGTAGGTCAAATGTTTTGTCTTCTCTGGTGGGGCAGCTGATCAATAGTTTATATTTTGGTAGTTCAACACTCAAGTTGGTGTGATTGAGCTCTTTCATAACAATGATAAGAGAGCCTGAGTGTCCCTGTCAACCTCAGTAATAACTTCAGCCGGCTGTAGTTGGCTTGGCCCAGTGGTGGGACATACATTCGACAAGTTAGAGTTAAATATGTAATGACATATAACTCCACCTTTGGATCGGAGTGGGGTGGCAGTCCAGTACAGCAGTGCTTTCATTTAACCATTTCTCATTGAAGCAGGAAGCAAAGTTGTAGAAAAGGCCTTTGTTGTTCTTACCAGCAGTATCATATATTTTGGTGCTAAATGAGCGCATATTGGAGAGAAGTATACTCAAGAGGGCTAGTCGAAAGCCACATGAGCTCACCACCATGTCTACCACAAGCTCTGCACCACCATGTCTCTTTGTGGGAGGATGGCTGATGATCCCCCGATGAGCTACTTTGAAAAATCTCTGCATGTATAAAAGCGAAGTCCACAAATGATTTTGTGGTGTATAGGAATTCTGGTTGAAAGTAAGTCGAACTGTGAAGCCATGTCCAAGTTCAACAGGTAAAACAAACAAAAACGTGAGATGTTAAAGCACTATTGGCTGCCTCTCAGGGCGCCATCTTGCTTGAATATACATGCTCGGAATCAGATTCTCAACTGACAAACACAACTGACATTATGTTCTTCCGCACATTGCGTGTGATTTCACATTTCCAATGTAATTGGTAATTGGTAGTATAACTGATAATGGCAGCCCTAGTACAGATGTACACAGACAACAACATATACAACAGGTTCTCCATCATAAAGAAGAACATTTTATTACATGAAGAAGCATTCAAGTGTTCAAATGGTTCTTTGAGTTTTCATGGTTCTATATAGCCATTGCATTTACTAAAGAACTCTTGAAGAACTAATTTTCTAAAGTTCAAAATCAGAAGTGGGTGAGGTAGGGAAAGTAATATTCATATTGCTGGTTTTGTCGTTTGTTAACAGGCCATCCGCGTGAAGGTGAACCCCCTGTACTTCATGATTCCAGCAACAATTGGCTGCTCATATGCATTCATGCTTCCTGTCTCAACTCCGCCTAATTCTATTGCCTTTGCTTCTGGACACCTCATGGTCAAAGACATGGTGAGCAGCACATAAAAAGAATCATTCAGGCTGATCAGGTAGATAAATCCAAATCAATCAGGAAAATCAGATAGTAACAATTTTCTAAAATGGTTAAACTACAGTGTACAAACCTGAACAAATCTCAAATGGTTTTCACAGTAAAACTAGATCCTCCTACAGAACTACCTGCCTTAACAATTAAACAAGACATACTCTCAGAACAGCTGATAACAACTTTTAGACAGAATCAATGAATAGCCATAAAAAAAAAATCGAGGATGTTGGAATGACATGATTTTAAAAGATAACATCAACAAATATACTGCTTTATCTTAATGCAAGGACTATACATTGGAAATACATTATTTAATAAACAACCAATGTTTTTTCATAAAACATTCCAGGCATTGTAGAAGAACCTTCACATAAGATTATAATCAACAAAGTGAAAAGTGAAGTTAATTGCCAAACTTTGTTTAAATTACATGGTCAATAGAGATTTTTTTTGTGAACTCAAAGCTAGTCCTTGGGAAGCTATTTGAGCTTTGATAAACATCTTCTCATGTTGCTGTTTTTACAGGTGAAGACTGGGTTTATGATGAACATTCTGGGCATTGTGTGTGTGTCTCTGGCTATGAACACGTGGGGGCTGCACATGTTCACTTTACACACCTACCCGGACTGGGCCAGACCCCTTAACTCTACAGTGCCTGAGTCTACAGTTCCACCATTTAATGTTACTATGTAGACAGTACACACACATCAAACATGCAAATATATACATAATAGAGCGGAAAAAACCCAAGGCTATCAAAATGGATTGCCATGCGTTATGCCAAAAAGAATAATATGCTCAAATCATATCTATATTCGTATTGTTTTTTTGTTTGTTTGTTTGTTTGTTTGGTTTTTTACAAACATTACATAGGACTATAAACCTGATGACTTTTACAATCATACAAACCCAATTCCACTTTCAACAAAGGTTGGGACAGTATGGTAAATGCATATAAAAACAGAAAGCAGTGATTTGTACATTAATTTTGGCCTTTATTCATTTTTTTGTATTTTTTTGTAAATATAGGCTCACTACAAAACTCATTCTTCTGTTTACATTTTACCCACTGTCTCAAAGTTTTTGGAATTGTGTTTGTATTTATCAAAAAGTACTAAATATTAGTAAAATTACTGTCCAGAAAATCAGCCCTCCCTCATCTATGTAATTATTCTATTTCAATATTATATACAAAAAAATAATTCTATGCTTTTAAAAAATCAATGTTCAATTTAATTTAATATAATTTTCAATTTAATTTACCTCATTTAAAGTACCTAAAATAGATTCAGAGATTTTTGAGGGTGTTGAGCTGCACTGGGGGATTTGTGGGGATTATGTGTCGTTGCAACTGGCAGACATTATGTATTTCAGGACATTTTCAGACCACTGGTTAGCTACAACCAAGCCTTAGCTGAGGTGTGGCACATTTGACCCGCTAATTAAGCTTTGTCACAAACACCACTGAACAGGTTCAGTTTCTGCTTACTATTACTCTATTTTCATCATCTAAATTTGTGTCGACAGAGCATCAGTTTTTTTCAGAATCAGTCCTGTACTGTGATGGGTGGCACTGTTTGGGTCTGTAGCCTGCTCGCTAAGCTAATGTTAAGATTAACCTTAACTTCGCCTTGCAGTCCCTTCAACGGTTGTTAAACTTTCTCAGTCTCTCAGATTTGAATTATTGTTTTTAGTCAGCTAAACATGTTCTGTGATGGGCAGAGCTGTTAGCATGATAGCGGTGCTAACGCTGACCAGTTGCTTTCATCTAGTTAGCTATGTAACATTCATCAATTGTTTGATAGATGGTTTGACATTTATGGAATGAAGGCTTGAAAATCATGCACTTTGTTCACTTATTTGGTAACCATGCAAAGTAAGCTACTTTTTTTTCGATTTTACACTAGAAATAACACTAGATGAACGGTATTAGAAATGAATCCACTACCACCTCCCGCACCCCCAGGCGCTGTGGTGGTACCACGCATACTGCTGTAATTTTTGGAGACAGTCTAAAAGTAATTAAAAAAGGGGATAACACCCAACACTAAAAAGGACTATTTGTTTGGACTGTCCCTTATCTTTTTTTGAGTCTTTGTGGTCCCCCGAGGCCCCTGGCAGTCTGGCAATCACTGCCACTGGCCCCAGTAATCCATCCCTGTTCTGCGGCCGCTGCAGTGTTTGGACAGTCTTACAGATTACTGGAACAAAAAGTGTGTAAATGGTGTATAAAGAAAGAAATAAAAGGTAAAACAAAGAAAAAAACACCCAATTTTAACGTTAAAATGGTTCTTCACACTCATGCAGTACATCTAGCAAATAACAGAACAGGAACTGAAGCTTGTTTGGTGCTAGGTTTCTCTTTTTAATGCACTTTTGTTCCAAGTTTATAAGCTGAAGTGATCAATATTTTCTGCGCATGCCATAGAACTGTTTGGCTTTGATCACCAAAACCTATAGAACAGTGCCCTCTAGTGCCAGAAGCAGGAACTTTGAGACTTTGTGGGTAAAGTTCAAGCGATCATAAATTATAAATGCATATTATCAGTCATCTTGTATTGAGTTCCATGTTTTACTTCCTTTACAGATCTTCTCTTACTTCTGCAAGCGAGACTGTTATATTTGGCAGAATGCACTTAATTTAGGGCTTTCATTGAGTAAGTTGAGTAATGTAATATTGGACTGCAAGGGAGCCAAGCTTAGAGGACATTGTGAAATGTAACGTGAAATGTTAGAGGTCATGCTACATTAATCACTAACCGCAGACCACTAAAAAACAATAAACATACGCACACAAACACAGATACGCACAATTTCAAATATGTGCTCAGATAGAGTATATATGTAAATATGCAATAGATATACAATACTGTGCAAAAATCAGAGACTGCACTTAATTTATTCATTTTCCAATCCAAACAAACATTTTTAAGGTGATTAGATATTCAGTATAACATTAAAAAGAATCCAGAGATGTTCCCACTCTGAGAAGACTCAACGCTATGAGTATGTGTAGCTGTCAAGAAGTTGTTACTGAGAAAAAGAAATAGACAAAAAAATTGCAAATCAAATGAAGAAGCTGCTGGTGTTCTCAGGATAATGGACTGACCACCCCAGAGTCCAGACCTCACCATCACTAAATGTGTTTGGAATTACCTGGAAAAACAGAAAATGCAAACAGCTTCTAAGACTGAACTCTGGAGGTGTGGCAAATGTCTTTTAAAAACTACAAGCAAATCTCCAGAAAACAATGGAAGATGTAAAGGCAAAGGATGGACACATGTAATACTGAAAAATCTGATATTTAATATGCATCTCTGTAATTGTTTTAAAGTAATTACTTGTGCTTAATGGCCATTTTATTATATTTATTATGTTTATATTTAGTTAAATAAATTAAGGGCTGACTCTGACATTTCCAGCTCTGTTTAGCTCTTATTAGCTAAACAGTCCTCCCTTTTCAGAAGAGCCGAACTCACATAGTACCAGCAGAGTACCTGGGCATGTTGGGGCATGCTGCCCCCCCCTTGCAGTCTCTCTGCAGCAGGGGTTTCACAATGTCCATTGTCCAAGTAAACACATGTACCGCCAGGGCACGCACACCAGTCCTCCCTTGGGGCTATGTCCTCTCCCACGGGGCGCTGGAGCAGAGAGACTGAATGGTGCATCCTCTTCCCCAGCGCAGCATTGCTCCTCTGAGGTTGTGGCATCACTCCTTGTGCTACTGGGGGTGGCGGCAACATCAGCTGTGCTCCTTTGGCTGCTCTCCAACTCCTCTGCTGCACACCCCACCATAGACACCAGCGAGGCTGCTGCTTGTGTACACTGGTGCTCTGACGCTCAGTCTTGACCAACCACGCCATTGGGGCCTACTCAAAGCGTCGCTGGAGGGCCGTGATAAGTGCCACCAGGCTGCCATGCTGCCCCTCCAGCAGGTCCTCACGGCCGGCCATCATCTCTTTCGCTGTCTTCCAGCTGGGCTCAGTCCCCTCCACAGTTTTCTCCAGACCTTATCCCACTTCTGACACCAGTGTGGCATCAGCAAAGAAAAAGATGCAGGAAACATATCACTTTAAGCAAATGCTCTTTTATTCAACACAGCAGCAGCGGTGAACCATCGCTCAGCGCTGCCAAAATGGCGGAGTTAATAGACAAGTCAGTAAACCCACATAAACTACCCCACAGCCCAGCACAACAGCATGTAACAACACATGTACACATATTAAACTAATCAGCAACTACTTATTTACACATTTTAGTCTCTCTTACTGCAAGTCCAGTGCTACCATGAGACTCTGCATGTCACTGCTCCGCATGGCCATGGCTCCTGTGCGTCCAAGGCCAGTAGCGGGTCATAACTATATATATATATGTATTAAAAATGAAAATTATGTCATATCTCTTGTTGCTGTAAAATGATAAAATCTAAAAGATGAGCTATATTAGGGAAATGAATAGGTGTTTTTTTGTTCATAACTTGTAAATCAGAAATGATAATTTATGTCAAGAACATTGTAAACAAATTTTGTTTTTAGTGTCAAAAGTCACTGTGAGGACCAGCAAATGCATATTTAGAGGTACAATGTAATAAAGGAGAAGTTGATATTTACATAAAATGATAGGTCTGTTCTAATAACAATGAAATATTTGTAGAAATCGTAATTGAATAATGATAGAAGTGGGTCGATGTGGGATTGAGTACAAATAATGTTTTGCTGTGCTCTGTGAGCTGGGCCCTTCTCCAGTGTTACGATTACTTCTTATCTCATTGTTTTAATATTCATAAAGACTTTGTGGCTACTAGTGGCCTTACACGTCTTTTTAATGTATTCAACTGTCACTGGTAAATAAAATAACACTTATTGGCCAGTATTTAAAAAAAAAACCAATGTGTGCAAATATGCAGAAAAGCCCATTTATACTGTGAATTCAATAAAAAGTATTATGATTTTTTTTTTGTTTAGCTGTGTTTTGTCTCTCATGCTCTCTCTCTCTCTCTCACCACACACACACACACACACACACATTCAAACACACATGCTTATTTATGTCTTGGTCATAATTTAAAAACCTACCATCATCTACAATTAACACTGACACAAAACAATCAAATAATCAAACATAATAAGTTTCAGATTGTTTAAAAAGGTTTAATCAGTAGGCAGTGCATGCAATCCTCCCACTGAATCTTGCTTGCCTAAATGATTATGAGGACTAAAATTATCCTGCAGTTCATCATGAACTCGATAAAGTGCAGGATCCAACAAACCTAGACTGAAGCTCCACACAAACCTGTTGCCATTTTCAAAATTCATAAACAATACAATCTTTAAAATTAAAAGTTCGAACTGAAACTTGGTATGGATATGATATATCCATCCATATGATGGATATGAAGTTCTTTCATAATTTAATTGAAATGCTCTTTAGGATACCAGCAGTGGCAGTGACATCATTTTGACATATTTTTAAGTATAATTGCAAATGCAACTGCAGGTGTATTCCAAAGATATCTAATGCATGCTAATGTCCTCCATATATTTATTTACTACACGCTCATGTCAGAAATTGTTCTATATGGTACCAAATCGAGGTTCTGTGGCCTTTTTGGTACCATATAGATCATTCTACAGAATTATTTCAAAGTCAGACTAGGGCTTTAGCTTTTTTTTTACATTTTGTCAGTACCAAAACAATACCAAAACCTTACCAAATGTTTCACTAGTGACAATGTTTGCTAATTTTCAGCATAACTCAAAAAGGCTAGCCAGTACATGACTTGTAAACACAGCTTTGAACAGTTTGAACTCACATTTTTCATTAAAACACAAAAACGTTTCAATTGCAGAAAGAGAATGTTTCAATAGTGACAATTCTTAATGTTCCACTACCATTTTTAGACTTAAGACATTTACTTCAAAACAATGGGATCTAAGACTCAGCATGTGGCCATGAACCACTACCAGTCTCACTTCCTGCTCTAAAATGCAGGGGTGTGGCTAAACCTCCTCCTATAATCCTAGGCTAAAATTTTTGTGTTTTGGTGCTGACAGTAAAATAAGGGACAGCAGATTTTGAGTAAATACATACATACATACATACATCATCTAAACCGCTTATCCTTCTGGGTCGCGGTGGGGTGCTGGAGCCTATCCCAGCTGTCATTGGGCGGAAGGCAGGATACACCCTGGACAGGTCGCCAGTCCATCGCAGGGCAGACTGACAGACATACACAATCACACACACTCACACCTAGGGGCAATTTTAGCACGTCCAATTGGCCTGACTGCATGTCTTTGGACTGTGGGAGGAAACCGGAGTACCCGGAGGAAACCCACGCAGACATGGGGAGAACAGGCAAACTCCACACAGAAATGACCCTGGTCGCCTGGCCGGGAATCAAACCCAGGCCATTCTTGCTGTGAGGCAACAGTGCTACCCATCTAATCATTAACTTCACTTTAAAAGAGGGGGGCTATGACTGACAAGGGCCCTAAATTATTATTATATTATTGTATCATTAATGGAATATTTTATTCCATACCCCTACCAAGGAACCAGCCCTGTCTCCCCATCCCCATACCCCTACCAATGAACCAGCCCTGTCTCCCCATACCCATACCCCTATCAATGAACCAGCTCTGTCTCCCCATCCCCCATACCCCTACCAAGGAACCAGCCCTGTCTCCCCATCCCCATCCCCATCCCCATACCCCTACCAATGAACCAGCCCTGTCTCCCCATCCCCCTATCAATGAACAAGCCCTATCTCCCCATACCCCTATCAATGAACCAGCCCTGTCTCTCCATCCCCCATACCCCTACCAATAAACCAGCCCTGTCTCCCCATCCCCCTATCAATGAACAAGCCCTATCTCCCCATACCCCTATCAATGAACCAGCCCTGTCTCCCCATACCCCATACCCCATACCCCTACCAATGAACCAGCCCTGTCTCCCCATACCCCATACCCATGAACCAGCCCGGTCTCCCCATACCCCATACCCCTATCAATGAACCAGCTCTGTCTCCCTATCCCCCTACCAATGAACAAGCCCTATCTCCCCATACCCCTATCAATGAACCAGCCCTATCTCCCCATACCCCTATCAATGAACCAGCCCTGTCTCTCCATCCCCCATACCCCTACCAATGAACCAGCCCTGTCTCCCCATCCCCCATCCCCCATCCATCCATCTTCTAAACCGCTTATCCTTCTGGGTCGCGGTGGGGTGCTGGAGCCTATCCCAGCTGTCATTGGGCGGAATGGACAGGTCGCCAGTCCATCGCAGGGCAGACAGACAGAAAGACAGACACAAACATTCACACCTAGGGGCAATTTAGCGTGGCCAGTTGGCCTGACTGCATGTTTTTGGACTGTGGGAGGAAACTGGAGTACCCGGAGAAAACCCATGCAGACACGGGGAGAGCATGCAAACTCCACACAGAAATGACCCTGGTCGCCCGGCCGGGAATCGAACCCAGGCCATTCTTGTTGTGAGGCGACAGCGCTACCCACTGCGCCACCGTGCCGCCCCCTCCCCATACCCCTACCAATAAACCAGCCCTGTCTCCCCATCCCCATACCGCACCAATGAACCAGCCCTGCCTCCCCATCCCCATACCCCTATCAATGAACAAGCCCTGTCTCCCCATACCCCTACCAATGAACAAGCCCTGTCTCCCCATACCCCTAACAATAAACCAGCCCTGTCTCCCCATCCCCATACCCCTACCAATGAACCAGCCCTGTCTCCCCATTCTCATACCCCTACCAATGAACCAGCCCTGTCTCCCCATCCCCATACCCCTATCAATGAACAAGCCCTGTCTCCCCCTCCCCATACCAATGAACCAGCCCTGTCTCCCCATCCCCCATACCCCTACCAAGGAACCAGCCCTGTCTCCCCATCCCCATACCCCTATCAATGAACAAGCCCTGTCTCCCCATGCCCCTACTAATGAACCAGGCCTGTCTCCCCATCCCCATACCCCTACCAATGAACCAGCCCTGTCTCCCCATCCCCATCCCCATACCCCTATCAATGAACAAGCCCTGTCTCCCCATCCCCCTACTAATAAACCAGGCCTGTCTCCCCATCCCCATACCCCTACCAATGAACCAGCCCTGTCTCCCCATCCCCATCCCCATACCCCTATCAATGAACAAGCCCTGTCTCCCCATCCCCATACCCCTACCAATGAACCAGCCCTGTCTCCCCATCCCCATACCCCTATCAATGAACAAGCCCTGTCTCCCCATCCCCATTCCCCTACCAATGAACCAGCCCTTTCTCCCCATCCCCATACCCCTACCAATGAACCAGCCCTGTCTCCCCATCCCCATACCCTTATCAATGAACAAGCCCTGTCTCACCATACCCCTACCAATGCACCAGGCCTGTCTCCCCCTCCCCATACCATCCATCCATCCATCCATCCATCCATCCATCCATCCATCCATCCATCATCTAAGCCGCTTATCCTTCTGGGTCGCGGTGGGGTGCTGGAGCCTATCCCAGCTGTCATTGGGCGGAATGGACAGGTCGCCAGTCCATCGCAGGGCAGACAGACAGACAGACACAAACATTCACACACTCACTCACACCCGACAGCGCTACCCACTGCGCCACCGTGCCACCCCCCTCCCCATACCCCTACCAATAAACCAGCCCTGTCTCCCCATCCCCATACCCCTTCCAATAAACCAGCCCTGTCTCCCCATCCACATACCCCTACCAATAAACCAGCCCTGTCTCCCCATCCCCATACCCCACCAGTGAACCAGCCCTGTCTTCCCATCCCCCATACCCCTACCAAGGAACCAGCCCTGTCTCCCCATCCCCATACCCCTATCAATGAACAAGCCCTGTCTCCCCATCCCCATTCCCCTACCAAGGAACCAGCCCTGTCTCCCCATCCCCATATCCCTCCCAATGAACCAGCCCTGCTCCCAACTAATAAAGGAGCTGAGCAGAATTGTGTTGAATGACATGTCAGTTGGCCCCTCGCTTATAATGTTTAAAAACAGCAGCGTAAAATCTTAGCACTAACTTGGCTACTTAATTGAAGCCAACTGGCCATTCTGAACATTAGCAAACACAACACATGAGAGTTTCTAAAATGCTTATACACTATATTTGAAACTTAATTGAGTAAAAATAATTAAAGTGTTCTTTTCTTATAACTGAAAAAGATTTAATCCTTTTCTGTCATAATGATAAAAAAAATAATTCCCACAGACCCCCTGCTGCACAGTGTTATATTTTCAGGGTTGTGTGACCTGTGGTGGGTAGTGGAACAAGATTATTTTATGGAACAAGAAGTCAACTAATGATACACAACACTGTCACATGTACCCCCTTAAAAAAAGGGGGTGTACATGTGTGAGCTCTTTATCATTAGCTATGCTCATGTTACCATAAAAGGACTGTGTACAAACTGCCATGTAGCACACTTCCATTTTTGATTAGAGAAGTTAGAGCTTTAAGCCAGCTGTTTATTTGTCATACTTCCCTTTCATTTTATGCTCATGGTTAATTCAAGCTGTACTGTAGCTTCATCATGAAAAAGTCACTTTAGTAATGACACGTTTCTTCTCTTCTCACTTTAAATAGGTCAGTGATGTTGATAAAGGGGTTTTAAAGACAATCTCGGCTTTTCAGTTTCTCGGAGTTAGTTTTAGTGTAAAATATCAGCAGACAGAGCCAGTAATCACACAAAAAATTACAGAATACCCTGTTCAATAACTTGCTGTGTCATGAGACACAATGTGCATGTAGGTGTATAATATGTCATTAAGGCCCAGAGCAACTGTCATGTGGATTTGAGCTACTGCATGACACATGACACTGTGTCTATGTGTGCCGGTTCACATGAGATTGTTTGTGGGCAGCGGCACTTCCTTATGATGCTGAGATCGTACCATCTGGCTTTTTTAACATATTTGTCCATCTATTCATCCGTTCCATCACTCATTCGCCCATCCATCCTTCCAGACTATACAGGAAAATGTTGCCGTGGGATTACTGGCGCACATTCAGGTTTGTCATATGACATTTAGTTCAGTATTATTGTTTTCCAAGATAAGTCAAGTATAACTACTGATCTGCCAAGAATGGCTGGTTTTCCTGGGTTAATTTACATGCCTTTTACAAAATGTAATAATATGTGATATTTTTACTGTATAGTATGCAGCTATCAGTCAGTACATGTGTGTTCACACTCTTAAACATAAAGATTTCCAAATGGTTGTTGGCTTGGATATCTGGTTTTAGGAAAAATCTCATGTAGGAGTTTAATGTTTACATTATGTGGATGTTCTTAAAACAAAAGAGCAAAGGTGGTTCTTCTATGGCACTGATCCAAAGAATACTTTTTGGCAGCTTGTTTTTAAGATTATAAGCTTAAAATACAGTTTGAAAATGGTCTGAAATAAATTAGCTAATCTCAAGAGGAAAATTCAGAAATGATACAAATTGGGAACCAAATTTCTAGAAATTCACACATGTAAAAAGCAAAACATTTTACACAAAATGTTGGTAAAAAGTAACCCAGCTCTTGTCAGTTTGTGTTCATGTAAGACCAGTATGGAAATACAAAGTAAAAGTACTTATGACAAAATGTTATGGTGAATATTTTGTTTTTTAAGACAGAAATGTATGTCTCTAGGGCCACATGCAGTGAACTGATTAGTGTAGTATATATAGTATAGTCATTTCTAACTACATGCAATATAAACAGTTGCTTAGGGACCCTGAGTATGTCTTTTTCAAATGTGTTTAATATTATTTCTCCAAAAAAGTTTTTATTGTTTTTCTATTCATGCATGCAAAAGAATATAACTGGGGTGTGTGGGGTGAGGCTTTGACGCCACTTAGCGCCCCTAAATGTGAAGAAACAGCCATGAGTGCAGTAGTATTTACTTTTGGATGTTCTAACTGGGTGGGGAAGAGCATCTAACTCTCCTAATTCCTAATTCTCGTCCTCAAGTCCCCCTCAACTGCATACTTTAGTGTTTTTCCAAATCAACCCATCAGCAAATTAGCAAGCTCACCATTCTAAAACTGGTGTAGCACAGCATGCATTAAGTACCCTCTTTGCACAGTGGCCATAAAATGTATGCAAAATTTGTGCTTTTGGAGGTCCCAAGCTTTTTATTTTTTTCAATAATGTTGATGGAATGTATTTAGACAGAAATATGTTTGACTTTCCAAAAGTGAACCAGATGTTTAAACAAACAAGTCAACAATTACAAAGATGTTTTTATTGTGTTAAAATGCTACTTTTTATGGCAGTTTACAACTTCTTGATATCAAGAAAGCAAGAGAAGTGTGAATGGTTTCCACACAGCAGGGGGATCGTTTCGCCCCTCATTGCTCGCTAGCAGCCCAATGCAGATTCACAACATGCCTGCTAAAAAAAAGACTACTAGAACCATTAGGATTAAAACCTAATGTATTTGCTTTCTAATGGAAATTGGCTTAATAGTCACTATTGGAGCCCACTAGTTTCCTTTAGGACACCTTTAGGTCCCATTAGGAAATCATAAAATGCATCTGGGAACACTGTGATACCAACCCATTAGGAGACACTAAAAAAGTGAAAAAGTCTAATCAAGTTTATTTATATAGCACTTTTTACAACAGGCATTCACAAAGCAGCTTAACAGGAAATCCAGATCCAAGTACCAATAAGCAAGCCAACGGTGACACTCGCAAGGAAAAACTGTGCAAGAGGAAGAAACCTTGAGAGGAACCAAGACTCAAAAGGGAACTCCCCCCTTCCTCTGTTTGACACCAGATAGCAAAATGATAATATGAATAGAGAACAGGATTTTACTAATATATAAATATTAATATATAACATTGGGTGTAAAACAGAAAGAAAATAAATCAGCCTGCCATTGGACAGGAGTATTTAGATTAACAAATGATAGCCGATGACTAATGTTAGTGCCCTGTCATAGTAGCAAACTATGACTGACTATTACTGATAATGGGATACCACCAGGAGCCAACAGAAACTTTTAATGATATGTTGCTACAATATTTTTTTCAGCAGGGATTTCACACACAGAGAGCCAAGATTTCACACACAGAGAGCCAAGTGTACAGAGGAAAACATTTTATTTGATTCTATTAGTTAAAAAGTTAACTTTTTCATTCAGCCAGCAGAATGGTCACTATTGGGCAAGCAGAAAGAGGACACTTTAATATCAGGACTGGAGAGCACTGGCCCATTCCCAGGAATATTCTTGCTGATTCAAAAAGTTGGATATTTGATTCACACACAGGTGTTAGATCTTACCCAGTTTGGTAGATATTGTGTGATTACATATGGTGGAAGGAACTGACTTCTATTAACACTGGGAGAGAGTAGATTCCAAGGTATTTCGTTTGTGGGCTTAGAATAAAATTTTTTAAGATTTTATGTGCATGTAGTTAATCATTTAGTGCTGTTTATTAATGTTATGGTAAAATGAAAAAGCAAGTATCATAGAGTGTTTTTTTTTTCAAAGTAAAAGCTTCCTTATCTTTTATGGTATATATGGTATAATTGTCACGGTTTCCCCTTTGTTCCAGAGTGTGTCTGTTTCTTCCCCTCTGTTGTAGCCATGTGCTTTTGTTGTTGTTTTGTTCTGTGTCTCCTCCCTGGTCCTGCTCCCCTGTTATCTGCTCCACCTGCCTGTAGGTCCGCCCTCTTATTTGCCTCAGGTGTTTCTTATTTCCCCTCAGTGTATTTATACCTCTGTGTTGGTTCAATCTTCTTGTCTTGAATTGTGGATGTTACTCTGTTTGTTTTCTTGTTGTTAGGTTTTGTTTCATTATGGACTTGTTTGTTGTACAAACCACTGCTACTCAGTTTCTGATTTGAATAAAAGGCTGCCTCCTTGCCTCCAATGTTATAATAATAAATTAGTGTCATAAAGTTCTATCTGCATCAGCCTATCAGTGCAGCTGATGAATGTGGGATAACCAATCAAAATTCATGTTTTACAGTTTACAGTGCTTGGCTATGAAGCCTAGTTAAATTATTCAATAAGAAATCACAGTAGCAAAAGGTCATTTTCTCCCATTCATCCAGAGGAGCTTTTGTACACTGGGGCACAGTCATGCTGGAACAGAAAAGGGCCTTCCGCAAACTGTTCCCACAATGTTGGAAGTGTTGAATTGTCCAAAATGTCTTGGTATGTTGCAGTGTTAAGATTTCCCTTCACTGGATCTAAGGGGTCTAGACCAACCCCTGAAAAACAGCCTCATATCATTATCCTTCCTCCACCAAACTTTGCAGTTGGCACAGTGCAATCAGGCAGGTAACATTCTCCTGGCATTCACCAAACCCAGACTTGTCAACGGACTTCCAGATAGAGAAGTGTGATTCATCACTCCACAGAATATGTTTCCACTGCTCCAGAGTCCACTGGCGGCGTGCTAGGTGCGAGTGTTTTGTCTATCAAGACTTCAAGGCTAAGTGCTTAATTATATCCAACTGTTAGCAATGCGTGTGGCTGAAGCACCTGAACTCAATGATTAGGAGGTGTGTCCCAATACTTTTGTCTATATAGTGTATTTAGCTAGCAATTGCCAATGTTTGTTATGTTTGGTAGCTTGGTCAGCTTGGTAGCCAGCTAGTTAAACAATCATCTCTTCAAAACAGAGAACTGACTAAAAGCTGTGTTCAAGCAAGGATCAATGACTGATTAGCTAGCTAATTTAATCTGGTAGCTACCTTGCTGTTATGCTGTTATGCAGATTATAGTTATAACAAATTACCTCTGCAAAACAGCAAGGTAGCTACTAGAGTAGCATGATAAATTAGCTAGCTAAAAAAGTCATAAAAGTACTATTTAAACATTTAATTTTAGAAATACTGAGAATTGTTGCAGTGACAGTGAAGCAGAGGCACAAACAGCACAAAGAGATAAACAACAACACTCAAAAGAGAGAGAATATTTCTAATGTTGACGTACAACAATAAATATATATTTATTAACATACATAAAAACATTAGAAAAAAACATACTGGAGCCTTTTTTTCATACTGTTTTTTATAATGCTGTTTCCCTTAAATTACTTACCATAGAATATTTATCCTATCATCATACTGCTGTGCTCATATACATGTAGCATGCTTAATTCAAAAGATTCATGTTATGAGATTAACCTGGTTTAATCTCGCTCATGATATTGATATGGCTAATGAAACCTGTACAGATATCTACAAATATCTTTTTTGAACAGTCTGGTGAAGTTTACATACCAATGTGGGTTTATTTGTGGACAGAACCTTAAAGATCTAACTTAGAGATAGATCTCAGAATGAAAAAATATTCAATCTGGGTTTGGCCCATTTAAAAAAATATCCAAATATCCTAAATGTTTAATGTTGCAAGGTCAAAAGTATCTCAAGGCAATGACTTTGGTGAATTTGGTGAAAAGGTGATTGTACTACATACAAGTTTTGCTATTTTGATAGCGAAATCTTTGATCGTCAATGTCTCCAAACTGCACTGAACGCAGATAGAACCTTGTAATTGTAAGCTGATGATTTATTACTGTTATCTCCTAACTTTCATGCCCTCTATCTGGTGTTTCTGGCAGAAGATTACTGAGGAACAGCATTGAGTTCGTCTGGTTCTCCTACTCCGTTCCAACTCCACGGAGTGCCAGACAAATCTTCACCCTCCTGCTCATGTGCCTTGCTATTTCAGTGAGTACTGCTGCACTGCTGTTCCACTGGCTGATGGACCTCCTCTTGTACGACCCACTCACCGCAGACATCTCCGCGGGGATCTACGGCACAGCTGTGTTCATCCTCTCATTCCTCGTTCACCCTTTCCGTTGTGCATTTACGCTGATGTTTCCAACAATGGGTACCAGACAGGGACGCAAACTTGTCCTTTCCATGTGTGCGATGCTCGTGGTTCTTCACATTCTTCCCAACATTGCTGCTAACATAGCTACAATAACGCACCTGGTTAAATGCACAACAGAGAATCTTGCTCGTAGCCTCCTCAGCTCAGCTGCGCTGAGCAACAAAATAAAGAGTGACATAGTTGGTAAAGTTCAGACAATTAAAAACAATGAATTCCACTTTGTGGAGAGGCTCAGTAACTTTAACCACTCCACAGACATTAAAGTGAGTGAGCTGAGAGAAAGTCTGAACAACTTAAGCAAACATGTTGAGGAGGATTTTTCAAAAGCCAAACAGCAGCTAGAGGAATGGAAACTGCTCTCAAGCAGAATATTTGCTGCTATTTTTGTGGTCTATCTTTTCATGGACTCCACCATTTACCTGAAGTCGTACCTGACCTCGGTGAGATTCGATAACGTCTACATCACCGGACTGCTCAGAAAAACTGCGAATGATAGAGGGATCCAAGTCGAAGCAAAGGATGTGAAGAATGGAGTGAACTCCACCAGTTTCAGAATGACAAAAAGAGAACTGATTAGGTGTTTAGTTCCCATTCTGCAGATCACACTGTATCTGTTGATGACAGTCATGCTGATAATGCTTGACCACATTGTGTTTTATCTTGTAGCAACAAGCGAGAGTTGGCTTTTGGACATACCGTCCACAGATATTACCATACAGGCATATTTTACGGTAGGTCCTATCATTTTCAAATGGTTTCTAGATGACATTGAGTTTGCTTTTAACTTTCTATTCATATAAACAGTCACAAGGTTTGTCATGAGAACCACTAAACCACTAAATTTGATCTAAATCATTGTGAGAATGCCATTTTCTATAGATCTCTATCAGCACCACTTAACATTGATCAATCTCTTTCTTCTCTGTTTGTTTTTTAATAGGTCGATTATCAGTACTGCCCTTTTTTTTCTTGCTTCGATCATACAAAGATGGTGAACTTACGCAAAATGTACAGTGCCATCATCAGTCCTGATGCAGCTCAGTGCAAGGCCAAGCCGAGCATGCTGAATCCAAGTGTGTTGGTTTCATTGGGCCTGCTCTATCTCCTTAGCTACTGCCTCGCCTTCCTGGAGGTCTACGCTCGACGCCTTCGCAGGAAAGTGGCCTCTTCATTCTTCCAGCAGCAGGAAAAGGAAAGAATCAAATTTCTTATTGAGAAGATTCTGAACAAGAAGATGTACCCCAAAAGCTTGTCTTCTACAGAAGCAGAAACTGGAAGTGTAGAGAAGGAGATGCAGGGAAATGATGAGGTGGAATCAAGAGATCAGTCTCAGTGTCAGTCATATAAATTTTATAACCTGCACGAGACCAGTACTGTGTAAGAGTACAAGCGATAAGATTAGGACCAGTGTTGAAAACAAGATTTGTCCTTCTGGGGTCTTCTTCAAATTTTGATTTGGATTCCATTAAGACCTCAAACTGGGTTATTTAATTGGGACTAATACAAAGATAGTCTCAGAAGTCCAAGGCTATGCTTCTATTTGGCAACATATTTTATTACAAATTATATTATTAGCACAAAAGTTTGAGTGAAAATAGAAAGGAAAAGACCGAAAAAATCAGACTTAGGCCCAATCCCATTTCTTATTTTTTACTTTTACCCCTTGTTTTCGAGCATCACCATGCCTTTTGGAACTGAGTTGCAAGAGGTAGTGGTTGAAATGTGTCGCTACGAAATGGGACAACCCTCAAATAAAAAAGAACATTGCTTCATTAACAGGCTACTAGCAGTGCTCTATAGGCGACACTGCCAGTCTGCAGTGACAGTAGAGAAGCAGTAAAGTTCAGCAACGTTGCTGCTGGGCTTCAGTTAAGGGGACAATCTTCCCTCTAGGGAACTCACAAAATGGAGGGCTAAGGGCTAAGTGGTAGGGGCAAGTGTTGAAATGGGATTGGGCCCTAATGTCACAAATTTGATTAAATGTAAATAGTCATTCAGAAAGTGCAGAATTTTGAATAATTCTTCTTTCAATTGTTGTAGATTTTCAATGTGGTCTCGGACGTTTGGATGCCACTGTATGCAAACCTGTATATGAGGCCAAACTCAAGCTTTGGTAGTCTACTAACAGATGCATTGTTCTTGGCTTGAGGAGATTACTGCTAGCTGAGCATTACATGGAGATAAGGACAATGAAGACAATTTTCTGCCTTTGAAATCTCTTACAACTTACAAATGCACAAATTACAAACATACAACTTATAGTGTGGTTGCTTTAAACCATGAGAAAAATCATAATTTATTTGCCATTAATTTTGCACTTTCTACTCTATAAATATGGATAAAGTAAATATAGTAAGATTTATTTAAATTTATGTTATTTAAATATTACATAACACAGTTCATTTCTTCATCACTGTAGCAGAAGGCAGGATGTGATGTCTCCAAGCTTCCACTTGATGTCAGTAACCTGACTGCAGACATATTCAGGCCATGATACGGCATAGTACAGTATAGCTTTAGAGAGAACTGGTTTTACCAAAGCACCAAAATAACTCATAAATGGTAGAGCGAGCGTCACAGTGAATACTCTCTGTGCCAGTGAATATGATCTTAATTCTAAGATGCTTTTTGGGAAACTGGGCCCTGATTAGTACAGTTACATGAGAAATGCCAGTTTTAAAAAGCTAGTTAAGTTGATTTTGTTTGTTTGATTATTTGTGTTTTTAAAGTGTTTTATTTGTGATTAATTGTGTTTTTAAGTGTGTTTTTAAAGTGTGTGTGTGTGCAGTGATTTAGTGTTAGGACTTGCAGCATAAGCATATTTAACATGAAGGTACAGTATATTCTTAGAAGTAAATAAAACTAAAAGGTTCTTGGCTTGAAATGGTAAAAAAAAAAAATCCAATTTACAGAATTTTCCACTTACTGCAGATGTAGTGAATTTTGCTTCTTTAATGCTAAAGCTAAGAAGCTAACTTTGTTAGACGCTAGAAGTCAACAGACACCTGAGTCTTTTCACATTATTCTTACTTAGGTTTACTTACTGAGTACATTTTGAATTATGTCGTTATTTCTAACAACTCACTCTTAATAATGAATTTTCTAACCAAATTTTGACTTAAACAGAAACAGATATTGTGTCTAATCTAGCATCCATATACCTGTATGCCATGTAAGCATGTTAAGAGGAGAGGCCTGTTGTCTAAATTGGCTGACCTCAGCATTTGGCTACACAGTGAACTTTTGTTTTTAATAGTTTACAGTAATTCATACTGTGTCCAAATCAACATTATCAAGTCTGCACAAACTTAATGAAGACCTGAATGTGATTTGAGTGGGTTAAGAGACGTTTTGAGGATGTATTTAATAAAAAAATGTGGTTGACTATTGATTTGTAGAGTTTTTAGCAATGTTAGCCACATAGCTCCAGCCTTAACCTAAAGAAACAAAATGTGGACACAAAACATTTCAGGTGATCAACTACATCTGGGGTGAGTGGAAAATTGTGTAAATTTGATTTTTTGCCAAACCCTTTATGGCACCTGTATATTAAAAGTGCACAATAAATAGTTCTGTAGGGTTCTGATACAAACCTTCATGCCTTTATAATAGAATTACTAAGTGAAATAAGGCTACATATTAACACTTAGTAGTGGAAGATCTACTTAAATGATCATCAAGCTACACAGTTGAGAGCCAGTTGACAACTGCTTGTATCCACATACATTACAATATTCCAGAAGAATAAGCTACTGCAAATAGAGTTTTTCATTCTCACATAAAGAATTACAATAATATTGTGCAACAAGGGCATCTTCTTGTGTTGTAAGATGTTGGGCTTGAGTGACTGGAGAGGATCTGAAAGTGTCTCCTTGTGGTTAGTGACAAATGATTTAGTCTCCAGGAACAGATTTTTCCATCTTTTAACAATAAAGCTTTTCTTTTATGCAACATAGATGTGTATCATTTTCATGTTTCAAAAAGTGATTCAGATTGATTATTAGTGTCATTGTGAACCAGTGAAAGAGATCTAGGTCTTACTGAACTGAACAGTATTCACATTCTGCCGACTCAAAGAAGAGAAAGTAGAAGATTAATCTTAACAGCATGATAACAAAACCAGCATGATAATGATACTCTTTTCTTCTGATTATTCAGTTAGGTAAGCAAATGCTTCTAATTATAAGAGTCTTTTCCATGTCTCAGTGGTGGATATCACTAACTGTAACTGATAACTATTAGTTTATGTAAAATAAAATACGTGTTAAGTTATGGATAGTTTGTGTTTGTTTTTGATACAGATATATAATTAATAAATTAATCAGCTGGATCACAAATTATCAGCATATCATGCAAAAACAGAGATTTAAAGTTAGCCGTTTTTCATGTCAGTCAGCTGGTCCTTTCCTGTCAAAGCCACTGTGATTTATCAGCAGTAGTAATAGGTCAGGCTATAAAAACTCCATTCCTAAGTCTCTGTATTAGAGCTCTAATTTAAGACAATAATGTCAGTTTTAATCACCCAGTTTAGTCCAAATGGTTTTCCAACTACTCTGGGTTGCTCAACCGCATTTATTTCCAAAAATAAACAAAAACATGCTGGGTGGCGAACTGTCCCTCAGGAGCAGAAGGAAACTCTAGGGTGTTTTCTGGATCCAGGACCACTTGCTCTGCGAATTTGGTACATTTGAGCCCAGAAGCGTTCTGGAGACTGGATCTCTGGTTATTTTAAAAACAGTAATCTGGGGTTTGCTTCCAGTGATCTCTGGTGTGCTGTGCTGTGCCTGTGGAAGCTGAGGAAGGGTTTCTGCGCAGCATCATCACAGAGATGCATGTGCATCTGGAGGGCAGAAAGCAACAGAAAGCAGCACTCTTAACGGCATAATGCAACAATGACAGGGAGTTGCTGTGCAGCAAACTGCGGCAACCACAGAGAAGATGGTTTAATATCCTGAGGGGGGCATATCCCTTTGCCAAACATCACAGAAGCTTATGGATCCAGGCCATCAAAAAGGCGGATTGGGGTCCTGATGGTCCCAAAGGAGTTTTTCAGCACATCCAAACTGTAGTTTTAATACTGGTAGCATTTTCTAACACAGTGATTTAGACAAGGCTGAAGTTGGCTTCCTATTCACCAGCTTTTTGTTCGAATTTTTTTGTTCCACCTTAAATGGTGTCTGAGCAGGCAGTGGCCTGAGGCGCCAGAATGCACCACTTAAAGTGGAATGGGAAAATTTGAAGTTGGCGAGCAAGAAGCTCACTTCAGCTTTATGTGAATTAGGTCAGAATACCCTACCTACAGTTTCATGTAGAGCTCTATCTATTAATATGCGCTACAATAGGACATTTCAACAACACTAGTACGTTTCTGTTTGCTAACATTAGCTAGCTAGGTAATGAGTAAGTTAGCACTGTGTGTGATTTATATAAATAATATAAATAATAATAAATAAATGTAAATATAATAAATAAAATTGCTTTTGTTTAATAGGTCATAGCCTAGCTAACTAACTTGCCAACTTAATCTAAAACTAAGTCTGTTTTATGTGAATATACGTTGATTACAGCTGACTAATGTTACACTCTTATGACCAGCTATGTTACCAAAGTGGTTTTGGCTGCATGCACACCCTGTAATGTTTGTAAAGAGGAAACTGCGCATGGGGTTGCGTACTTGGTTCATTTTGTAATGCGACTGCTTCAACATGTCACTTCCATTTTCAAGTTGTGTGATGGCTGGGAAAGGACTGTTGTAAAAGCAGAGGAGACGGAATGCCTCATAGGTTTATGGAGCAAAGAAGGCATTCAATTGCAATTGAGTTGGGGCGTTTATGGGGTGGACAGAATGAGGTTTGGGGGAGGTTGCCTCACTGCATTTGATTTTTCTTTTTTTTTGGAACTACTTTTAAATATACACAGCTACTGAAATTCTCTCTCAAATATCACTAAAAGAAGCTGTATCTCTTACATGCCTGTATCCACATCAACTCTACCTATGTCAGTTAAATATAAAACCAATATTTTTAATATATAAATTATAGTGTAATATTTTGTACAAATATTATATAGTTAGTTAATGGTAACCAGCAGTGCAGCCAGTGGCGGCGGTACGGTGCAGCCAGAAGTGGGTGTCCCAGAGCAGTTTATTTCTCAGTTAATATATTGTTATATTCTATATCTATGAATGGCCTAATATGACAAAAGATATGCAAGGAATGAACATGTATTGCAAACAAGATCAAGTAACAGTGCAAGAGAGATTAGATCTGTGTGAGAGATGGTGAAAGTTTAAAGGACAGCCTGCTTTTAGCACTGCTTACTGTTTAGCGTGTGAGTGAGACACTGTGGTCAATCTGCAGCATATACTATGCAGTCATGAATGTTGCTCTTGTTATTGATTATGTTTAGCTCACTTTGACACATGAGTGCACAGTGTTCAGTGCACACTCTGAATTCCCTCTTTGGTTCCCTGTTGCTATGGGAACCAACTTTGCCCCTACTGATCTACAACACACATGGACCGGCAGAGACTGAATAGCTAGCATGATCTCTTTCTCATTTTTGTTTTTATGTAATTTATAATATATTTCTCTTTTTTTGTATTCAAGTAAACCACCATTGCCGGTCCAGAGTGTTTGACTCAGGAGTAGGAAGCTTCATGAGCATTCAGATTCATCTGTAGGTCATTTTGTAAAAATGTATAACAAATGTCACATGACAGTATAAGATTAGACTGAACTGCATGAGTCTAAAGGCCGATCCATGAGAGTTGGCAGCCCTGGAACAATATTGATTATAAAAAAGGTCACCACCTCATTCACGGACAGCAGTTGACCAAAAGTTGTTTTCAGTTTTTAGGACTATATGGTTAAAAAGATGATGTTTCCTTCACTCTCCGGCTCTGTCTCACGAATCTGGTCAGGTCTCTTCAGATTATCTTTTTATGCTAGAGTCACTCACGATAACAATAATTATCAGTTTTTTTCATTACTTTGTGTTTCGAGATTCTAATATTTCAAGTTTCATTAAAAAAAGCATAAATATAAAGAAAATAAAAATGTCCAGAAATAATAAAAAAAAGCTAATAAACAACAATAATAATAATGATAATACAATGAATCATATTTTAATAATCATGATCATAAAAAAATGTTTTTCATTTAATCTGTAAAGTGAAACACATATCTTGAACTTTTCTTATTCGAATAGATAATATTTGGTAGCATATTTAAAAAAATACATGTTAGTTGCAACCCTACTGTATACCACTGTGGGTCACCCTGTTGATCCAGCAAAGACAGTTACATCACCATTATCACCATCCTTTTTGTTTTTTTGTTTTTGTGCAGGTTCATATTTAGTAATATGTCACTCAGATCTATACACTTCCACTCTTGTGAAGACCTGCTAAAAGCCTTTGGTGCATTTTCCCCCACTCATCTCAGTGTTGTGCCTGAAGCTACCGCAGCACCTGCTTCTGTTTTGGATAAAGCTCCAAAGTCCCTTAGGAGCTCAGTGTTCTGTTTGCACATCGTCCAAAAAGACGTGTATTCATCTATTTATGGGAGTGCTATTTTAGTCCATGCTCTGGTCTCCCTTTGAAGTTCTTTTCTGAAACCTGCAATCAAGTTTCCAATATTTTCCGCTTTCTGATTATGAATATTAGACCAAATGTGAAGCTGTTAAAGTATGTGTTTCTGAGAATCTACACAGTTAAAGACTAGTCATTTGAATTTTGATTCAAAGATTTATTTTCTCATTTCAGATCATTCTTTTCAATTCTGAATATTTACAATAGGATTTTGAGATTGGAGCTTCAGTCAGGCACTTGATCTGCATATTTTGGGCAGAATAAATTGGGTCACTGGAAAATGAATGCCTTGTTTCTATGTACATGTCTTGGATTAAAAGCTGAGCAGGTTACTGCAGAACATTTGCCCAAGTAGTTCAGCAGACAGACCTAATCACAAAATAACACTTTAAATCACTGGGAGAGCAGGATTCACTTAAAGATGACCTAGACAAATAGGTCACTGGGCATTGGGGGGGCAAATAGGAAAAGAGGACAAATCAATACGTGAACAAATAGGACACGTTCCACTGTCATTTTAGACAATGACTTCTCAAGCTATTTCATGAAAGTCTTTATAAACGTTTATTTAGTTAATTTACTATTTAATAGACTCTTTACTGATTTCTGCTTTTAGTTCATTGTTTCATTAATGTTTTGCACTGGTATAATTGTAACAGCTACAGTGCAGTTCATACAGTGTGTGTAAAGTGAAGAGTCTGTTGGAGGCACCTCAAGTTTAACCTACAGCCCATTCAGCCAATGAAAAGTCACAGTGCTGCAGCAGGAACCCACCTACACAGTCTCCATGGTGAATGACTGCCTGTGCGCCGTGTTTGAAATATTAAGATGACCAAGAAATTTGTTTGGATATTTAGTGTCCTCAGTGTTGTTATTATTTTTTGATGATGTGTGTTTATTGTTAATCAAGTTATGTGACTTATTTTCTTGCGATTAGTTGTATCAGTTAATCCAGTTTGAAAATTGATGTGTACTTATTTTTGTGAGAAGAATAAAAAGGAAAGCAATAAAAGAGTGCACCCAGAATTGCTCATGCACCCAGAATTCCTAGTGCATGAGTTGATTTCTTTTTATTAGCTTTTATTTTCCTCCAGATGTGGTTATCAAACAAATAACTTGTTCATGTGTTATACATAGGTTAAATATAACTTGGGATGCTTTTCACATTTTAGGCATTCTAACCAAACTTACTAGTTTTGTCTCAAAGCTGTTGTAAGACTATATAAGTCTGAAAACTCTTTTAAATAACTTTTCTGTTATATCTCTGTTTGTGATCATTAAAATCATGTCAATTTTGTAAAAATCAGAAACGGTGCCAGGGGGGTGCAAGGGAGTGCATAAGCACCCTCTAAAAACCATTCAGCACCCTGTTAGCCAACCCCCCTCCATTTTTATTTTCATTTTCACTAGCCCATCACAGTATAAATCCCAGATCTATCACTCATTTATATTCTTGATAAAATGTATAATTACACTGATTAAGTTGCATTAAATGAAGACATTTAATGTCTGTATGTGCCACAATAAGAGAAATAAACTCCATTTCCAAGTCTTTATGCTTGGCTGGTTTAATTACGCGTCACATTGAATTCAAACAGTCAGGTCGCTGATGTGTGGCCCAACCTATCAAAAATAAGTTCTGTGATCTGTGTGACAAAATTTATTGCTCATCTGCTGTTATTAGAAACAGCTTGTGCTGCAGGAAGGATGCGAGCCTCAGTGAAGGGTCAAATGTTAAACAGGGCGATTACGTAGACAGTGCAGCGCTGACGTGCACTGAGAAAAGCATGCTCAGATGCTGAATTCCCTCATTAGCTGCAGACCATCATACTGAGCCACAGAGGCCTACATACCACAGTTCATTCTTTTGAGTGAGGGTGGAGTGTTCACACCTGTCAAACTAAAAAAAAAAAGTAGGTATAGTCCTGATAAAACAGGTAAAAGTTTATGTGTGCTTGAATATTGAAACTTAGGCTGTTTTCACACCTAGTTTGTTTGCTAAAGTCCAAACTAGAGTTTGGGTTTTTATGACATTTTTTATTTGGCTCGGATGGTTTCACACTGCAGCTAAAGTGCACCAAATTATACATGTCAGTAATGGTTTATTGGACAGGGACTCTGCAGGGATACAAGTGCTACTTCAGTGCATTTTCTTGCTACTTTGCATGAAAAAAGGATGTATATGCATATTACTATCAAAGCAATCAGAAACCTTTCTTTATGACTTCTTTATGACTCGTTTGTCAATTTGAATGTAACCATTCAGGCTGCTGATGCAATATGTTCCACATTGCTATGGTATTATTTTATTGCTCTGCTGTTATTAGCAGACGCTCAAACTGCAAGAATGATATTACCACCTGTAAAAGTCAGACAGTAAAACAGGCAGACAGTAAAACAGACAGACAGTAAAACAGGCAGAGAGTACAGCGCTGACAAAGCAGAGAAACATCCTCTGATGTTGAATTCCCTTGTTTGGTGCGGACCATCACAAAAACGCATTCCCGTTAGCAGCGAACTGAGGCAGGGTTCATTTTGAATCAGATGGAGTCCCATAATTTTTGCTGGATCATGTTTCATTTGTTCAGTGCGGACCTGAGCTTATTTGTATGAATATAGGTGGAGTATTCACACCTGTCAGAACGGCCCGAAAACGTTCAATACATCTGCACCAAACAAGGTGGATGTGAAAGTGCCCTCAATACTGAATCTTCTCCACACTGATTTCAGTATGTAGCTAGGCTATGGGTCAGTGACTTTTATTATGATTTAGATCATTTTCTGTGGGTCCAGGTGACTGAACACCTTTAAAAAAAGACACTGTCTGCTTATGTTCTATTGCTAGACAGCTCAAGAGGCCAAGGTCAGCCTAAAATCAGATAAGGTTAAGTGTTTTTCATAATGAATCTCATCCATGGTAAAATTTTAAAATGTATCTTTCAGAATCTGCAACATCATATATTTATTAGTTAAAATCTTCAGTAAGTAGTTTAATAAATGCTTAACCACCTGGGTTGCGGGAGGGTGCTGGAGCCTATCCCAGCATCATTGGGCACAAAAACAGGAAACACCCTGGATGGGTATGAGACATAACAATTGTGAGTAAAAAGGCAAATTGACATTATATTTTCGTATGGAGGATTGGGGAATCGTATTTTGCACTGGGGCCAATAAGATCCTAGTTACACCACTAAGCCACAGTCTTTATCTCTAGTGTTAATGTATGAATAAAGGACATTTTATATATGTTTTAAGAATCTAAACAGAGGATAATCTTCAGTGAATTGTAAGTGCCTTAAAACTCCTTGAGAGTTCATGATATTTCTGATAGGGTTTAGATCTGCTCATAGTGGTGTAATTGGGGTGGGGAACTGGGGGCTGGAGGTCAACACAGTTTGCTGATTTCCTAGTCTCGTGGGGCCAGACATGATCTTGTAAAAAGAAAACACGCCTGGAAACAACTTGCTCAACTTTTGTGTCTGGATTGCAGTGAAATCTGCCACGAATAAGAGGACATCTGGAGTACCACTAATGCACAAGCAAAACAAGTTAGCTAGCAAAACAAGCTAGCTAGTCACACACTAGCATTAGCTAATTGAACTGCTTTACCTTGCAAGAGATAAAGTTTATTTTTACCACATGTATTGTAATCTCCACACACACACACACACGACACACATTTACCTGCTTAATTTGAGTTCTCTGGGGAGAATTTTCAGCCATGCTAACCTATGTTGCATCTATGGGCTCACAATATGCTCTTAAACAATGTTTCTTCAAAGGTTCTTTAGTAAAGACAATGATTCTATATAGAACCATGAATACTAAAAGAACTATTTGCATGCTGAAAAGTTCTTTGCATAGTGAAATCATTCTTCAGATTGTTGAGAAATGTGTTGTATGTGGTTACATAGAGAAGCTTTTAAAAAATGATATATATAACCCTTTATACAGAACCATTTGCAACACATTCTCCATCAGTCTGAAGAACAATTTTGACACTCAAAGAAGACCCTTTAAGCATGAAAATTGTTCTTTGAGTGTTTATGGTCTGACCTTTTTTAAGAGTGTAGGCTTGTTGTCCATCAAAACAACATTGACTTTGAGCTCCACCTTCAGTAGTCATTGGATTGGTTTAGAAATTTCACATTCAGTTTCTTTTTACTCTAATAAATCTACATGCCTGCCTATATTTAGCTCAAAATGTGTTTGTGGCATGCGCCCGCCCCCCGGGCCCCGACGATGACGGCCGCGAGAGTCGGCAGGAAGGCGGGGCCCGAACACCCAGCGGCCAGGGGCAGGAAGAGATCCGCGAGTGTGGAGGGGGCGGAGCGAAAAGCCCGAGCTCTTCAGAGTGGCGCCAGTGACGGCGGGAGGAGGAAGACGACGACGGTGCCGGTAACGAGAGGCACCAGGGGAAGGAGCGAGTCCCGAGCTCCGCCGCCTGGGCCCCGCCCCCTGTTACGCAGCGAGGCCGCGCCACTACACCTCACCTTCGACCCAGGCGGCTGAGCCGCCAGCTGGGGGCGGTGACGAGGAGGCGGAGCAGCGAGCTCTCGGTCCCTCTCGGCTCAGGTGCTCGTGAGCGCCTTTTAAAAGAGCTGAGAGGGAACAGAGAGAGAGAGAGGGACACGCAGCAGCAACAAGAGACTGAGGAGCTGGAAAGCTCCTTATTGAGGATAAAGGGCCTGAAGCCACTGAAGAGTGGCCAGCTTAGGTTCTTTGTATTGTTCGGTTTGTCTGTTTTTGGTTGTTTTGGATTAAAGAGATGGCTGCTGCAACCCTAAACCCTGCCTCCAGCGTCCTCCTTGAGCCCCGGGGTAGCACATGCCGTGCTACAGTGTTGTTTGTCCTTTAAGTCTACTGATTTCCCTGCTCAAACACAACAACTGAATCTGGCAATTAACTGGTGGGTTGAATGCAGTGTGTTTAATCAAGAAAATCACCACATTGTGGACGAATCCAGCCCCTCCAAGACTGACGTTCTTCACCGCTATGTAGTCTGAGATCTGTTTTACAGTTACAGGGATAAAGATTTATGAAAATGTTGAAAACTTGATCCATTAAGAGGTCAGAATTCTACTGACAAGGTTCAGAGGGCAAATAACAGGACTGCTGAAGTATGGGGGAAAAAGTTGTGAAATAATGTATTAATTCATTGTGTTAATAATATGTATAACAATAGTGTGTTAAAGCTACAACAAGGACAACAAAAGCACTAACACTGTTTTCCTAGATACTGGGTGCACACATCTTCTCTAAAATTCACAGAGACCACTTTAAATGCAAGGCCATACTGTCAATGACACTTTTAAACACTTTTAAAAATTCTGTTCACTTTCTTTACATTTAAATTGCTTGGAAATGGTGCCGTGCCAAGCCTCTTCTACTGTAGTATAGAGTCATACTAATTCTGGAGTGGCGAGTGAGGGGTGTGTGGGTGAGATAGTGAGAAGAGAAGTTGGACATAAGGTAAATATAATAGCCAGTGGGACCTTTTCAAACTCCCACAGCAGAACAAATGAAAGGCTCTTGTGGTGTAGAACAACACAAACAACTCACACACAAAAAAAGAGTGTGTTTCCCAAATTACAACAGCAATTCAGTGCCCACCAGAACAGACACACAAAAATTAGAGCAAGACATGTGTCAGAGCAAGAGTTCAGGAGCCAGAAACAAAGAGAGTCAAAGAAAAGTAGAAGAAGAAACAGAGAAACACAGAAAGACAAGACACACAGAAAGAGACAGATAAAGAGTGACTATAAGAGGCTGAGACAAAAGAGAGAAAGATGTGCAGTCAGAATAATTGGCTTCTTACAAGCCTCAGTTCCAAAAAAGTTGGGGCAGTAAATGAAATACTAAAAACAGAACGCAATAATTAGTCAATTCTATTGAATTGCTTTACCAAACAAACCTTATCATTCCAAATGTGATGCCTGCAATACATTCTAAAAAAGTTAGGACACAAGAGTGTTTACCCCTGTGTTACATCACCTTTCCTTTAAACAGGAGTGAATAATCATTTGGAACTAGAGATTTCAGTTGTTTCAGTTGGTTTTGAAAGTGGAATTTTTGCCTTTTTTTGTTATGCAGGTTTTCAGCTGCACAACCATACAGGGCCTTCATTGTTGTATTTTGTGCTTTGTGATGCACCACAGATTTTCAATAGCAGAGAGATCTAGACTGCAGGTAGGCCAGTCCAGCACCTCCACTCTTTGATTACACTGCCATGCTGCCATGTAGCACATGCAAAATTTAGCTTGCCAGTGTCATGTTAAAATAAGCATGGTTAAAATAAGATGTTGTCTAGAAGGCAGCACATGTTGTTCCATAATGTGTATACATCTTTCAGCATTCACAAATGTGCAAGTAGCAAGTAACTGGCTTTGGAGCTTTATGCTGGTAAAAATCTGGATGGTCATTTTCTTTTTTGGCCTGGAGAACAAATATCTATGGATAATCCAGTATTACCATAAACAAATCTGAACGTTTGGCTCATCAGAATGCAATAAACATTTCCACCATGCATCAGTCTGTTGCAAATGAGTTGAAGCCCAAACAAGTTGGTGGCATTTTCAGACATTTTTGACATATAACTTATACTTGCATGGTACACTCTTAACTTGCATGTGGCAAACGGAGTACATTGGCAACAATTCATCAAAGTTTTTCTTAGCCCACATAGTGATACCCATCACAGAGCATGCTGGTTTTTAATGCCCTGCCCTCTGAGGGATCAGTTGTGGTTTTCAGCTTTGTCTTTTACACATAGGGGTTTATTTTTGATGTTATTATGCACTGCAAATTGTGAAATACCTAAAATTCTTGCAATCAATTATTGAGGAATGTTTTTCTTAAATTGTTGAATTTTTCACTGATTATTTTTTTTTGCCTTGACCCATCCTTGCTATCACATATGTTGTTTGAACATTTTACAACCTTTCTAGTTTTAAATTGCTCCTGTCCCAACATTTTTGGAACATGTTGCAGGCATCAGTTTCAGAATGAGCATAAATTTACAAAAAGCAATGAAGTTGTTACAGTAAAATACTTAATATCTTGTTTTTTGTTCAAAAATAGCTCAAAGTGGATTTACAAATCTTTTCTTTTCTTACTGGTCCAACATTTTTGGAAGTGAAGTTTGTTTTTGGTCATTTCATATATGCAATCTGATTTTTCATTGGAATGCACCTGCCAACTATATTTAAACATTTTTAATGAGTTATCAAAATACACACAAAGAGTTTTAATCCTTAAAATTTGAGATTTATTACTTTTGTTTTGCTATATTACTCAAATATGATTACATAATTCCCCCTAAAAACCCAGGTTAATCAAATTCTTAGACTAATTACTCAGCAACTTCTAAGGTGTAGAGGTGTGTAAGAGAAATTTGGACCCATTGACATATAATAATAATTCATATTGAATTACACCATGCTTTTGTTCTCGCCATGATAGCTGAAAATTCTAAGGGTTTTTAAGTACCATTCTTATGCAGATGCAATGAGAGAGTGGGCACAAATGAGTCAAAACACAACCAACCAGTTTAATAGATCAACTCTATCTGAAAAGCATTAACCACTCTAATGAACCTAGATCAGCTTTTTCTGTTCTGTTCTGACTGGTTCCAAGGCTGGAGCCCAGGTGAAATGCATTGCATACACTATACTATCAAACTGGACGAACATAAAGAAGGAACATAGAATAGAATAGAATAGAATAGAATAGAATAGAAGCATTAAAAATATGCTGTTGGTATAACAGCAGGATGGGCTGAGTGAGATTATGTTAGTCAATTTTCTCTGATGTTTTGTTATAGGATTTATAATGAGCTTGATCATGAGAGGGTTGTTAAAGAGGGAGATAGAGGATGGGAAAGGGTGGTGACAGTAAGAGAGTGGGAGTGAGAGAGTTAGGAGCAAGAGAGAGGGGATAAAAAGGAGGGGTAGCTATTGGACGATGAGAGAGAGGCAGAGGTATAGATGGAGAACAAGGGAGGGAGAAAAAAGGGGGAGCAGAAGCAGTGCTGGCACTCTGCAGCATGCTGCCGCCTCATTAGGAGCTGTACTTCCCTGGAGAAGAACACGCTGAGGAACATTATACTGCTTTGGTAAATCTCTACCCCAGCACTCTAATCTTTTCTACAAGACCAGAAGAGTCAAAAAGATGTAGTCATGGTAAGTGTCTGTAATTTTCACCTTTTACTTCTATGATGGTCGCTGCAGCTCCAAGAGCATCCAACAGAAAATGCTTGAAAGTTGCTTGAAAGAGTTTTTGTTTATGGCACTCAAGTAATCTCTCACATTTGCATTTTATTTCTCTCATTTCATTGTTAAATTTAAAGTAGTTTGTTCATGCTTGTTTTTTTAATACTATGAGGTATTAAGCTTTTATAAAATAGGATTTCTCAGTTAACCAAATAACTTAAACCCAAAGTCTAGGTTGTCCAATAAAGGAAAGCTTGCATGATTGTTGCTGTAAGTCTAGTGCAAAACAAAAAATGGTGAGGTGGCAAAGTGTATATATATATATATATCGCTGTTATATCGCTATATAGCCTCGTATCTCACTTTACTTACAATGTAAGTCATTTTTGGTCATTTCTTTTAGTCCAATCATTATGAAATTTACATGAAATGTATAGGGTAACAGGTTTTTGAACTGATATATATATATAGTGGATATTGTCAGTCCTTAAAGAAAAAAAATTACCAACTGCACGCTTCATTACATAATAACATAAGAGACCATAATAATAATGGTGTTTAACTGAATTTTGTGAAAAATAAAAAGAATTGTTTTCATAGTTGTTTCATAGAAATATTCAAATGTGGCACTGCTTGTTCTTTTTTCTCTTCTTTCAAAATGATCAAACTTTAGACAAACTAAATCTCATGATGTATATCGTGTATTCTGGTATTGTGATGTTATATTTTTGCCATACCATCCAGCCCTATGCTGAAGTGTTACTATATGTCTATATGTCTCTCAAAAAAAAAAATTTCTACTCTTTTGATTGCTTTTTTTATTGCAGGGTCTCTGTTGTGTCATCTCATACTGAAGAAAATCTCACCAGAGACCCTTCATCACTGCAGGAGAAGAAGCAGCCAGTTTCTCCTACAATGGAGAATGTTACTCTCAGCACCCTCATGAATTTCACCAACAGTGAACCTTTGGCTAAGATGCCTGAGAACTCTCTGGAAGTCCAGGTCATCACCATATTCCTCACATTGCTGATCTGTGGGGTAGGAATAGCTGGCAACGTCATGGTGGTCTTGGTGGTTCTCAGAACCAAACATATGATGACTCCAACCAACTGCTATCTGGTTAGTTTGGCTATTGCAGACCTCATCGTTCTCCTGGCTGCAGGACTGCCCAACATCTCTGAGGTCGTTTCTTCTTGGATCTATGGCTATGCTGGCTGCTTGTGTATCACCTACCTGCAGTACCTGGGCATCAACGTTTCCTCTTGCTCTATCACAGCTTTCACCGTTGAGCGTTACATTGCAATATGCCACTCCATCAAGGCGCAGTTCATATGCACTGTGTCCAGAGCCAAAAAGATCATTGCCTGCGTTTGGATTTTCACCTCTGTCTACTGCATCATGTGGTTTTTCCTTGTTGATACAGATGAGATGGTTTACGCTAATGGAGTCGTTGTCCGATGTGGCTATCGGGTGTCGAGGAACCTCTACATGCCCATTTACTTTCTGGACTTCACATTGTTTTATGTGATTCCACTGATAGTAGCTACTGTGCTGTATGGGCTGATTGCTAGAATACTCTTCATGAACCCATTACCTTCAAATTTGTCAGAAAGAGGAAACGATTCGATCCACCAGGGGCGGACGAACAGCACAGTGAAAGTCTCCTGCAAACCGAACAAGGGTGCAGTTTCCTCCAGAAAACAGGTGCAGCAGTATTTCATATGACTAATCGGAAGGGATTAAAATGATACTTAACCATATAATAATACTAAATGTCATAAACTGCTGGTGATTTATCAGGCAGTCCTCTGGTTCCAGCAAGTAACAGCTTGAAAATGGAAGATTTTCTTAAACAAATTTTGATCGGGTAACTTCCAAACATGCACACATGCTCTCACTCCTTTCTGTCTCTGAGCTGGAAGTCATAATTACATTCATTCCTGTAATTTTTTTTTTCTCCACATATTTAATACGAAGAGTTGAAAAGTCTTATATTAACATAATTAGTCACATCAAAGCTGCACAGTCAGATAACAAGAGCAGTGTTTTTTTTTATTCTCATAACTTATTTACAAGAAGCATTATATAAAACATTCAGGTTTTGTATTACCATCATACACATCACAACGACAAATATTCTTAGAATATAACAATAACTTCTTAATGAAGCCAAAAGCTGTCTGTTGCCTCAGACAGATGTTTTCTGTGAAAGAAATTAGGGGAAGCTGTGAGCCAAAAGACCATGACATCAAATATGACAGATGCAACATTCCATCAAAAGCTGCTAATAGCTTGGCCCTCTCAAAGGACAAAACTGGGCGGCACCCACTGTTTGATTCTCTTACTATGTGCCCGAATACAGGAACAGCATAATATTTGTGCAGATTCACTACTTTACCTTTTATTTTAATGTTAACTATAGCCACTGTTGTGTGTAGTGCTTTATGGGAAACATCCACTTATGAGCAACTAAATGTTCACCACAAAAAGTGTTTGGATTGCTCAGTCAGATGAGTCATATTTAGTATACTCCACCATTTGAAAGTTTGGAATCACCCCTAAAAAGTTTGGAATCACTGTTTTTGATCATAAAAATCCAATTTTCTTGCAAATACAAGTATATAATGGTTCTAAAATGTTGCCAATATTCATGACAAGAAATTACTATAAATACATAAGTTTATTATTTTATAACCTGCAATGGACTGGTGACCTGTTCAGGGTGCTTCCTGCCTTCCGCCCAATGACTGCTAGGATAGGATCCAGCATCCCTCCATGACCCAGAAGGATAAGCGGCCTAGATAATTTTGTGTGTGTGTGTGTGTGTTGTGTGTGTGTGTGTGTGTGTGTGTGTGTTTCATAACATTTACTGTCAGCTTTACATTGTTCTCACAATCCTTTAAACTGTGAATGAATTAATTGGTTTATGTTTTGGTGTCTACTTGATGTTACAATATACACTGTATGTGTTATTATTGAAAAATAATCATTAATATAAAAAGTAATTCCACATTTTTGAGTGGTAGTGTATTTTACAATATGTGGGAAATAGTAGGCATAGAGTTCCAATGACTGATTTTCACAATAGATACAACAAAACATCCTCATTTTAAAGCAAAAAATGTATAAGGTGAACATCCAAAGTACTTATTTACTTGAAAATTTCTGGAATCAGGCATATTTAAATATGTGCTGAAAAGCACAATTCTAACCTTTTCACCAAAGTAATTTGAAGTAATTAGATACTTCAAGCTGGTTTCATGTGGGAAAATACTTTCAGCATTCAAATACGTAGCATTTTTCTTTTACTCTAAAAGGAGACAAACCTGGAGGGTCAATAAAATGGCCAGAAGAAAATGATATGAGATTGAAGAAGATAAAGATTGCTTCATCAACATGTTTATATAGGATGCCTTCTTCCTATAGACTGTAGTTCAATTCACATGTCCATGCTCCAAAGGTGTTCTTTTATAGCAACTAGCATCTTAAGCTTTACATCACACTGGCAAAATACTATTAACCCCTTAAATGGCCAGGACCCACTGACTGGCCAAAAGTTTTATTACACACTTCTATAACCTAAGAACAACTCAACCAGTTGGCACTGAAGTCCCTGTAGTTAGTAATTAATAAGTCTTAGAATATAATAGGCCTGAAATTTTAAGGGGTTCACCTTCTGAGAAACTGTAGTGATCTTTGTTTAGATTTGCAGGGAACATTGAGTTTCTACCTATAATATGTTGTTGTAGCTATTTGAAATTAGCCAGGTTGTCAATGACACTGACACCAGCACAATTACACAATCTGATCTATCCGAATAGCGTGTCCTTTTATTTGAATACAAACAAAAAATAAAATCATTTGAAATCAATAATGCACTGCAAATTTTGGTATTTTGACGTGCGCTACAATTTCTCATTAGGTTGAATTGGAAACCACTTGTGGGCACAGTTGAATAGTTCAGTTGTGACTATAGACATAGTAACTCATGTTTGTATCATGGTTGTATTTAGTTACCATTCATTTTTCTTCAGTGCTGTTGCTTTCTCTTTGCTTCTGTAGGTAACTAAAATGCTGGCGGTAGTGGTGGTCCTGTTTGCTCTGCTGTGGATGCCTTATCGCACTCTGGTGGTTGTCAACTCACTGATGGACCCTCCCTACCTCAACACCTGGTTCCTGCTCTTCTGCCGGATGAGCATCTACACCAACAGTGCCATCAACCCCATCATATACAACGCCATGTCCCAGAAGTTCCGCACAGCTTTTAAGAAGCTCTGCCACTGTCAGAGTGGCTCCAGCAAAGAGAAGGCAGCCAAACACAGCGCCCCTGTCTACTACAGCGTCATCAAAGATTCGTCCCATGAAAGCCCGGAGTATGAGACGGAGCAGGAGGACGTTGGTGCGTATAATGTCTCGACCAAGAGGGTGAACTTTTCCGATCAGGCTGGAGGAGCGGTCGCTGCAGGCATGTTCAGTATTGCTTGAAAAAAGAGGTGGACACTGTGTGGGTTGAGGGAGGTGGGGAGGGTTGACTCAACTAGAGAAAATTGGGATTGTAAGAATATTCGTGAGGATTTAATCAAACATTTGAGATCTCTCATCGTCAGTGTCTCAGTGGTACATATATTTAAATATTTTTTTGTATTGACTACTATATGATGGTAGCAGATGAGGTTGGCAGCAATTTATGGGTAAAGTGATTTTTTTATGTAAAAAGTGACTTTTACTCTCAGCTTGAGAGTCAACAAGACAAGCACTGTTTAGCTGATCTGATAGCTTTTAAAACCACACAACCACCACAGTTCTGCCTGATGGCCTTGCAAAAGCAAGTGTGAACTCCTTTGGAGAAGATTTGCAACATCCAGCGCCAAGCATTTCACACCTGCATGCTGTACCAAACCACCTTCACTTGTGCAGTCAGAACTAGCAGACTCTGCATGCATACAAAGAGGAATTATCTACATGAGACCACTGTAAAGTGAGGGTTCCGAATTAGTGGTCTGCTTAGTGGGACCTGGAGTTTGGTTCAGAGTTCGAAATAACAGACTGATTCAAAGCATATTTGCTTAACATTTGATATCAGGATGTCATTCAACAGGAACATGTACACTCTTAAAAAAGAAGGTTTATCAAGGGTTTTTTTTAGTGAGGAACCATTTGCATGCTTAAAGGTTCTTTGCATGGTGATACATTCTTCAGACTGATGGAGAATGTATTATATATGCACCAAAAAGGGTTCTTTTGTTGTTGAGCTTGACATCAGGTTCTATATAGAACCATATACAACACATTCTCCTTCAATCTGAAGAACCATTTCACTATGCAAAGAACCATCAAGCATGGACAAGGTTCTATATAGAACTCATTATTTTAAATAGAACCATTCCAATACCGAAGAACCCTTGAAGAACCATCTTTTTTAAGAGTTATGAGAATTACCATGATGATAGACATTTGTAATGTTATGTTTGATGTAGGGTGCACTGATATGGGAATTGAGAGACGATATTGACAATTTTTTAAGTGCATATCCGATATATCTGATATCAATCTGAAATATTGGTCAAATCTGACCATCTGTCCAAGGCCGATAATTGCTTTTATGCAATTATCTGCTGACGCCAACATGATTCCGATATCATCGTGCATTCCTAGTGTGGAGTGAAATCATGTTTGTGGGACGTGCAGCAGTCACGTGATTGTGGTTTTTGTTCAGTACACTGCTAATGAACCTGTGTAAAGCCTAACTGGACCACGTTCATAAAAATAAATTGTATGAACTTTTTTTTTAGTCTCAGAAGCAAATTTCTGAGTTTAGCAGGTACTTATGTGTTAAGACATCCTCTCGTAAGCAGCACAGTCATATGATACCATAAAATGATTGGCTTTTCAGTATGAGTGTGAGCAACGAATGATGTGGCTGATTTAATTCAAGCTGTATGTGTCCACTGCACACGACGCAAATATTTCCTTCTGCTCCCTTTGCCAGTGCCTCACCGAGGGGCCTGTCTGTCTAAAACACAGGACACAAATGACCCTGTCAATCACTTATTTCTCATAAAATTCAGTCCTAAAATAGACCTCTTGAACTAAATATTTCTGTAAAGTGTATTAGACATGTACAAAGCCCCGGAAAGAACATGGGTAAAAAAAAAATCCTGACCTGAAGTTTTTTTTCCATTATAATAATTTCTCAGATACACAGCTTTCTGCACCCCTGAAAAAATGGACAATGGGATTAGGGAGATATTAAGGAATGAAATGCTGCCTGACTGGCATATTGGTGCCATCTAAAGGGTGGAATGGGAAATGTGCTTAAGTTTTCCTATATGTCTTGAGAAAATTATCTCAACATAATTATCCTGAGATAACTATCTCATTTATCCTGAGATAATTATCTTGAGATAGTTAATTTAAGGAAAAAAAAATAAGGTCATTTTGCAGGCAGGAGTTTTTACCCATTATTGAAAACCCATGTCACTGTATTTTTTAAGCCATATCCTTTTTGGGGCTCTGTAGACGTGTGATAGTTTATATATTCTCAGCTATTTTCCATAAAACGACACAGGTTCCTGACCAAACAGGCAATTTTTTAGTTTTAGTTTGGCTCTAAATACAGAGATTAGATGCTCTGAATAAGCTACACTATGCAGTGTCGTGGCAGCTGCGAGAAGCCTGAGGAGATCCATAGTTTAAATACATAACCATTTTCATCAAGATGGAACTATGTAGATCTGCATACGGACAATGGAAATTTATTTTGTCCAACTAGTCAACCAGCTCAACCAGTTTAACTTGAAACCAGCTCAATTTTTCCCCACCATGTTGATGCCACTTACTATCCCATAATTCCTCGCACATTTTTTGGCTACCCACGCCCCCCCTTGAAAATTAACATTTTAAAAACCTGGTCTTATTACATACTAAGGCTTATTGTTCAATATCTATAGGGACTTTAGTGTAAAATGGCTGATCTTTTCTTAGGTTATAGAAGTGTGTAATAAACCTTTGGGCCAGCCTGTAGGCCCTGACTGCAAAATACTGGAAAATGAATTTGCATGCAGTGGACATGTACCATAAGAGAACATCAACTTTCTATAAACCAATGACAGAAGAAATCACAATTTAAAAATATATATATTTTCCTATTTTTCCCTAAAAAGACTACTCATATTCTTTGAAGCTGCATATTAGTGTCTTTAAATAATCTCAGAATTCATATTGTTAACTATGTAAAAAGTATGTGCTCTGGGAGTCAATCAGTTTTGTCTTAGTTATAAAATTTTGAAGCCTTTCATTAAAATAATGAATTGTGAAAAGAATGTAAATACTGGAGTGTTGATGAACATATTTATTGTTTTATGAGTATGAACTGTTTGTCATTATGAATTTCAGAATTAACTAAATATGTATGTCAGTATGCAACGTCAGTATTGTAATCAGTGCTGGTTAATCAATGACAGGAACAGTCCATTAAGAGAACTCTTAACTTGACAAAGGAGGAAGAGCTCTTTTTGATACTTTTTGGCCACATTTTTACGCTAACTTTAAACTTTTGTCCAATACACACAGAGACTATTCAGTAAGTGGTTATTGTTTCATTTATTAAATGGTCGCAGCCCAGTTTTTCTGACAGCATCGTGGATTATGGTTTTCAGAAGGTCTTAACTGTTAGTAAGAGCATAAGAAAGAACAACACAACTAGAAGGAGAATGGATACAAATTGAATGTGAAATCTTTCAAAATGTCAATAAACTGGGCTGTTAGAGCAAAACCTCTCCTTTTTTTACTCCATTTAAAAATGCCAGCTGCTCTTTACATTTCATGATGAACAAAACAGAAACGGTCCAAAATTACCTCAGCAAAATCTTGTTATATTAAATCCTTCCTATATAAATATTTTCGGAGATACAAGGTTTTGTTCTTACAGTGACGATAAACAGGTTTTGATGTTATTATTTGGTCAAAAAAGAGAATGGGAGTATGGGCCTCATTCACCAGTATCATCTTAAGTTTTTTCTTTAATGTGTTCTTGAGAAAGGTCCTAAGAAAAAGTCTATGTAAGATTGATGACTTAAACTGCAGAATTATTCACACTTTTGTGCTCTTGAGTGTGTGCAGATTCTGTTCTTACCTAAGAACAAATCCCAAATAAGAAAAGACTGGTGAATGCCAGAATCTTTGTAAAAACTGTGTAAGTGGGTTTTAAGAAGAAATTTCTTCGTAAGAACGGCTGGTGAATGAGGCCCAATGTTTGTAGCAGCTCCACATTCGATACTGGATATACTTTGTCAGTTTTTTGATTGTGGGTTTAATGAGCTGAACATGCGTGCTAATGTGAAATTAAATGGCTCAGTGTGTTCTGTGTAATACGAACAAAATGTCAGAAGCTGAGTAGCAAGTTATGCTGTATGAATATTTATGCTGTTCCGTGCTCATCAGATTCCAAATTTTGTACATGCTCATAAATTATTGTTCTCATTGGCTGAAAGTTCAAATTGGCTGAAGTTCAAATTCTTCATCCACGTATCCCAGCACTGCTGATAGTAAATGACCTATTACTCTCATGCAAATAAGAACATCACCCATTGTTGATATGGCATAATACATTTTGTATTCTTTAAGTGTTTGAAAAAAGTATTCTAAGTGAAGTATTTATCTTCTGTTGCAAAACTTTTGGTCAGGTTCTTTTTCTCCTTTGTGGCATTAATGTGTGCTGGCATAGATTAACTTACTCATATCCTGCTGTACAGAGAAGACCACCTGAGAATATGACTTAACACATCACTGTTAAAAGATCTGGTCTTTTACCTTAAAGCAGGTAACAAGTCTGCCTTAAAACCTGAAGAATCTAATACTAATTTAATAGAACAATAATATGTGTCTTATATTGCATTAACCTATTATTTAAAGTTTACTCACATCTACATTTTAAGCCACATTGCTTACATTTCACTTACATTCTGATGACCAAGCTTATGGAGGCAAGCCAACTATTACACTATTACACAAAGAAAGAGAGTCAGAATATGAAGTGAGAATAAGGTTGACAGTACATAAAAGTGTCATTTATTCACTTTGAGATAATGTTGGACTAATGTTATAGCCTACAAATGCTAATTGTCTGAGTTACAGCTTACAGTGATGTATGAATTGTGAAATGTGATGTTCTACGCTTGTTTATTTTCTTGTTGTCTTTTCCTTAGATGGCAAATTGCATTAAATTTTCTGGAACATGTATGTGCTAGTTCGTAGTCACTTGTTGCTTTAGTTGCTATGAATTTACTTGATTCAAATATGCACACTGGTTTCAAATGAATTAAATCTACTACATCAACACAATTATTGTCATTCATTTACTAATTTTGGCTGAGAACTGTGGTGATGTAATTTATCGTATTCCTGTGAAATCAGTGCACACATTTGAATCAAGTTAATTTAAAGCAGCACTTTTCACACATTCTGTACAGGATTTGTCAAACACTTACATTCAGCATCTAAAATTACACCCATAAATTCATGCATGCTTAAAAAGTACTTTAAATATATAAAGGCATTTGTGGCCTCTTAAAACAACTATTCTGAAATAGGAAACACATGTTTACTTGCAAGTCTGCTGATGTAGTGTCTGGCACAAAATTTCAGTTGTCTTGATTGTGCCACTGAGAAACACACACCATATGTCCAAAAGTTTGTAAAAATTAGGGTAAGGTTTGCCCCCAGCAGCTGTCAGGACGGGGTGCACCATAAAATGGCTGAATTCACTCTTTAGAAGTGGTGTCTGGATACATTGGGACATTTTGTACACTCTGACAAAAAAGGTATTTTATTGTTCTGTTTTAAAACATTAGGTTATGAAAATGTACAAATACTTTTCACCTGGGAAAAACATATTTAGGGTAAACAATTGGACCTTAAAATCACTGTTGAAACTTTGAGGGTACATTTACATTGTTTTTACCTTGATGAATGAAAAATGTACCTGCACAGAACCTTTATTTCTAACGTTTACAGATACGTTTTAACCTATTATACCTAATAAGACAAATCTTGCTCACCATTTTGAGAAACTTTTAACCCCTTAAATGGCCAGGTCCTGCCGGCAGGCCCAAAGCATTATTACACACATCTATAACCCAAGAATCGCTCAACCAGTTTGCATTGAAGTCCCTGAAGTTTCTGGATAATAAGGCTTAGTGTTTAATAAGCTGCCTGGAACTTTAAGGGGTTAAACAGTCAGAGAACTGACAAAGCTTAGGGATTAGCAATTTCTGCCTTGGAAATAAAAGCTCTTGTACTTTTAGACACAAGAAAAAGTGCATTTTCTTCTGTCTTAGAAATACAAGAGTTTATTAGCTTTTCTATTCCTCACATGCAATGTGAAAATTTGATTAAAAGGCAGAATATTCTCATAAAACTAAAACCCTTATTTGACATGAGCGCAATATTTAGCATGTTTTGTATGTTCAGGCTGTAAATAAAGGCCTCACTCAGAAATATCATAGCACATGCATGTGCACAGACACATGTACAGGTTCCACAGGCCTCATTGCTATTGGATACCCTCTCTGGTGCAGTACTAACCACCTGTGGAGGTTTCCAATCAGTAACTCTGACCTGTTGCTAATGCACATATCAGCACAGTGAAGGAAATTTGGATAATCTCTTTACAGGAGGCACATTGCATAATATACTTATTTTGAATAACAACCAAACAGTAATAACCTGCTAAAACAATCTTTTTTGTTATAAATAAACAAAAAAATAAACCGCCAGTTAAATAGACTTATCACTCACTAGTTAATAGTAATGACATCCTACAGTGGTTAACATTACAGCCTAGTATGCAGCTGATTGGGGTTCTAATCCCTGCTTCGGCAGTAATGCTGTTATTTTCAGCTGCCTTGTGAGAAACTCTTAACACTTAGCTTGGTTTCCTCTAAACCTAAACAAGATAGACAGTTTCTCTCTTGTTAAGACAGAGACAATGAGACAATTTGTCATATGCTGCAAATTAAATTAAATTTAATTAATCTTCATGTTGCCATTTTTTCCTTGAGCACCCCCCCCAAAATGTATGTGAGTGGGCCTGTCATAGCTTGCAACAAGGACAAAAGCAAGCTATCTGCAATCTATCTGTTTTAGAAGCCGTACTTTTAATTACTAGACCTAAGGGAACAAAGAATGTGAATTGGACTCGGTAAGGAGTCCAGGGTAGGGTGGTGGTGGTGGGGAGGAGGTGTCGCTAAAAATAGCTAGACAATAAGTAATTACTGAACTCGACCAAGCTGAAGGAAGACTTTTTTCTTGTGTCTAGAATTGCACTTGAATACGTAACTGCAATGTCACATTTCCCCTTTTTCTTTCTCTTTCTTTCTTTTCTTCTTTCTAATGAACACTGTTCCGTTTTTCACCCTTAACAAGCCTGCATTTCTCTCTGGTCTTTCTTTAGTACTCTTTACATAACAAAAAGATTCAACACAGAGGCACAGAGAGGCCATTTAACTGTCCCTAGCCAGAGAACACCGTTAACACCATTAACCTATGCACTGTAAGGTCTTCTAGAAGAAGTGAAGCAAACACAAGCCTGAATTGTGTGAAAACAACCAAGAAGGTTTTTAGAGTCTTTTAAATTGTTAAATTCATTTTGTGTACATCATTTAAAGCATCTAGAGCCTCTAGTTAGAGCTGATAGTGGTATAGAACCTGTAAAATATGGTGTTCTAGATGTATTTATGTTCTTTTTGTCATTTCTATAGATGGCAAATTACATTAAATATTTGTGCAAATTTATAGGCTAGTTTGAAATAACAAGACATTTGCATTGAGACAATTATACATAATCTGGCTGGTTTCTTATAAAGAAAATTTTGTTATGGTGCTAAAGCTTCAAATATTGTGCTGGAAATACACCAATCAGGTATTATTTGGGTGGTGGATCATTCTCAGCACTGCAGTAACACTGACGTGGTGGTGGTGTGTTAGTGTGTGTTGTGCTGGTATGAGTGGATCAGACACAGCAGTGCTGCTGGAGTTTTTAAACATTGTGTCCACTCACTGTCCACTCTATTAGACACTCCTACCTTGTCAGTCCACCTTGTTGATGTATAGTCAGAGACGATAGCTCATCTACTGCTGCACAGTTTGTGTTGGTCATCCTCTAGTCCTTCATCAGTGGTCACAGGACGCTGCCCACAGGACGCTGCTGGCTGGATGTTTTTGGTTGGTGGACTATTCTCAGTCCAGCAGCGACACTGAGGTGTTTAAAAACTCCAGCAGCACTGCTGTGTCTGATCCACTCAGACCAGCGCAACACACACTAACACACCACCACCACGTCAGTGTTACTGCAGTGCTGAGAATGATCCACCAACCAAATAGTACCTGCTCTGTGAGGGTCCATGGCGGTCCTGACCACTGAAGAACAGGTTAAAAGGGGATTAAGAAAGTATGCAGAGAAACAGATGGACTACAGTCTGTAACTGTAGAACTACAAAGTGCACCTGTATAGTAAGTGGAGCTGATCAAATGGACAATGAGCATAGAAACAAGGAGGTGGTCATAATGGTATGCCTGATTACTGTATGTTAAACACTTACATTTGGTAACTAAATCACATCCATAGATTCATGCGTGCTTCCACAATAGATGATGATTGCTTTACAAATGTTTTTATATGTATAGTTTGTGTTTATGTGCATACTGTTTAGAAGTATTATGTGATTAATCTTCACTGATGGACTAAGTGAATTGATTCAGTGCCAGGAAAAAAGCAGAAGACATATATTTAACAGAAAATTACATAGAAACCTCAACAACTACATATAATATCAAGGTTTTCAGTATTTAGTGTGTCCACCTTTGCTTTGAATACAGCCTTCATTCTTTTCTGCAGGGAGACTCTTCCAGAGCTCCAAAGTTCAGTCATAAATTGGTTGCATTTTCAGCTTCACATCCAAGTAATCCCAAACACATTCAGTGATGTTGAGGTCTGTATTCTGTGTTGGCCAGAACATTGTTCTGAGAGCATCAGCAATTTCTTTTTTTGATTTGATCTTTTTTGCCTGTTTCTTTTTCTCAATAAAGGCTTCTTGACAGCTACACATCCTTTTGGAACCATAGCGTTGAGTTGTCTTTTCACAATGGAAGGATGGACAGAAACACCTGTGGATTTTTTCAGATCTGAAGCAAAAGTGGAGCTTGATTTTCTCCTTTGTGTTCTCTGTGTCTTTTAATCATTTTTTAACTCCAGTTTGAGAAACTCTTTTCCGTTATTTTCCTTTAACTTATACAATTGCATTATCTTACATCTAATCTCCTCAGAAATATCTTCTAAGAAATCAATAGCATGTACCTAATGGCTGTTTGACTGAAAATTGACCCCTTAAATGGCCAGTGCCCACTGGTGGGCCCAAAGTTATATTATACATTTCTATAACCTAAGAATAGTTCAGCCAGTTTGCTCTGACGTCCCTGTAGTTACTGAATAATAGCCTTAGAATGTAATCAGCCTGGGATTTTAAAGGGTTAAACAAATGATGGGTGGTCTCTGACTTTTCTTTTTGGGGGCTTTGTAATGGATCACTACAAACTACAAAAAAGCAAGTACATTTTTTCAGACAGATTTGTTGCATGAATTTGTGTTTGGAATAAATTAAACTGCAACGCAATTCATTAATTATTAGTCCAAGAAGAGCTCTGTTCACTAATTCCTGTGTTGTCATAACACTGAGTCCATTAAAATATAATCAGTCAAAGGTCTTGGATAGATTTTCTTTATTATTTTGCACAGTATCCTGCAAAAGAACTTCACTGAGCTAGCAATGCATCTCTTCCCACTTACTCAATGTCAGTGCCTGAGGAGCTTGAGAAGAAGGTATAATTTAGAGAAAGAGTAGGTATGTCAAAGATCAATCCAGTGCAGCCCATTTTCTCTGCTCTAGTACACTTCATACAACTTATAAGGTAATATCCAGTCTTTTGAAATCTGAAGCAGCTTGTCAGAACACAAATTTAACATCCTTCTCTTGACAAAAGCTGAACAATTTGCCAGTACTGATGGTTCCTAAAGTCTATTTCACTGCCAGTGTGAAATGAGCCGAATATTTCGATTAAAGTCCTCTGCTCTTTCTCAGAAGAAAATGAACCCTCAGAGTACTGCAACTACTCTGTGTTCTGTGACAGAAAAACACTAGGAAGACACATAGGTGCACTGTGTAGGTTTACAGTTACAGTTGCCCAAGTGCTACAGTTTATCAGCTACCCTTTTTAAAGTTATGTCATTATTGCTCCTCTGTGCAAAGTCAGAAATACAGTTTTAACTTTAGTTTTAACTTTATATTATGCGCTTGAAAGTTTTTGGGTTTTTTCCTTCTTCCAACTGTTTGAACGACAGGCAGCAAACCTCTTAGTTAATACATTGTTATATCCTATATATGAAGCACCAAATATGGCAAATTGTGTGAGGAAACAAAAGGCAGAATGAAATATTGCTATGGAAAAAAGAGGTAAAGGAACTATGATCAATACTAATGATTGATAGACACAGACTGTTAGGGCTAGCCCACCTCCAACTTTGTCATGCCCATCTAAATCAACAATCATCACTTTACTGGAAACACAGGCTCCAATGACATTATTTTTATATATCATATACATAACATCTGCGAATGTTGATAGGCCAGAATTATTCAGAACATCAGCTATGATACTGGTTGGCAGCTGTATCGGAGGTATTTGGCCAAGTACCTATAGCAAAATATAAGAGAGCTGAGCTCAAAAACTAAATGCTGAAAAAGAATGAACTTACAAAAGCAAACTTTGATGATACAAATTCCCAAAATAATTGGATTTTTGTGGCTTCCTGTTTGAGGTGTTAACATCAGCCAGCCCACTGGTTTGGTCCCATATCTAAGATGCAGTGCTAGCATTAGCCTACTTGCTCGACAACTGACAGTAACAATTTAAGAATTGAGACTTTAAAGGGCATTATTAAAAACTTTTCTGCCAAGAAATAAGAAGAAAGAGAGAATGGTAAGCTGCTTTTATTTATTGTTACATTGGAACAGTTCTGCAGTGTTTTAATCAGAAAAAGAGATCTTTAGTTCCATGTATGATATGATGATCAAACTGAGCTGTGCTGTTTGTGGTGATGTTGGTTTTGCTGAATAAACTCTACTGGTCACCAGTGGAGAACCATCACAGATTGGACGAAGTGCAGCTACAGGAAGTGAACCAACCTCGAGTTCAGGATGAATTTACACTCTACATTCTAGCTCACTGTTCTCATTTTTTGATCATCATTTAGTGATTTTATCACATTCAGTGGCAGCTAAGTAACTGTTAACTTTAGCTGAGATTAAAAAAGTACGACTGACTGTCTTCTCTGTGTAAATTTGAATATAAATTAATGCAGTAATAGAGAGATGATGAATGGCAGTGGTGGTAGTGGTGTGACTACCTTCATTAAAAACAATGCTTTTGAATTTTTGGATGTTACGTATTGCCTGATGTGTGAAGCTTCAATCATTGTTCCTTCTAATTGTCTTTCCATGCTTGATGAAGTCTATGTGATTTTTCCACATAAGTCTGGAGAGGAGTCGGTTGTGTCATATAGTGTTTTATTGATTTTGTGCATTTTAACTAGGACCCATAGGGGTTACAAACCCCCCATATGGTGGTGGCTGATAAATAGAGTAGCAGCAGAAGAGCTACAGTCAATAACTGTAAACCTACAAAGTGCACTTATATGGTACGTGTTTCTGAAAAGTCCTCAATGAATATTAGTACAGGGTGGATGTCACTAATAAACTGGTGTTTCAGTGTATGCAAAACATCAGTAAAATTCTTTTATGAGTATACCATTTGCAGCTCAGATAAACAATAAAACAGTGTATTCTATCTCCAGTCCTGTAGCGCACCTGCACCACACAGTTTCAAGCTATGGGGTAAAACATTTGCAGAAGATACAGTAGGTTTGTTTAAGGTATCAGTTTGCTATGATAGAGCGCAGGAGATGACATACGTATCCAGCTCTGATGACGATCATAGCTGTCAGGTATCAGCCACACATTTAAAGAGCTTCATAAGACTGATAGGTGAGACAGAAATGGTATATGATCTATAATTGAGTGTCTATGTTGCATGTCTTTGTGTACTCAACCGTAATTGCAGGCTAAGTGTTCAGAGGAGAGTGATAATATATAGTATTATATAGAACTGTTTGTTCAAGATTATTGATTTGACCGATCCTATAATCACACAACCCTCTATCTGCTGCGGCTGATCAATGCCTCATGCATATGTTAACTCAGCACTGTAATTACAGTTCTATTCATAGCACCGGCCGTGGCTGTATTCGCACCCAGAGTCTAGTGAATAAATCTACCTTTCTTCAGTTAAAAAAAAAAAAAGATTTAATTTACATTGACATAAATCACGACTCCAGCAGAACTGACTATTCACTGACTTCAAGCCTGAAGACCTTTTTAAAAAGTCTAATGTTTGAAGACCAGGCTTGCTTGAAAAACATATAATTTTCAGCCAGCTATAAATAACCAGGCAACCAAGTGCGCTTGTTTGCATTTCTTGTGCTTGATTTGTTTTCATTAAGTTTTTGTCAGAGACACTTTAAAAGTTGCCAAATCCTCTGAGACAGCACAAATCATCAGGCGCTTCACTAAGCCGCATCAGTAAAATGTAAACATCTGCTCTTTGGGATATGTGAGGATGAGAAGAGCTCAGCATTTTTCCTCAATGTCTTTTCTACTTCCTTCCTATTTCTGATCTAAAACTGTCAATACATGGCCAACACAAAATGAGTTATTCATTTGAAATCATTTCAGAGGCAACAATGTTCTATTTTTACTTACACCATACATGTCTTTTTTTATTCATATTCTCTCTCTCTCTCTCTCTCTCTCTCTCTCTCTTTCTCTCTTTCTCTTCTCTCTCATGGAGAATGCAAAAAAATTGAATAAAAATGTATACATATACATATACAACCCCAATTCCAAAAAAAAGTTGGGACGCTGTGCAAAATGCAAATAAATGTAAATAAAAACAGAACGCAATGATTTACAAATCTCATAGACCCATATATTATTCACAATAGGACATAGAACACACATCAGATGTTGAAAGTGAGACATTTTACCATTTCATGAAAAACATTAACTGATTTAAAACTTGATGGCAGCAACGCATCTCAAAAAAAGTTGGGACAGGGCCGTGTCTACCATTGTGTAGCATCCCGTCTTCTTTTAACAACAGCCAGTAAAAGGAAGTGAGGAGACCAATTGCTGGAGTTTTGGGAGAGGAATGTTGTCCCATCTTTGTCTGATGTAGGATTCTAGCTGTTTAACAGTCCTGGGTCTCCTCTGGCGGATTTTTCGTTTCATGATGTGCCAAATGTTTGGTGAAAGGTCTGGAATGCAGGCAGGCCAGTTCGGTACCCGGACTCTTCTTCTGGGAAGCAATGCTGTTGTGATGGATGCAGTATGTGGTTTATCATTGTCTTGCTGAAATATGCAAGGCCTTCCCTGAAAGAGACGTTGCCTGGATGGGCACTTATGTTGTTCTAAATCCTCTATATACTGTTCAGCATTGATAGTGCCTTTCAGGATGTGTAAGCTGCCCACACCATAGGCACTAATGCAACCCCACAGCATCAGAAATGTAGACTTTTGAGCTGTGCGCTGATAACAAGCTGGATGGTCCCTTTCCTCTTGACTATGCAGGACACGACATCTGTGGTTTCCAAAAAGAATTTCAAATTTTGATTCATCTGACCACAGAACAGTTTTCCATTTTGCCTCAGTCCATTTAAAATGAGCTTTGGCCCAGAGAAGATGACGGTATTTCTGGATCTTGTTGACATATGGCTTCTTCTTTGCCTGATACAGCTTTAACTTGGATTTGTGGATTGCATGGCGAACTGTGTTCACAGGCAATGATTTATGTAAGTGTTCCTGAGCTCATGCAGTGATTTCCAGTACAGAATCATGCCTTTGTCAGTGCAGTGCCACCTGAGGGCCCAAAGATAATGAGCATCCAATATTAAGCGTTGGCCTTGTTCCTTGCGCACAGTGATTTCTCCGGATTCTCTGAATCTTATCTGATGATATTATGTACTGTAGATGGTGGGATATACAAAGTCTTCACACTTTTATGTTGAGGAGCATTTTTCTGAAATTGTTCCAAAATTTTAAGATGCAGTTTTTTGCAGATTGGTGAACCTCTGCCCATCTTTGCTTCTGAGAGACTCTCTAAAATGCTCTTTTTAATACCCAGTCATGTGAGTTAGTTGCAAATAGCTCCTCCAGCTGTTTTTTATTAGTACCACTTACTTTTCCAGCCTTTTGTTGCCCCTGTCCCAACCTTTTCTGCTAAATGTTGTAAATGTAAATCCTCCTGGAAATACATTTGTAGCTCAGCAGAGTTACAACCACAACTGAAAATCATTTGCACTCACTCATTAAATATCGAATGCTACTGCTTTGTTTAAACTGTTATTGGGACTGTTGTTGTCAGAATAATAATAATAATAATAATAATAATAATACAGACATACAAACATACATACATTTTCTAAGCTGCTTATCCTTTTGGGTCGCAGAGGGTGCTGGGGCCTGTCCCAGCGGTCATTGGGCAGAAGGCAGAAAACACCCTAGACAGGTCACCAGTCCATCGCAAGGCATAATAATAATAAAAGGAAGAAGAAGAAGAAGAAGAAGAGGAAGAAGAAGAATAATACTTCTTTCCTTGGGTAGAGGAGAGAAGTATTATTCTTCATCTTCCTCTTCTTCTTCCTCTTCCTCTTCTTCTTTCGCAAGATTTAAAAAAATGTTCTCTGTTCTATTGTCTTTAGCTTCATGCATCATCATCATCATCATCACCATTATCATTATCCTGATCATGCTAAACACATGCACATATATAGTTTAGATTTACAGTAAATGTGCATTGCTATAAGGGGAAAATTCCACCATTTTCCTCTATATGTGTAAGAAACAGCCTTATTCAGCTCACCTGATTAGCTTGACTGCAGTGGTCAATGGCTTAATTTTCATAGAATCGTCCATAACCATGCAATTGCTTCTACAATTAGATCAGGAAACAATTGTATTATTAACTGCTATTACTTATAGAATGGGACTGAAAGAGTGCAATCAAGAACCATTTCAGACAAAAGGAGAGTGAAATTTCATTTATATCATAAGCATAGTTTCCTTTGTGGCAAACTGTTACTTTCAAGGAGATGTATTCTAGACTCTTTTGACATGTAATGTTCAGCCTGCAAAGTTCAGTGCTTCGTCGCTAGTTTTATTGAAATAACAATTTGGCCTTTTTCCACCAAGTTCTGAGAAACATCAAATTTTCCTTACACACACTGCATGCACTATATACACTATGGACACTTGCTCGTTCAATGTCTCTTCTGAAATCAACTGTATTAATAGGGAGTCTGTTTCCTGGCTTCTACGCTACACTAGATGCTATAACATTGCTGTGAGAATTCAATTGCATTCAGCCACATTAGCATTAGTGTGCTCAGGTACAGATGATTAGTTGGATGATTAGTTCTGGATCACTGGAACACTAATCCAGTTCATCCCAAAGGTTTTGGATGGTGCTCCATCAGTCCAGAGAGCGCAGTTCCACTGCTCCACAGCAATACATACTCCACATGCTTTGTATGGGAGCTTTATATACCTCCAGCTTTCACTTAGTATAGGACATGGTGACTTAGGGCTCATGTGCAACTGCTCCAAAATGTCCCATTCTATTGGCAATATGTTTCTGTAGTGATTATACAAGCAATGGGTACAACTTTAAGCAGCTGAATTCACTAATTAGAAAGGGTGTCTGGATGCTTTTGGACTCTTTCTGTACATAACGTATGTGATTATATACACCAGTGCATGTAGACAAAAAGACACATGCTCACACAATCTCTCTCTCTCTCTCTCTCTCAGTAAAGTGGCACAGGGTTAAGCATCAGTTGCCACGGCAGGAGGTTTCGCTCTCTGGTACTCGCCTCCACAGGGCTAATGAAGAGTGGTGTGAATGTCCATGTGTGATCTGCTCTCCCACAGCCATTTGAGCTGCTGGGAGAACACAGGGCAGATGCTCCACTGTCATGCATATAAATCTCACGATAGTTACTGAATGAATATTGATGATCATGCTCCCCATCAGGAGTACTTTTGTTGGGGTTTGAGCTTTGTAAAGTAACCGGATGTGCATGATTACCAGGGCGAGAGAGAGAGAGAGAGAGAGAGAGAGAGAGAGAGAGAGAGAGAGGGAAGAAGAAAGAGAAAGAAAGGAGAGGACATGAGGAAATAGAATTACAGGAAGCTACAGGAAAGTGAAAAAATGGCAGAGAGAGCTAGAGGTGTGTGAGAGAGAGAGAGAGAGAGAGAGAGAGAGAGAGAGAGAGAGAGAGAGAGGAAAACTGGAGAGGAGAAAACAGCTAGAGAGAAAGACAGAGAGGAAGAAAGGTAAAGAAATGACAGAAAAAGAGAGAAAGAGAGAGAAAAGAGAGAAAGGAGAGGAGGAAATAAAGCTAGAGAGAAAGAGAGAGGGAAAAGAATGTGAAGAAATGACAGAGAAAGAGAAAGAGAGAGAGAGAGAGAGAGGAAGGGAGAGAAGTAGAAAGGGAAGACAGAAAGGAAATAAAGAGATAGAGAGGCAGAGAAAGGAAATGGGAGGGTGAAAAGACAAACAGAAAGATGAACGTAGAGAGGAACGTAGAGAGAATGGGAGAGGTGGGGAGAGAAAGAGGGGAGTAAAAGAAAGAGAGGGAAAGACAGAAAAAGAGAGAAAGACAGAGAGGGGTAAGAAAAATGGGGGAAAGTGCAGAGAGAGAAAACAGATGAAGGGAGAGTGAAAAAAAATGAGATGAAATAGAGCGAGTGAGAGAAAGAGAGAAGAAGGTAGAAGTGAAGAACAGGGAGGAGGGAGTGGAGAGGTGGAGAAAGTCAGAGAAGGAGGGAGGAGAGGTAGGGGAGGTAGGGAAAGGGGAGATGTAAAGAGAGAAGTCTAAGCTGTACTTCCTTGAACAGTTTATTTATAATTTCCTCTAAAGTGCCTGACAAACGTAATGTATGCGTCCCTGAGCTCTGTTTCAGTTTCTCTTCACTGCTTTGTGCTGCAAGTGCTTGTGTGTGCGTGTGTTTGTGTTTTCTGTGAAGATGCTGAAAAGGCCTCGAGAGCTCTCGCAGGGTGTGCATTGTTTCTGAGAGTCATCCTCTGCACATCCTACGATGCCATTATGCATGTTAATGAGTACTCTTAAAAATATTCACATGGCCCACTCTTGAAGAGAAAATGTTTGTAGAGCAGACTGGCAGCTGAAGGAAAAGGGCAAATATAAGTGCGTTTATTATTCAGAGGATGAAGAGATCACTTTCGCTTTTTCTCATGACTCTGCTGGGGCTATTAGTGTCATTCCCAACTCTGCCTGGAGGAAAGAGCGGGAGACTGACCAACACCAGCCTGAATAGAGAGAGGGTAGAGGGAGAGATAGAGAGAGAGGGAGAGAGAAGACAGAGTGCGCAGAGAGAGAGAGCACTAAAGAGGGAGTTTGGGGGGGATTGCTTTAGAAAATTTCCCATGAGTTCTATTTCCCGAAACTTCAGAGGATGAAATGGGGAAGATTAGCTGTGTCCACACAGCTGGGGTTACAGTGAGACAGCAAACGCCCCAATCAGGACATTCAGGGAATCAATTCAGTTTGAAGAGCTGATTATGACAATAACATTGATGATGATGATAATGATGCTGATTATAATGAGCTATTGCTGAATAAAAGAGAAGCACCAATTAGGAATTTTTAATTGCGATTCCGATTTCTTCACAACCAAATTGTCTGATGGCAGATTTTTATTGATCATAATTAAATGTTATTAATTTTAAATTGAAGCTGAAGATTACACTGTGTGGGCTAAATGAATGTGAAACACCCTCTTTAACAGGCCAAACTTACTGAAAAATTAGTTGTGGTACTTCGAAAGAAAGAGGCAACTGGCTATTTAGAATAATATGTCATGCATAATTAACCCTCGGCCAGGGCTGTAACTAGGATGAACATTTATTGAGGTCCCTTTTGCAGAAAAGTGACCCACATCAAGCAGTGACTAAACTAACTATCAAATATGTGTATTACTCCAATTGTTAGTTTCTCCTTTACATTTTTTAACTAAATCATTGCTCCTTTTTACCTGTCCATAATTGTTATGTACCTATTCCTTTCGTTTATTCCTTTCCCATCCCTACAGTTTTTCATGAAACAGCCACTCTATTCCATAAACTGTAGTTGACCTGTTTGTTATTATTTAATTAATGGTTTAAATGTTTATTTACCCATTTATTTTCAGCTGAAAATACAAGCTGAAATCTATATATCGCTGCTGTTGGAACAAATCCTCGTATCTCCATTTTTCAGCTTTTGACATAATTTGAAAATGCCTGTTGGCTTTTACATTGTGTGTAAATTTTGTGATGAACAGACCAGAGAAATGATCCAAAATCACTTGGAAAAAAGTCTGGCTCCATTGACTTGCATTAAAAGTAAAGCATGTTTTTCCTTCTCCTGTAAAGTTACCATTTTGGAGATACAAGGTTTTGTTCCAACAGCAGTGATATGCTAAATCAGTTGATGGTTACATTGATTTTATTTCATTTACTTTTTGTCTGTCTCTCAGCTTTTGTTCTCTTTCTTCCCTGCCCTCACAGATTACTGAAAATCATACATGAAAATACTCTATAATAGTCTGTTTCTACCAAATCCCAGCTAATGGGAAGAAAGATACTCATACAGTTAACCAGACAAAATACAGCTAAGTGTGCTTATTTCTAAATGATGTTATATGATACTGATCAGTAAACTAGTTAACAGTGAACATGCTCTCTGTAGTATACTATGAGTAGGTAACAGAATCACAACGTTGTGTTGTAAACAACTATTAATTTCTCATCTAATCACTAATAGAGCAACTACAGAGCCTGTAGCCTAAACTAAGCAGTTACTGGAACTCAACTAGCATGCTGATTATATGCAATGTTACTGGTAATTTTTAACCTCTTTTTATTTTTTACATTTTTTATTTAAGATTGCTGGACTGGGATTGGGAACCTCTGACAACTGCTTGTCTGTCCAGCAATTCAAATCAGTGTTGGGTAATTTACCACAGCATAACTAAGATTAAAACTTAAAAATGTATGAAAAACCTCTATTTATAATTTCTATTGCAATATGCTCCAAAAACTACACATTGAATTTCAAAAGTAAAACAGATTATAAAATGTATTAATACAAATATTTTACAAGACATGAAAACAGGAAACATAATTAAAAGAATGGATTAAAGTAAAGAAAAATAATCTTAACAGGTCAGCATGTTCACATAAACACTCATAACTTCACACTCAAAGGCATAAGTAAGAAAATCAGCAGGCTAAAACACTCAGAGGTGTGTGTTTTTTCTAAGAGACAACACTGGTTGCATTATAATTGCTGTCAGACATATAATATTCCCTTTTAGCTGATTCAACCCTATTAATAACTACAACACTGGGAAACACACCTCTTTAATAAGTAGGTCAATGATACGCTGCTGTTCTGATCTACTTAGTGCTTTTTTGGGACCTTAATTTGGTAGTCTTTAGTCAAGCTCTCTGTATGAAAGCTGTAGAAAATTACAGGTAAAGGCGGTTCTCAGTTCCAGTCTTAGGGGCTTATGCACTGCTACTTTTGAGTTATACTGTCTTAGCCTCTGTCTCCATCTACAAATGCCAGTATCGCTGCTTGGCAGGGCTTAAATAGGGGATTAGGAGGTTGGACTGGGATCCTACTTCTTTCATGCTAATAATGTGGAGAAGTATCTTTCAATTTATGGAGTACTTAGCACAGTCATTGAAGCCTGATATATGTAGCTACATACATATCTAGCTGTAAATGTGCTATTCGAGAGCATTTAGGAACAGCCAGTTGGCAAAACAGAAACATCATGTTGTTGGTTGTCGAATTAAAAATCCATCCTCATGACTACTGTATGAAAATTCAGTTTGATTTAGCTTCCTCAGTAGTGAGAGTTTCACTGCTTAGCCCCTTAAAATCCCAGATTATATCACAAGCCTTATTGTTCAGTGACTACATGACAACAATGCAAATTGATTTCTCTTAGATTATAGAAGAGTGTAATAAAAGCTTGGGCCTGCTGGTGGGCCCTGGGCATTTAAGGTGTTAAATTGGAATGAATTGAGAATTAATGAGGCAACAGGGAAATACAAAGCCAACAGATTGAGGCATACTGAACTAATTTATGTAGCAAGTTGACAGCAGGAAGGAATGAAAATGTACTTGTGCGATTATGAACATTGTCAGAATGAGAGAAGAGGGAGCCACTTCACAAAATCATATATGCATGTGGCGCTAAAACAGAAAGACAGTGACCATGGAACTAATTGTCTAGGGGTTCTATTTTAACATGAGTCATTACAGTGACTAGTGAAATTCATTTTACAATGATTACATTACAAATGATTTACATTTTTTATCAGTTTTTATTACCAGAGCTCACCTCCTCTTCCCATTCGCATAAACCAAAAGGTGCTGGTTCCAGTTCCAGTTTAAAGGCCTTAAAGATCACGATGTGAACCAATGACATAAAAATATACATATTTGGGCATGATTTCAAAACTGCACATGCTGAATGTATCATGATTTTCTTTTCAATTTCACAATGTTATTTGCACCCCAATAAAAACAAACAAATAGGTGGAGTGTACAGAAGTAATACAAAGATATCCTGCTTACTAAACAGGACTACAGACGTCAGATCAGGCTACTTGCCCAGGTTGGAATGTTCCTTTTTTCCAGCAGCTGGGACTTTATCAGAGCTTTCACATATAGATTGGATGTCTAACCCCTTTTGAGCTGCTTTTTGAGATACTAACACAGGGGTGACGCCATGTCTCCAAAAGTGGTGGGGCAAAATTTGTTGGTTCTTAGTGTGCTAGTAGAACTACAATGGACTCACTGACAAATGGCAAATTTCTATGACTGACAAAAGAAAACTGGGTCCACTGACCAACTAACTAAAACTAACTTTCAGCACTACATGTAGTCTATGTCATGGCTAAATATAATAACATCCCTATCAACCTATTCTCATCCCCTTAAATGGCCAGGGCCCACCAGCAGTCCCACAGTTTTAATACACACTTCTATAACCTAAGAATAGCCCAGCCAGTGTGCATTGAAGTCTCTGCAGTGACTTAGTATGTAATAAGGCTGGGATTTTGAGAGGTTAAACAGTGCCAGTGTATGTTTTGAACCTGGAGGATCACAGGGTTCTGCTAAAGTCTCACAGAGGAGAAGGAGACAGTTCACTAGTGGAAAAAATTATGATAAAGCTTGTAATACTCAATATGCCGTCTGAAACTCTCACCATTGAGTAAAAGGACTACTCCCCCTTTGTCTAGCAAGATAGCAGTAAGAAATTCTGATTTAGTAATTGTCACATAGTGTGGTAACATAAACTGTGACCAAGTGCATTAGTTTTTTTTCACAGTGAAGATATTTTTTTTCTGTGAGCTACCCCTGTCCTCTCACTGAACTTTTTTGGTTTGGACAATGTCCCACCCCCAGCTGAAATGGCCATTTTAATTGCTTCTGCCCAGGTCCTGAGTTTGACCTTTTTTCATGTCTGTAGGTCAGCATTAGTGCAGTTTAGGGAAAATGGAAATGCATTATTTGTTTCAGTAGTAAGACTCAATCAAAACCCAACTCAATCAAAAATTCAAAATCAAAACGCGGTGGGTCATCACCCCAGTACTTTGAAAACGCCATAACACCATCTCTGAAAAAGCAGATGGCAAACAATTTTTTTGAAGTTTGTCAAAAAGTTCTAGTTGCTGGTACACAGCAGATCTGTCATCTTGATTGTTGCCATGCCAACACCAAAGAAAACTGATTGGTTGAGTGAGTTGCCTCTGAAAGTTCATAGAAATCCAACAGAGTGCAAACAAAATGTTACCTTTTCACTGTGTGTGTGTAAGATATCATCATTTATACCTGTTTTCAAATTAATTTACTGACGTTCAAATAAATTGCACAAATAAATTCCATGAACAACTCCACACTGTAAGGGCCGGTGAAATTCCAAAAAATGTTGTGTTGTGTTTGGTGATGCAAAAAAATTGTGTCTGAAAATCTCACAACAGCCTTAATTCTTGCTGCTCCATTTCTCCAACCTCTCAACCACTAAAATATATACCTCTAGATACCTCTATATACCTCTAGGATCCGACCCTTTCTCACTCGAGAGGCCACCGAGGTGCTAGTTCAGTCTCTTGTCATCTCAAGGCTTGACTACTGCAACTCGCTCTTGGCTGGTCTTCCTATGCAGGCCATCAAGCCTCTGCAACTCATCCAGAATGCAGCAGCACGGCTTGTCTTCAATCTTCAATTGACAAAGTTCAGTCATGTCACTCCACTGCTGCGCTCCCTTCACTGGCTTCCTGTAGCTGCATGCATCAGATTTAAAACTCTGATGCTTGCCTACAAAGCCAAAAATGGACCAGCCCCTACCTACCTAATGGCAATGGTCAAAACTCCAACTGTACCATGAGCCCTTCGAGTTTCAAATACAGTTTGGCTTGACCGGCCATCCTTCAAGATGCGTGGAAGACAAGCATCAAGACTTATCTCTGTCCTAGCACCCAGGTGGTGGAATGAACTCTCACTCGCTGTCTGTTCGTATCTTTTTTGTTCTGTATTTTGACTTGTATGGATTGTGCATTTGATTTGTTTACCTTTGCTTGGCACTTATTAAAGTCACAACTGTTCCAACAGCTAATAATGAAACGCTTATGAATTGAGTTGTGTGTTTGAGCAAAGAAAACATGACAGTACAGTGCAGGAATCCCACAGGACTGCAGCTGAGAACTACTAATTTATAGAGAAGGACTTATTAAAGTAAGAACACAAGAAGCTTCGTGTTCACTACTGAGAATTGAGCTTTGCTTTTCTCTTTTTCCACTGTCAGTTTCTTAGTAAAAGAACTCACAGCATGCAAGGTAATTAGACTGTAATGACATTGGTGCTGTTATCATCTGTTGCTCTCATGGTCATGGCGTAAATGGCTCTTTGCCCATGCAAGGCCTATGCAAACACTAGCCAGGTGGAACATGGCATTTACCAGTGATTAAGCAAACAGAAAAACAAGAATCTGCCCACAGAAGAGCCCACTTCTGGTGTACCCCTGTGTGCTGTGTACATTTACAATGCTTTCCAGCACTGCTTTGAATCCAAACGTTGGGTTTATGAGTCCTGCATGAAGTCCCTCAGATTTGCTGCAGTCAGTTGCACAATGAAATACTTTACTCAGTCCTCACATAACTGTGGTGCTTGAAATGAAAATTAATTCTGTCTCAACTTTCATATTTCCCTTGTGCATAGCGAAGTGGCAGTGTCTGTTCCAGAGCTCAGAGCTAGCACTAATAAAAACATCAAGGTTTTGTACTGTTCAGAAGGTTTGGAATTTCCATTCAAAAGTTTGGAATCAGTGATTTTAATAATAGAACTTTGGTTTTGTAATATGCCAGTCCAGTGCAACTTCATAGGTTTCAGATAATTAGTAGAAAAGGAGAAAATTATTTAAAAAAATAAAGAAATTTAGATCTAGCTAGGCATCAGCACAGATATTTGATTGGCCACCATGGGTGCTCCCCCACTGAAGCAGGTAGTTGATGGTTGTTTTGTTGTCAATCCTGGATATTTGGTTGTTATCTATTGCTTTTTTAGGAAACTGGAGAAGGTTTTTGTGTTCCACTGGCAATACATCATTTCAATTCTCAACATGAGCTGAACTTCAAACTATATTTTTAACTCTACCAGACATAAACACAGCATGGCATGACACAGTGCGGAAGGCAACAGTGTTTTTGTGAATGTCATTTCAAGAGCTGAAAGCTTGACTGTTTTTCTTAGAAGCTAAACTTTGTCTCACATCAAGTGTGACCTTAACTGAAAGAACAAAAACACTTAAATTCTGCATGTTGGTAACAACAGTACTTTTGACTGACTGTTGCAAATAAATCTAAGTCTCTATCCAGTGTAGGCATTTTCATTATACACCAATCATTAATGCTTTGATTAAATACCAGGGATTCCCCCACACAATACCTCCTTAAACATTATATTATATTATATTATAGATGCCATTTTTATGGAGAGCAAGAACATTAAAAAACTGGAAAATGGAACAAAATCTGGCTCTTTGAATGTTAAAAAAACATGAATTGAAACATGAAAACTGAATTTGTTCATAAGCTAAAAGGTACAGACAATTCCTAAATATTGAACCAACAATACCATAGAAATACATGTCATAAAGGTTGTTGGCACTTTCATTGAAACTCATATTAACTAGTAACATAACATGCAGGGAAGCTTTCCAACAAGGCAGAGACTACAAAGCAAATGGTCAAATGCTTGTCAAAACAACCGCTATTGCATCAGAAATACTAAACTACCTCTTTCATCGCAATCTAGACTGTAAAAATGCTCAGTCCAATTACTTTAACATTACATATGTTTATATGTGGACTCGTAATGAATGGCTGACATTAGCAGGCTACTTAGCTGAGAATCAGTCATTACAGCTTTTGTATTATCATATTAATTACACTGAGTGGAGTACATATCCAAACAAATGCCACCAAGGTTCGAAGATAATTAGTAAGCAAAACATTACTTTTATTACTGATTGTGGGTTTTCTTGGCTGTCTTTTTGTTCCAAATGCATGGAGCACTGACAGTCGTTACCATGGAGACTAGGCGGTTGAACTCTGCTGCAGCATCGTGATTTTCATTGGCTACATGGGCTGTAGATTGAACTTGAGGTGCATTCAACTGATGCTTTTCTTTATACACACACATTAGAACAGAGTGTGAAAAGGGTTTCAAGATCATAACTTTTACTCTCGGAACAGGGTTCTTGTGCGTTTCAGCCTAATTCCACCCCTGCCTATAGCTTTGTGTTTCAAGCTCTTTTAGCCATTATAATGCAGCCAAAACAGCTGTGCAACACAGAGAAATAAGTTAATAAATTTAATATTCAGAATTTCTAAAGTGGTGATCAAATCTTGAGGATGAAATTACTATAAATATGCCACTCTTTATTTATCATTTAATAACTGCTTGTTCCCAATATGCTTGAAATTTTGGATAAAACATCTAAAAGCACCTTTTGGTGTCTAAATTGTTAATATTTAAATCTTCATTGTATTTTTTTTATTGTATATAAAATAAAAATCGCTCATATGACAAGTGATTTCAAGCATCTGAATGGTAGGGCATGTATAACCCCACTTCTGAGTAAATCCCATCAGATCCCTGTCACTCTGCAAACCCAGCCATCTACTTCAAGGCTGCATCCACTAGAGCATTCATAACACACATTACTTCAGCTCAAAAACTACTGTGTCCACCTGAATAGCTAAAAGTTTGCCTTGCCATGACATTATGAATGCAAGCTATAAAAAATCAAGATGCGATGAGCATGGCATATAACCTTCATCATTTTGCCTGAACTGCCACTGAGTCTGCCTTCCTCTCTCCTCAGGAGGTTTGGAATGCACAGCTCTGTGATCCCTCAGAATGCTAAAATATAAGACTCCAGGTCTAATCTCTTCTGGGGACTGTGTCCAGCTGCTTTATGGCATACGTGATTGGAAAGAGTAGGAAATATTGATTACGAGGCCTCACGTCCGTAATCACTGTGCGTTTTTCACTTGAATGGGCCAGAGACCCAGCACAGGGAGCCATATATTGATCACATGAATTAAAAATGGCTGTCCAGCAAAATCAACAGAAAATAAATTTATCGTGATACCTGTGTGCTCTCTTTCTCTTTGTCTTTCTCCCCCTCTTTCTCTCTCTCTTTTACACACCCGTTCCTGTCTTCTGAAAAAAAAAGGTAAGTCTTAAGAAAGAGAAATTATGACATAATATCTCATTATAGTCAGTATGTTTGTCATCAGATGCTATGACAGTAATAAATATGATAGATTATCTTGTTACTTTGAGATTCTAAACCATAGTTTGGTAATTTGGAGATTGGAGGGGTTGTAGATGATTAACAAACTCTCAACAGATTATCAGTAACACATCAACAACATATCAGTGCAGTAGCAGTAGTGAAGCATCTGAGTACACTGAAGTAAATATCTTGTAGATGTACTGTTGATATGTTATTTACATTAGTAGATGTATTGTTAATATGTTAGTTCCATTACACAAAAGCTAACCTTACCCAACCTTACCCAACACCTAATCCTAACCCTGGCCCTAATCCTAACCCTAACCTTAACCTCAACCCAAAACCTAATCCTAACCTCAGATGTTTTTGACATGTTACTGAGAGTCTGTTGAGTGTTTGTTTCATCAAAAAGGACCACTCAAAATAAAGTGTCACCCATAGTTCATCATAATGAGGTAGGGGAACACAGGGAACAACCTAAAGTGGGGCACAATTTGACATTTGAAATTACCACATTTCTTAGCCACATTTGCCCACAAAAATTCATAGAGATTGATCAGCAGTTTAAAGAGACCTGTGCCAAAGAGTGTTTTCAGGGCATGTAAGTAATTCAACACATGATTTTTTCAGTTACTGAGCTGTTGTAAATCACAAAATCCAACCTTATATTATCTTCTTGCCTACAATGTAGCACCATTTTGAAGCTTGTGACAAGCTCCCAGCAAGTGCTAGCTAAACTTAAGTACTTCTGGGTTAGTTGTTACACAGCATTACAACTAAGCCACCTTTAGTAAACAAAAACAAATAAAGTAAGTTATGTCTTTTTGTTCCACATGTTTGCACAGATTTTAAAATGAAAAAGAGAAAACACCTGAAAACAGGGATTTTCTTCTACTTTATTAGTATCAGTCAAATTATTATTATTTTAGTTTTAAATAAGTTTATTAATGAAATTGACATTAACAGTTAGTAGACAGTAACAGTTAGAAGCTGTATTCAGAAACAATGTTAATATTTTACTGATGTGTGATGTTTTTATCTGCTGGACAAAAAATAAATTTGTCAGTGTTTGACAGTCTCATGTCAGTTTTCATATATAGTTTGATGTGTGTGTGTGTGTGTGTGTGGGTTTGTCAATTGAGCTGTCTGTCTGTCTTATAGATAGATAAAATATGATGCAGTATGGAAAATATATTTGTTTCTCACAATATAGAATTATATTGGATTCATCAGACTTTTCTATTAAGTGTTACAACTAACCCTCTGTCTGTTACAATCAACCTCACCCATGGGGTAAATTGTAACACTGCTCTTCCCGTCATTTTCGGTGGAATTGTTCAGGACTGGTAGGAGCTAGAAACAAAGTTCAAGTGGTCATTTGTAGCAGAGATGTATATGTTGCTTGTATAAAAACATGATTATTCCAACTTAATTATTTTTTAAATTATTTCACAAAAAAACAAAATGTGTTAGGTTGTGTCTCGCTCTCCCCTTGTAAGTAATAATCACACCATTATTATTAGATAGTAAAACATAATTATGAAATTGTAAAATACTAAATCATGATTATGACAGTTTCTCATTAACAGGAGTTTAAAAAGTCATAATTTTGAGGAACTTTCTCTTTATTTTATTTTTACTAAATGTCTTATTTTTAAAGTGGCAGAAACAGACTTCCTTTCAACTGACTTTTCACTCCCTCACTGGCTCACTCACTCAGTCTCTCTCTTTCTCTTTTTTCTTGCACGCTTCATCTGTCTGCCCTTGCTGCTCACTGTCTGCTCCTGCTATCTCTCCCTGCATGTGTCACGTAGGTAAAAATAGCTTATCACACAACTGCTCTGAAGCTACGATTTAGTCAACACAGTCTGGTTTAAATGATTAGGAGACATGAAGTCCTGTGGGAATCAACACCTACGAACGCATACACAAAGGCACCAAGCCAGGCAAACACAAACATGCGTGCACATGACAGCTGATACGGACATGGCTCACTGCTAATGCTTTATAGTTATTGGTGTATTTAACACATTTCATGGGACTTATTTTAGGAAAGGACTCTTATCCTGTTTTCCCATTAGTTTGGCTCTGCTATTCGGCTATTCCAATTGACCTTAAAGTAATGGTTTGGCAAAAATTCTAATTTACACAATTTTCCCAGATGAAGTCATCGGCTAAGATATATATGGTGTCCAAATTTTGCTTCCTTATTTTAGCACAGGATCTTTGAAGCTAATGTTGTTAAGAAACACTACAAGTCAATGGTCACCCTAAACTTTTTCTGGAAATAAATCTACAAAACTTTTTCTGAACCCACTCAAACCACATCCAGATCTTCATTAAGGTTGCACAGACTTGTCAATGTGGTTTAAATGTGCAGTGTGTAAGATTGAGGGGGATCTACTAGCAATAACGAAATATAGCATACAAAACCATGTTTTCATTTGTGTATAATCACCTCTAACTATGAATCATTGTGTTTTCAAGAGCTTAGAATGAGCCGTGGATATCTACATATGGAGCAGGTCCTCTTCCAGCAGAGGCCACCATGTTGCACTGCCATGTTTCTACAGTAGCCCAGAATGGACAAACCAGATGCTGGATCTAGAGAGTGCCTTTCAGGTTTTAACACTGAAGCAGCAGCTGAATTTGGAGGCACTATAGCACCGGTGGGAAGACATGAAAGAAGAAGAATCAGTGGTTGCTACCAGTGCTGGCTAACCATTTTGAGTTGTGAGAAGTTTGAGAAGCCAAATTTTGACAAATAGAGGCTCATACTTAATATTTAGCGCAAGAAAATCAAGGGAGGATGAATTTTCATCGTCAAAGAGGCAAAAACATGAAGAAGCTAAAAGAAATCAGAACAGGCAATGGCAGAAAACCCGATGGCCATCGTAACTAAATCTCACACGCTGTATCTTTAAGAGACAGAACTTCCTACTATAAACTGTAAAAATGAGCAAAACTAGTTAAGTAAGCTACTTTAGTTAAGCACTGGAGCTATGAAACAAATATTACGAACAAACAAGTCAAGAGTCATCCAGATCTTTTCCGTAAATACAACCACAAAACTTTTCTCAGCCCGCTCTTGATTAAGGTCTTAGACTCATCGATGTTTTAGGACACAGTATGACTTTTTTGTGAACTATAAGAAAAAACAAAACTTCAATGCTGTAACCCACTAGCGAAGGAACCAGGTGTGATGGGTGAGACATGTCCCACCGAATATTGTACACAGCTGTAGTTGTCCCATCCATAAATAATACCATGAGATTAAAAAACTACATTTTATTTTGGAAGCAGGACACCAAGGGTAGCATTTTTTGCCAACAAATCAGACAATCATCCCATTTCATGGTGTGTTCTATGGCACTAGGCCTTGATTATGATCACCAGCTTCGCTGGCCTCAGCTTTTGCCTCATCAGAGTATCTAGTTGGTAGTGAGGTTAGCTTTCACCAGCTTTGAACTTGAGGTCAGTAACAAAAGCACAATGAATAGCAACAATAAGAGCTATAGAAACAGCTTGTGTATAATGTTTTGTTACAGTAACATGCTAGGAGTTTGGGTTAGCTAACGTTAACATTAACTATGCTCAAGTGGTCAAAAAGTACTCTAAAACATCAAGTAACATTAGTCTCTGGACGTATCCTAAACTGCATATAGCCACACTAAATAGTATATGAAAAACTAGTACACCAACACTATAAGTTCAAAAGTGTATTGTTTGGGATGCAGCCTCACTGTCTAATGTTAACGTTAGTCTTGTCTTGTAACATAACACCTTCCTCAGTGTTAACCTTAATGCAAATTGTTTTGTCATCTCATCTGCAGCATAATGCCACCAAAAAAACATTATAACAAAAATGAAACCATTACAGGACACAACGTTACTGGGGTGTTACACACAGTCGCTAAAAATGACTGACATGGCGAATTCAGTAATGACTACATTGCCCCCCCTTTCCATGTAAAACAAATTCCATCAGAATAGGGCTTTAATGAAAGTATACAACATATTTTACATACAAGGACAAGCCAACATTATAATCGATCATTAACCAAGCCTATTACATTATATTAAATATCATGTATCCTCTTATCAGGAGAATGCTGGTACAAACAGGGGAGTGGCAGATGAAGGAGTGACATGTAAAGAGAGTGAAGTGAGGTCTTTAGTTAGTAATGAATATGTGAAAGTTTGTGGCTTTTATCGAGCATTTTACACATACAGAGGAGCTCAAAATTAACATACTGATCTCCTACTAAGTCCAGTATTGCTTTGTTTGAAATATTATATACATATATATTTTACCAGGATAACCGTGATGCAACAATAGAAAAGAGGATGAGAAGCAGGGGCTGCAGGGTGTGAGGTGAGGTTTTAAAATTGATCTGTGGACATAATGGACTAAACTCAGCAAGAAGAATGGGCAAGAATGGAGGTTGAGTTGTTGCCTCTGCAATGCCATTTTCTCAAATCAATAAACAGAAATGATGCAATATGCTTAGTTTCTCATAAGCTCTTGTACCCTTGTTTTCAAGCACCTATTCAGCTCTGTGATTTCAGTGGCAGATTCATAGCAAATGTGTCCCCCCAATGTTAAATTCACTCCTAGGCCCTTGCTGCAGGCAGCCAGTTTAGACAGAATCTTCACATGCACACGTCACACAGGTGGATGGATGCCACAGATTATGTTTATATATATATATATTTTTTTTTATGTTCATTTTACATTTTTGAACGTAAGATATATATTTATAAATAGAAACAACAGAAATCATCAACACAACCTGTGGCATCCATATACATTAGTGATGCATGTTCAGGGGAGTCAGAATTTATGAAGACTTGGGTGCAGTTTGTGTGGGTTAAGAGAAGTTTTAGGAGGGTATTTATCATAAGATTTAGGTGACTATTGACTTCCAGTGTTTATTAACTACACCAACCACATAGCTAACTAATAGCACTAAACTAGAGTAGCAAAATTTGGACACCAGACATGTATTGACTGATTGACTATGTCTGAGATAAGTAAATATATTGTATAAATTAGACAAATTTTAATCTTTTACCACTACTGAACAAACAACGCCATCACTCTCTTTGTTTTGTAACTAGTGTTTTATGATATAGCTTTTCTTTTATTTTGTATAATGTGTTGTCATAATATTATTGGATTTAGGTTAGTCTGGTCAGGCTACTGCATAGGATCAACTAAGCAATCACCTAGGGGTGCTGAACAACTAGAGGTGCCACCCTGCTGCCAACAGATTATTCCCTTGTGTTTCATAGCCATGATCATAGTATCATTCTAACCTATAGAAAATGTCAACCTTTGTTAAAAAGAAGCATTTAAAATTAAGTGGAGCCCAAAACAGGCACGTTTTCTGAGCTGTTTTTTTTTTTAAAACTACATGCGTTCAACAACATCATATGGTTCTCTGAATTAAGTAAGCAAAATTGTGATTTCACAAGCTGGCAGCTGAGCAGCACCCCATCCACCAGCTTTCAAAACTACCCCCACCCCAAACCTTTTCACTAGCAGTAGAAACTGTCCCTGTTCCCCATGAGTCTATAAGGAGTATTCAAATGAAGATGCTTCTGACTGAACAACCTTCTATTCACAGTCCCAGTGTTCGATGCTGACATCATGTGAAGCAGTTGATAATGTTTTTTGTCTGTGGATTAGCAGACAGCACTTTCTTTTTTTGAGATAGAGTGCTGTTCAGAGGCAAACTGCAACTATTTGAGCTAAGCCTTCAGTTCAGGCCATAGCTGTCAAAAACTTAATGAAACACACCTCTACTGTAATGCTATTTTCTGCTAGCGCCACTATGGGATTCTAATAGTATGCTAGCAGTAAGTTAACGACCATTCACATTAATAATTCTAGCCATTCTAGATTAAACATGGGCATTTGAAGCTTGTAAAAGACATTCCATACTTTATTTCAAGCTTATAACTGACATATTGATGTATGTTTTATCTCATAGCAGTTTACAGTGACTTCCACTTCTACCATCTGGCTGAAACACACTGGTCAGACTACCACTTGTATTCACAGTCAGTGGCAAACCTAGGACTAAAGTGCAATTTCTTTCCACAAACTTGGTCTCACCTATTGGAAATCACTTTGTAACTCATTGATTCCACTCTCAGTTTCTAATGTTAGTGTTTAATCTTACACATAACCAATTGGAGAGCTCACTTGGCTTTGTCTACCTAGATATGCCTACCATGGTGGGGAAAAAAAATCCTGATTGGATAATTTTTTGTTGGCTATTTCAAGAATTTAAGTTTTTATGTTTCTAACCAAGGCTAAACAGTGAAATAAGAGTATTGCTGAAACACTTGCAGAGCAACAAGTGTAATGATTTTATGAAATAAAAATGAAAATACAGATGTCTATTGTTATTTCATAGAAATCATTAGTCTTTCTCTGAAGGCCACAAAAAAGATGGTTCCTCAAGGGTTCTTTAGTGAAGAAAATGGTTCTATATACCTGGGACACCTGATTAGCATTAGCTGGCTAAGGTATTTAATATGTGACTTCCTTATAAACTCAGTGAAGCTGATTTTGTTACATTATCTGTACACTTGCTAATGTTCTCTAGCTTGCTGGTGGAAAGGAGTCAGTATGCTGATTGAAAGCTGAGGGTCGTAGTGGTTGTGTGTGTGTGTGTGTGTTTGTGTGTGTCACAGGCTAAGACTGACAGCGCTTTACATCATGCTTTTGCGCAGAGTCTGGGGAGCATTTCTGAAGTGCTGAAGGAGTAGGCCCCATCCACTGCTCATTAAAATGCATTGGCTCTTCTTTCGTCCTGTGCTGTTAGCATGTTCACACGCGGAACGTGTCCCTCAGAGAGCGAAAGCAGACACTGCGCCAATGCCAAGGGGTCATTGGAGAGGAACTGAGCCATGGCCATGTTTGTTGATGGAGAGCTCTTCAGCTGGGCTAGAACAACTGATCCATGCTTCTGTTATGAGGCTGGCAGCAAAAAAACACAATCTGTCTGTTCTGTTTGCTTATCATGGTCATTAATGATCTTCTAGGGAAGACTTGGTTTTTATTAGCCCCAGACGATGCACACATTAGAATCAAGTAAATTCAGTGCATCAGTTTTTAGGTGGCCTCTCAAATAGATGTTTTTAACTGGGTGTTCTTAACTGGACACGTATTTTGTGTTGTATTGTGTTTCAATGTTGCAAATGTGTTCAGCTTTTAGCACAAAAATAAAATAATAATAACACATTAATAACATACTTTATTGATAATTAACCCATTATTTTAAAAAGTTTGACCGCTTCTATAGTAGAAGACTTCCTTGTGGTCATTCCACTGGTGGAAGGTAAGATATTCCCCCCCTCAACTCCCCCTAGTCCAATTAATCAAGACACTGTTGTCTCTCTGTGCAGGGAATATGACTCTGTGTTGAGCTCTGTGTTATACGTATGTGCATATATTTCTGTATATTGACATGTTCACATGTTCATTGGAATATTTTTACAAGATTTAAAATTACATATTAAAGTGTATTTTGCACATATATTACATGTGTATTTTTAATATGAACAAACACATGTATGTTATATATTATATTTATATTATATATATATATATATATATATATATATATATATATATATATATATATATATATATATATATATATATATTATGGTATATTCGCAGATACCATATATTTTCAACTGCCATATACCATATTTTTTAACTGCCCCAAAAAATACATTGAAACACTATAAAACACTTTGTTGACTTGCTTGTTTACCCACAAAGAGAAAAATTCAGTCCACTTCATGTTTTGCGATCATATGCATTTCCATTGATAATATATTTTGTTCACTATTGAAAGATGCCATAGAATGGAAAACTGTAATTACATCTTCATAGTTAAATAAGGAGAGTGTGGTACAAGATACAGGCATTTGGTGATTCTCAAACACTGTTGTCTGCTCCTTCACTTTTCAAATGCTTCCTAAGGAACCAATCCGTCAACAGGCATTGCTGACGTTCATCATTAAACAAGGCTGATGTTGGCTTTCTATTCCTATTCCTTTTAGCTTCTTAATCAAATGTTCTGTTCCACCTTGAAATGCCACAAATGCTACAGCTTCTTCAGGCACCATAATCTATTTGTGACACCATTTAAGGTGGAATGGAAAATTGGCAAAACAATCTGGCGAATAGGAAGCCAATTTCAGCTCCCACATCTTTAACAATATCCTGGACAACTGTAAGTCAAAGTTGTTAGTTTGCTGTGAGCATTTCACACCGGACATTTTCTCAAGCCTTGGACAATAACAAATGAGCTTCACTCGTTGTTTGACACTGAAGAGACGGAAGAGACTGAAGAGAGCGGCAGTTTCAACTTTATTAGCATCACAACCCCAACTGCAACATGTAAGTAGCTAGCCCTGCTTAATGATATTATCCACTTTTTGGCAGTTGCAGTAGAATTATCTTAAATTGAAAGTTTCATAGTGAGCTAATAGCTTCACTCGAGATTGAAAGCAAGAATCTACCATATTTAAGCAATAGAACACGAGAGGGAGTGTGTTATCATGAAATAACATCACAGCCATGTCATTTAATATGTTTTAATGTCAGCAATTCCTTCCACCAATTTATAGTACTTTAACAAGCAGCTTGTTGCTACGTCAGAGTAACGAGCTCTGCTCACTCGCTGCACAGCCAGCAGTTCATTCCCCAGCTCCTTATACTAAATTCCGAAACTGTCATCACCACTGAGCGAACTTTTTTGTTTTTTATTGCGGCAGTTTTATGGTTCAGTCTGCTTTGGACAAACTCTGAAGATCAGACTACATGTTTGGCGAATGGTATTGGGTTCATTTCTGGCTAATTCCAGGATGTTTAGGTGTTCTTTTGTCACAGCTGCTGACTGAAAAGCTTGCTCAGTGGTAATGACAGTTATTAGTGTATGATTTTTGTGTAGTCTCATCTTCAGAGTCTGACCAAATCAGCTGTCGGTCAAATGTGATCTTAAAAGTATCCATTTTCTGTTTGTGCACAAAGTAAGAAGTAAAAACATTCAAATGGCTTGAGCGTCTCCTACAGCTGTCAAACTCGTTGCTTAGAAACGGCGTCTTAGCAGAGTGATACAGTGTTTGTGAATAACCTGTGATGTTATGGCGAAATATCAGCAAGGTTAGAACGCTTCTCAGCCAAACAGCTTGCGTGGCCGGAACTAACTGTTGTATAAGTAATGTTAGCTAATAGCAAGCTCAAAGCAACGAGCATAGGTAACTAAATACAACTGTGTTCCCAAAAAAGTTGGGATGCTGTGCAAAATGTAAATAAAAACAGAACGCAATGATGTACAAATCATTTACATCCTATGTGTAATTGAAAATAGTACATAGACAACATATCAAATTCTATTGTTTTTTGAGAAATATATGCCCATTTTGAATTTAATGCCTGCAACATGTTTTAAAAAAGTTGATACAGGGGCATGTTTACTACTGTGTTGCATCACCTCATCTTTTAACAGCACTTTGTAAATGTTTGGGAACTGAGGAGACTGACTGCTGTAGTTCTGAAAGTAAAATGCTTTTTCATTCTTGCATGATACAGAATTTCAACTGCTAAACAGTTTAGGTCTCCTTAGTTGTATTTATTTTCATGGTGCGTTTTCAATGGGTGACAGGACTGGTTTGCACGCAGGCCAGTTTAGCACCGGGACTCTTTTACTATGGAGCCATGCTGTAGTAATATGTGCAATATGTGTAGTTTGGCAGTGTCTTGCTGAAATAAACCATTGCCTTGCCTGAAAAAGACATCATCTGGATGTCATATGTCATATGTTGGAGCATATGTTGTCATATGTTGGAGCATATGTTGCTCCAAAATCTGTATATATCGCTCAGCATTAATGGTGCCTTCACAGATGAGCAAGTCACCCATGCCATGTGCACTAATGCACCCTGTACCATCACGGATACTGGCTTTTGAACTGTTCGCTGAGAACAAGCCGGATGGTCCCTCTCCTCCTTAGCCCGGAGGACGCGGCTTCCATGATTTCCAAAAAGAATTTCAAACTTTGATTCTTCTGACAGCAGGACACTTTTCCACTTCACCTCAGTCTGTTTAAAATGAGCTCAGGCCCAGAGAAGGCAGCAGTGTTACTGGATCCTGATTATATGTGGTTTCTTCTTTGCATGGCAGAGTTTTAACTTGTATTTGTGGATGCAGCGACGAACTGTGTTCACAGAAAATGGTTTTTAGAAGTGTTCCTGAGCCCATGCAGTGATTTACACTAAAGAATCATGTCTCTTTTTAATACAGTGCTGCCTGAGGGCCCGAAGATCACGGCCAGCCAATATTGGTTTTCAGCCTTGTCCCTTGCATATAAAGATTGCTCAGGATTCTTTGAATCTGTTAATGATATAATGCACTGTAGACAATAAAATCCCCAAGTACTTTGCTATTTTACATTGTGAAACAATATCCTTGAATTGTTGCACTATTTGTCCGTGCACATTTGTAATGTGTTGCATAACATAACTTTACCAATCTTTTATTTCCCCTGTTTCAACTGTTTTGAAGTGTGTTGCTGGTATCAAATTCAAAACGGACATGTATTTTTCAAAAAACAATAACACTCCTCAGTTTCAACATTTGATATGTTGTCTTTGTATTGTTTTTATTTGAATACAGAGTTTAATTGTTTTGCACATTACTGCCTTCTGTTTTATTTACATTTTGCACAATTTCCCAACTTTTTTGGAATCAGGGTTGTAATATAATGACCTAGCTTATTTACATGGGTCAGGTTCATTTTATTTTCCTGCCTGTGTTTTGACATGTTGCTTCTGTGTGAGCCATCACAGTACCTCACTGTAAACCAGCAAATCAGAGCAGAACTCATCAGAGAAGACATCAGAAAACAATTTTAAAGTATTGAATAAAAACATTTTATGGCACTTTTGAAATAAAAAAAAGTCTAGTTAAACTGAGGGACCTCTAAAACAGGTAGCAATTGTACTACAACTACTTGGCTACTGTGAAAAGGGGGTTAAAGTAAGGTGCTGTGGGTGTAATTGTCTTTATGGGCGATCCAGTGTGAAATTGGCTGGGATCGTCTGTTGCCTTTGATCATTTCGATTCCAAACATAAGCAATCAATATAGAACAATCAACTGACAAAGCAATATACTACAGGTCACTTTAGAGACAAATAACTATCATGTTCATTGTAATCAAGTGTTTGCATGCAGATGATTCTGCAGTCCCATGTCAAGCTAGGACATGTCGACAGGAAGTGCTGCCAAGCAAAGCTGATCCTTGCTTGCTCTCCTACATCTTTGTGAGCTGAGTGTTCCAGCTTGGCTAATTTTCTCTGCCAAAGCTGGCAGACGCTGGTACTCAAACCCGATCAGACATAACTGACTTTTCTTTGCTTTGGAAATGAAAAGTAGATGCTCATGAGTGACCTGGCAAGGATAGTTAAAGAGACAAAAGAGTAAAATTAGACATTGTAGCTACTCCATTAACTTTGCCTCTTCATAAAAGAAATGGATCAAAATTATTAGTAAATTAGTATTTAACACCAGTCATTTTATTTTTTTACATATTTATTATTCATTCTTAAGTTCTGTGGTTTTCCAGAATTGCATCAGCTGCTGCACCTGAAACTCTACTCCATATTTTAGAAAGATTCTGTCTATCTGTATTGCATGTTGTGGACTAAAAAGAGCTAAAATTCAAACTTTTATACTCTCATACACTTGTTAACTGACATTTATGAGGTCATATGCATCTGAATCATTCATTATTTTTTCTTTGCTTTCTAAAGCAAGACAATGGGCTTATGTGAGATGATGTCTTTTTTATCATGTTAAAGAAGCGGATTATCACAAATGTCACACTATCATGCCTGAGTAAATGGTTTTTGCTTTGTTTTGAGTGTTCTGACATCAGCACAGACCTATACGAAAACAAGAAACTAGGCATAGCCAGACCACTACATTAACTACTTGACTGTGAGAATTTGTATTGCATACAAGCACATAAAGGATTAATGTTTAACTGTTTGTTTATTCTTATTCTGGCTTGATTCTGAACATGGGAGATGATCTGTTTTCCTTCCCCATGATATCTCAGTCTGTGCCTGACTGTTTTCATCACTGTTCTTCATTCAATGACATTTCTGAACTTGAGTGTCTTAATAAAAAAATCTCTGTGGACCCCTCAACAAACACCCTCCACCTGATTCACCCACCGTTGTTTCACTCTGCACAGAGTATGTGCTAAATACTTAAACATATTTAGGGACATTTGGCAAGATCTATCAACAGAAACATCTGCTGTGTACTTTGCAGACTGCTGTTCTGCAGAGATTCGGACAGAAGATGACTCCTGACATATTACTTGACTGAGAAAAGGATAATTCCAAGTATTTCTTGTTGGTGTTATAGAAATACATAAATGTACTTAAATATACAGCTACATAATTACGTACCAGTTCAAAAATAAGTAACACGAAAAAGCAGTTTTTTTTATCTATACTGACCCAATAGCACTGACAGACTGACAGGCTTAAAATGATGGTTGGAGTCGGTCCGTGGTCTAGAGCAGGTCCAACTTCACCTCTAGACCAATCAAAATGTGAGAAGAGGAACTGAATTTAGAACCAACTCTGCCAACTGGGGCCAGTGTCCAATTTCTAGGATGATCTTGCTAAACTAAACTGAGGATTCAGCTAGCCAATCAGAGGCAAATTGTCAGTACAGGACGCCAACAGCCAATCAAACTGCAGGATTTATTCAGTCAATCTATTGTAGAATCAAACTAGCCAAACAAATTGTATGATTTATCCAGCAAATTAGAGTGCAGGACTAAACTAGCCAATCAAATTGTAAAATTTATCCAGACAATCAGAGTGTAGGATTCAAGGTGCCAATTAGATCAAAGGATTTATCCAGCCAACCAGATCACAGGATTCAACTAGCCAATCAGTGTGCAGGATTCAAGTGGATTAGATAATAGTATTTACGGAGCCAATACGATTGCAGTCTTTACTTATCAAATCAGATTGCAGGATTTACCCAGCCAATCAGAATGTAGCATGGAACATTCAAATTGCCAGTCAGCTTACTGGAGGGAGAATTTAGCTAGCCAGCTGGAGAAAAATCATACCTTAAATTCCTCTCTTGCTGCTTGCTGTGTTCCAAACTCTCTCTTCTTTTGTCTTTGCTGGGTTTCACACCCACCACCTTCCTGTCTCATCCCTGTTCTTCCTTGATTCCTACACCCAGCTCTCAGTTTTTCAGTGGGGGGATGGACTTTCTAGTGCAAAGCATAAGCTGACCAGAACTCCAGGCAAAGTTCTCATAGTTTTTTTTACCCCTTCTTCAGTTCCATATTCACTCCTCATATTGCAAACATCAGAACTAAATATGATCTGCACTCACAAAACTGCCTTTATCCATGGTATTGAATAGTTAGTACAGTATGAGCTCCCTGCAGAGAGTTTGAGAAGGGAACTGCAGCACAGGTCACAATATATGAGTATATTCCTCAAACTTGTCATTTAATATTTATCTCTGTGGCCTACTTTTGACTTTCTTTTTCTTTTGAGTCACAGACACATCAGTAGTCTAATATACTGCCACTGCTGCATATGCACTGGATACTTTTATAGAATAACAAACCTGTTTTGGCTGTGGTTAAATTAGAGTATAACACTAATGAAAGACCAGTCATCTAATTATCACAAAATTTCACTTCCTCTTTTACCCCTTCCAAATATAAATATCATTTATTCTGATAGACCATTAGAACCTTGTTTTTTTGCATCATTTTCGTTGCTATCAGGACAAAACCTTGCATCTCCAAAATGGTCACATTACAGGAGAAGGAAGAACATTTTTAATTCTGAATGGCAGTTAATGGAACCATTGGGCCATTTTTATTGATCCATTCAACATGACACATTGACACAAGTCTTTAAGAGAGTCTACATGGAGATACAAGGTTTTCTCCCAACAGATATTTGCTATTTAATGTTATTGTGTTGTTATGTTATGTATTTTCACTTTCTCTATCTGTTTTTGTTCTTTATAGCTTTCATAAATATTTTATAGAGAATGACTGTTTCATTCATGTAGTCGGCCCCAATTGGCACTGTGGTTTAAAAGGAGGTCTGGCCAGTAGCTGCTCCTTTGAATTCCTCTTGGCTCAAGGAGGTTCTAAAAGCATGCCCAGCTCTTACATCTGTACATGCATCCTCATCATACATAAGTCATTTCCTGTTTGTGTAAAGCAATATTTGAGTTCACCAGAGGAGGTTCTGTAGAGTCTTTTCTAGAGGTCTTGGCTGGCCAAGTACAGGATAAAGTCTCAATATTATGTCCCCAAATTACCACAGAATCATACTGAATCAACTGCACGTAACTTAGATATCACTTATGGTAAGTCTTCTTAGGTAAACTAATCCAGCTTGAATAGGGCTATAAACATATCAAACCACTCCACTGTATTTGGATTACCCTGGTTACAAAACACAGTTCACTGTACTCTGTCTCCTTGTGTACCCTCTATAAAGCATCCTGGATTTTTCACAAAAAGCCAAGGCCACAGATAACCATAACCCCTGAGACTGTGACATTGAACTATTTTCTGCTTTTATATCTCCAGGTTTAAGATTCTATGTACTGTCATTTTGTACTTATGGAGGAGTACATAGAGGAACCCCTTATTCAGGGCTTTTTTCAGCCTTTTACTACGGCAGCCTTGGCAGATTGTTTCTTTCTTAAAAAAAAAAAGCATAGCATGTCCTACTGTGCTCCTCAAAATGTGCTTTCCTTCCTGCTGGCTGCTGGCTGTCAGTGCCGCTGAGGAAAAAATACGATGTTGGCAACCAAGAATTCTTTGCTATTAAGCTTGCATTGATTCCAAACCCCTGGACTCAGCACCTTCATTCATCACTGTCACTATAATACCACCTGTTAGTACAGAGACAGTTTCCAGTGTGTCTTTGCAAAGTTTTGCCATTGTCACTGTGTGCAATTCTGCTGGGTGGTTTACATGCTGACATTGGGGGTAAAATAAAGAAACATTGTTCTGTGCTTCATAACGGTGCATGACCAAACATTGCATGCAGCCAGGTTGCCATGTTGCCATGGTGACAGAGTTACCAACAAAAATGGATGATTATGAGAGTATAACTTTAGCACTGGAAGGTGTTTATTTAAAGTGGAACAAGGCAGTAGGATGATAGGGAATGTCATGTATTTTGTAATATACTAGGGCACCTGGAATTCAATGATGCAGTGTTTAATGTCCATGGCTACCAAAAAATCAACATCCAGCTTATTCCACTGCCACGGCTGGCAGCAAAAGCTGTGAAACTTGGACTTGATTAAATGTTCCACAGACTGCTGCACTACACTGCCATTGCGGTCAGCAGTGAAGTGACTGAATTATCTGACGCTACCCCATTTAAAACAACAGTACATCCTTTTTGCCATTGACCATCATAATGTAAATGCAGCATGAGCTTTATCTCTTTTTTGACCAAATATTTTGCTTTCTATGCTGTTCCTATGTGCTGTAATGACAATCAATAACAGCCTCAGGTTACCATTATCAGTAATTGTCATTTCCAATGCCATAATGTTTGATGTGATGAATGCTTATGTCACACGCTAATCTTTCCTAATTACAGACTAGTTAGCCATCATGACATCAAACATTATTTCATTTGTTATAACAATTAACAGTAACATGACATTGTTGTATTACTGAACAAAATCTGTATATGACAGTATATTACATCTGCCTTGACACGTTTATGGCCTGGTTATGTGAATGTTATTATCATTATTTTCATATTCATGAACATATTTTTTGTGCTGATTAACATATAAAATAAAATGGAAATCTCCTTTGGGTCTTTTGCATTTACAGTGAGTTCATGCTTTCAATTCTTATTCAGTACGTTCCTGGTAATGGACTCAAACCAAACAGACGCTTATCATAAAGGTCAATGGTATATGTATGACGTGCTGAATGTGTTAAATGGCATTTATGTTATTTACACTGTAGTCTAAATGGATGAGTCATATGATTCCCTTTATGCTTCTGGTGTGTAGTGCTGGTTTATCTGTAAAGGCATATTGATTTGCTCCACTTGCTTATGTTGAGATTTGCGTAATTGCAATGTTTTCCTCAGAGCATATAAAAGCTGCACAATGTAATGTTTGAAAGCTCAAGGAGTTGTCATAGTAGTTTAAGCTCACAAAGATTAAGAATTCTCCATCTGCTTTGATAAGCGCTATAATATTTTTAGCCATTCACTGTCAGTCTTTTTCTCTCTGTTCTACTCTAGATCTACGGGCTCTTTTTGATAACTGACACATTTAAAGCCAGTGAACTCCTAATGTGCAATGACAGACATCTTCCTGACTATGAAATATCTACTTAAACCAGATGTTCTGAACACCATGGTAACATATTTATGTATTTTAAAAATACAGTAAAAGCAAAGGAGACAGAAAAAATGCCAGCACTGCAGTTATGATATTTAGAGCACAGCACACACTGCAGGGCAGGAAACGCTCTGCAGCACTGTTTCCGCTGGGAGACTGGTATGGAAGATAAGAGAGTTGAAACATAGTACTTTGCTCTAATGAAACTTAAGCAGAGTCTGTAAATGCACATGAATGCACTGTGCACACTGTGCGTTAAGCATTTACTGCTTAAGCAAAAAAAAAGTGAAATTATGAAGAAAAATTAGGAGAGCGCTCTCTCTCTCCATCACACACACACACACAAACACATTCGGGCTCAGCAGGCTTATTCTTTGCAACATCAGAAACTGCAGGGAGACCTGGTTCAGACACGCCTGCAGCAAAAGATCTGAAAACTTGACAAAATCCCCTGAGAAGTACATCCTTGTAAGCTAAACTCCTTTACATGTCTCAAACTCCAAGGGTCTGTGAGGCAAATGGAGCTGCCTGCAATCTTACATTCTTTTTCTTCTTTCCATTTCATCATCATTTAGGCATATTTTAATAGGTTTAAAGATCAGAAATTCTTAACACAGTATTGTACAAAAGACAGAGACCACCCTTTCATTTATTAAGTTTACAGTTATTCAAAGACATTCATTTTTCAGTGGAAGGAAAGAGGCAGAAAACATGTAACACTTAAAAGAAAATTATTCAAAGCCTCAACAACTGAATATAATATCATACTCTTCAGTATTTATTGTGTTAGGTTAGCTAGGAGCAAGGGCAAGTAGGCTCACTAACTTTAGAAGTAGGGATGAGTTATATTGCAAAAAGTGGGTAAGTATTTATTGCACATGGTGAAAATATTATCCGTAGCGCTAATTATTACTGCATGATAGCTCAGATATGTACTGTAATGTAAAACCTAATATAGGCCAGTGGTGTCCAGTCATTGTCAGCACTTTTGGAGCTATAGCCATTAATATTTTAACCAGACCAAAACCTTATAAACAACATTAACATGTCACACTTTTTACCCCAACTCCTTTGCACATCACTCTCATCATACATTGTTTCATTTAGGGGTGCATTCACCCACTCGTCAAACCCCTATGCAGTAATACAGTGTACGAGAGAGAGAGAGAGAGAGAGGGAAAGAGAGAGAGAGAAAGAGAGCAAGACAGATGTACATGATACTTTCATAAAAGGCCAAATCTACTTAATGCTGTATGTGAAAAATGTTTACTCTGTTTTTTTTGCACCCCACTGGTCTCGGGTTGGGCAGTGTAACATCCTGTTCTGCCTTGTCCTTGTTTTTTATCATGTTTACCTTCCGTCATGTCTCTGGCCATGTATTTCTGTTTTTATTTTGGTTTTCCTGCTCCTCCCTTGCTCCGGCCCCTTGTCCTGTTTCTTGCTTGGTGTTGCTTAATGTTTGTTCACAGATTCTAGTTTCATGTATGTATGCTTAGTGTTTTGCATTCAGTTGAGTTTTATTCTTTGTTTGAGTTTTCTCAGTTTTGTTTTCTTTTGTTTCTGTTTTTTCTCTGTCTATCTTGTCATCACAGATTGCAATAAAACACCCTACTCACACTTGCATCCTGCTACCTTGTCTTTTTCATCTCCACCCACGTTACAGGCAGGCCGCTAAAAATGTTTATCAGGACTCTAATTACTCAGAAGGAATAGTTTGTTTTAGTGTAATCTTTTATATTCAAAATGTTGTTTATAGTTTGGTTTTAAGCAAGAACAGTTTCACTTCATGACTACTTCGCATTTCAAAGCATCAGTAAATGTATAAATATCCATAGAAACATTGTTTCTCTATTAAAAGAATGTGTTAGAGGAGATATATGGAAGACATGGTTGATGAGGAGAGGACTGTCGTTGTTGGGAAAACATCTCCGTTTTTGACATATATTTTCTGTAACAAGCAGAATTTTCACTTTCTTAGGGTTTTTTTACTTATCAACAATGCTGAATCGCTGTGTAGATCCACACTTTTACATAAAAAGTAAAAACTGTGCATTTTTTCTGGTAAATTAAAACAATGTAGGCTGCAGATGCCTCTAAATATTCTTACAGTGAAGTTGGCTGAGCCCTGGATATTTACATGCCCAGTCATGACTGAGGAAGCTGTAAAACATTGTAAATAAAATTATAATTTTATTATAAAAAGAATATCTAGAATGCCTCGTATTACAAAAGTGTCAAGGCAGTTAACTTGACAAAAAATTTAATAAACATACTATGACAGTGTATTATTTATCAATTAAAAGCCCCATATCTTACATTTTTCTTGTATTTTATTTTTGTCTTTGAGATCCACTTATGACATTTGTGTGGTTTTATGTACGAAAAATAGGCATAATTCACTTTTACGTAATCATTCCAACTTCTCTTGACCCATTTGAACTAAACAGGATGTTTTTTTACTGTGCCTTTAATAAATGAGCTCTGTTCTGATTGGCTATCCTGTACTATGCTTCATTGAAAAAGCACTCAGAGCTATGACTTCTCAATATGAATGGGTGGGGCTAATTGCTATAGGCTGAGTAGGTGGTATATGTAAATGTGTTGGTTCTTGGGAAACCACAGATACATTGAATTCAAAATAGGCTGTTTTTGCAGATTAGTTTCCATGTATGGACTGTATGGACCGAGGAGTGAATGGTACATTTTGAAACTTTAAGAATGTTTACATATTCAAAGTCATGATGATATGAGCCCTTCAATAACCTAAATACAACATATGGCCAAACCTTTGTACACGACTGACCCTCACACCTATCTGAGCTTGTTAGAAAATCCCCTCCAAAACTATGGGGATTAACTTGGAGTTGGCCCCTGCTTTGCAGCTGTAAGAGCCTCCACTCTTCTGTGAAGGCTTTTCATGAGATTTTGGAGTGCATCTGTGGGGAATTTGTGCCCATTCAGTCAAAAATGCATTATTTCATGAGAAGACCTGGTCAATTGATGTTCCAGTTCATCCCAGAAGGTGCTCAGTGCAGTGGTGGTCAGGGCTCTGTGCAGGTCCCTGGAGCTCCTGCACACTAAACTTGTCAAACCATGTTTCATGGACCTCACTTTGTATAAGGGCACGGTGATGCTGGAGCAGAAAAGAGTCTTCCCCAAACTGTTACCACAAAACTGGAGGCATATAATTATGTAAAATATCTTTGTAAGCTGTAACATTAACATTACCTTTCACTGGAACTAAAGGGCCTAGCCCAGATCCTAAAAGACCATTATCCCTCCTCCACCAAACTTTACTGTTGGCACTATGTGCTCCGGTAGGTAGCATTCTCCTGGTATCCACCAAACTCAGATTCTTCCCTCATACTGGCCGTTAGTGAAGATTGATTCATCACTTCAGAGAATACATTTCCACAGCTTCAGAGTTCAATGGAACCCCATTCCTGCTGACAGTGGCATTGCGATAGTGATCTTGTGTGAAGGTGCTCAGCTATGGAAACCCATTTCATGAAGATCCTGGCACACAGTTCTTGTGCTGATGTTGCTTTTAGAGGCAGTTTGTAACTCTGTAGTAAGTGATGCAACAGGGAAGAGGCAATTCTATTCGTACTACACGCTTCATGGTTCATCGCTTCATGGCTGAGCTGTTGTTGCTCCTGGATGCCTCCATTTCACAATAACGGTGTTTACAGTTGAGTGGTGCAGATGTAGCAGGGCAGAAATTGATGTGTGGCAAAGGTGGCATCCTGTGACAATGTAACATTTCAAGTCACTGAGCTCTTCAGTAGAACCCATTCTACTGCCAGTGTTTGTCTATGGAGACTCTATGGCTGTGTGCTTGATTTTATCCACCTGTTAGCAATGAGTGTGGCTGAACCACCTGAGCTCAAAGAAAATTTAGAGGGGTGTCTACATACTTTAGGCCATATAGTGTGCTTGACATATTAAACAAAACATGTAAAATACCTTTTGGTGTCTCATTTACAGTATTTAAATCAACATTAATCAAAATTAATGTATACAAATTAACAAAAAGCATTAACATAACAAGTAACATAACATTCCAAACTTTTGAATGGTAGTATATGTGTAGAGTCCTCTCCTGTGGAGTACTTCTCCGTGTGCATGCATACAGCACTATATATAAGCTGATAATATGTGTGTCTGCTTATCTATTGCTCTATTACATGTGTGACCAGTGCTCAAGTGTGACTACTGTGCTGTAGTGTCTCTGTTCAGCGCTCCGGTGTGTGTGTGTATGTGTGTGAACAGGGTCATGAGAGTAGCGCTTCTCCATGATTAACAACCCCAACCGCCTCGCTCATCTCAGTGGCGATTGGAGAGGGGACCGGCACGTCCTTATCCGCCCGCGCCTTGGCCACAGAGCACAAGATAAACCTCCGCCCCAGTGACAGCCCCGTCAACCGTCTCATAGCAACAGCCTCTTTTAGCTCCCCCATCATCCCCGCCATTGTGATGCTAATAAACAAGCTGAACAAAGTCCTCCTCTTCGCTTCTGAGAAGGAAATAAAGTAGCGTTAGTCAGTGATACAAAGAAACTTGGCAAAAAAGGGGAAAATCAGAACAGAGCTCTTGGAGAGGTTAATTATTAATATTAAAATGTTTGTGTGAGTGGTGTATGAGAGGGCTCTTGAATCAGGGCTGATGCGCCAGGCAGGAACAGTGTGTCTGCTGTGTTCTGAGCTGAGTCTTTTCATTCGTCTTGCTATGGATGGCTAGAGGAAGGAAATAGATCGGATTAGAAAAACAACTCCAAAAATCGGTACCTGCCCCTAGGGCCCCTATGAAAGACAGCGCTTAGAGAGAGAGAAGCATTCAGGCACTGAACTAGGGAGAGAAAACTGGTGAAAACTGCATTAGGAAATAAACAAATGTAAATATTAAAGGGACCATGTCATATTCTTTTACAGTTGTGACAGTTGTGAAGAAAACCCTTCATTTATTTAATTTCCAGTCAAAAGCCATTAAGTACAAGTTCATCTTTCAGTGACAAGTAAAAAAGGAGAAAGCATATCATCGCTGTCCAAAGAAAAACATGTATCTCCATTTTTTGTGATTGTCACTTTTCTACATCATTTGAGCACAGCAGCCATTCTTTACATTGTGTGAAACTTTCATGATGAATGGACCAATAAAAATGCACCAGAATTCTCTTTCCATTGACGTACATTAAAAGTAAAGAACGTTTTTACTATTTTGGAGATACATGTTTTTCTTTGGACAACAACGATAATTTTAACAGGAACTTAAACAGATGCTTCAACAACTAAATATAATAGATAAATATAATATAAATAAATATAATTAAAGCTTAGTTTCCATATATGGACCGTGTGGATTGGAGATTGAATGGCACGTTTTGAAGCTTCAACAATATTTTTATTCTATATTAAAAACCAAGGAAAATTAGATTTTCCATGATAATGGCCCTTTAAGAGAAATACTGAGAAGATGCTGTGCCCAAAAGCACTGTTTTTAGCCCAGTTATAATAAAGAAAAAGTACATTACAGCCGTTAGACACCCACTAGTTGCTTTGCAAAAAAAACCCATTGTTTCAAGATTTCATTAAAAGACATTTATTATTAAACCATTAAGCATTTACTTTCATGCTACAGGGAAAGCACCGGTCATTATGTTATAGGTAATTCATCACGAACTGTCTGTTCTTAGTCACACATTGCTAGCCAATTAAAACCTTTTTGCTGGCATCTGAAGGATGAACAATGTGTTTAATTTGCTTCAGCATTTTATTTGACAGCCAGAACTAATTTCCATGGACAGCCATAATGCACTGTACTCTTACCCCAGCTGGAGAAGCATCGTTCTTATCTGTTTTCTGCAGGAGCGGATGGGTCTGCCTCAGTATATTAGGACAAAAGAGAGAGCAACAAACATAAGAGTGATGAATACAAAGTGGATCCGGAGCGTTCCACAATTTTTTTATAGTTGTCATTTATCATTGTAATAAATGGTGGCAGGTGAGAGATTACTAAATGGCTTTGATGTATTATGGAATATTACTGTATTGCATGTGACTTGCTGATTAGTATGGATTTATTCATATTATAACTAACTCACACATTTATTATCCTTTCAGTAACCACCTTAAAGCACGAAGGCTGGCTTTACACTGTGAAATATACATGCAACTTAAGTTGCTTGAAACTTACATGCAACTAAATTGCACTGGAGTTGCATAATGTAAAAATTATAAAGGCAAGTAAACAAATGCAGCTGTTTCAGTGCAATACTTATTGTATTATGTATTGTGTACACATTCATAAAACATATGCAGTACACTGTTTGACATCCATTTTATTTTCAAATAGTTGTACAGATTTCATGAGCCACCTCGATGTCATAAGCTTGTTGAACTTGAGCAATCACTTGTTAAATAACTGCTTCTAGCTTGAATAAATCTAAATGTACACTTTTACCCATAAAACTTAACTTTTGCTACTATGATTTCTTACTAAATTACCCTTTTGGGGGCGGTCATCGCTGCTGTACTGCATTCAGTACAATTACCAAGTACTATCCAAAATTATACTGTAGGTAATATGTAATAGTGCACTCAGAAAGTGAGACAGGATTATATAATAGAGAGAATGCAGCAATCGACACTCATATTTGTGTGATGTTAATGTATAGATACGGCTATGTAGCTGGTGAAGCACAGGGAACTTGTTAGTGTCATTGTTTTCTGGTTATGTATTAAGCTTATTTCTGTTAAGAACTTGTACAGTGTATCTTAACTTGATGTGAAGTAGTTATATAAGTTACACGGATTGTTAATGCTGTTTTATTTAATGTGTTTTTTCCAGATCGTGCACTAAACTTGTTTTGGTTTTTAATGTCAGGTGCAAAACAAAAACTTCCTGCTGCTCTAGACATCTACCCAGCATGTTCACAGTTATAGAAATGAAAGCAACCGATAGCAAACTGTGCAACCTAGATACCTAGGTACTATTATTTTTTACAGCACTCCAAAATAAAGAAATCTGCTTATAATATGAGCATATTCTATAACACTCTGAGCTCTACCATTGGACTCTAAATACATTTGTATTTACTTTTGCTATGTATTTTTATGACAGCTACTTTAACATTAATATTCAAGTTTTTAAAATTTAGATCATAAACGTGTTGATTGTCATTTTATCTGCAGTCTATTTGCTCAAGAGAGATCCTATCACTGCCTGTAAGCATCAGATCAATGTAAATTTAAACATTACTTCACTGGGACACTTCTAATGGCTGTATCAGCTTCATTATTTACATTTTAGTAGGTCTCCTATAGCCACCTGATGTAAACAGAAGCTCATTACAAATATAGTGACATGTTATTCATTTAAATTATCAATAACATGCAGACATTTCTGAGGATTGCATCCAAACAAATTTGGTGAAATTGGTTGAGTAATAAGCAACTTACAGTTCATTTAATCATGAAACCTCATCATATCTCAGTAAACATTAGGGGTGCGGGAAAAAATCGATTCTTTGATGCATCGTGATGCGGATGTGAACGATTCTGAATCAATTCACAAATGTCAAAAATCGATTTTCTAAATATTTAATTTATAACGTAAAGTTGACGGGACGCAAAAGGCGGAACTTGGAAGTGGGAAAATGCAGCGCCCGGACAGTCTGTGGCGGCACATAACAAAAACACTACTGGATGAGCGAGAAATCCGACCGGCTCCCTCTGCATTAAAAGCCAGGTTAGGTCAGGAGTAGAAGAGACATTTTGTCTTCTCAACAAAAATCAAACCACCTTGGCAGCCACAACATTTATGTCCAGTATGTGTCAGTATGTGCGAATGTCCTAGTATAAGTTAGGTTAAAAATATAAACGAAAACGCAGATTTATTTTGCTCTGCTTTAAGCTTTAGCTATAGCCGCTTTTCACCCATCTCTGCCAGAAAACTTTTCCTCAAAAGTAGATCAGTTTTTTGTAAAATGTCTCTCAGTGTTCGACTGTTTTACGAGGCTGAAGTTGCTTCTCATTCTCCAGCTTCTTGTTTGAATTTTCCGGTTCCACCTTAATTTCTGACTGAGGCGCCGAATATAAATGCGGCACCATTTAAGGTGGAACGGGAAAATTAGAAAGAGAAGCGACTTCATCTTCACAACTTCTTAGTGTTTGACAGTCTCTCATTGCCGATTTAACTTGCCAGGAAACCAACTGGGCTGCTTATGAATGCGAATAACGCATCGTTGCTATGTGACCTGCAGTCTACCAGTTCTCAGTCATTGAGAACCAGGGCTTTCTCGCTATGTTGCACACGTCCCATCTTGAAGATATTTCACTGACACAGCGATCCCACCCCCCTCTCTACCACGAGACCAAAACCGAAGTTATAAGATCGCTAAAGAAAACGGGTAGGATGGCTATAATCTGCTGCGTGGACATTCATTACCACTGGATCTTATTTCATCATAACTGCACATTTTATCGCAGATGAGTGGCAGCAGCGTCTCATGTGCTCCAAACAATAGCAGTGAATGAGAGTTGTCCAGTTCACTTGCCACATCACTTCCATTTGATTTATTAATAAAATTTATTGGAAGTAAATTCATTATAGATCATTACAAATACTTTGCTTTAAAAGTACCAAGTCCTCACACAGTGAGAAAATAGAAACCATCATCAAGATGCATCGATGATCGTTTTATAATCGCAGCCCTCTGAATCGTAATCGAATCGAATCGTGAGATGCCTAGAGACTCCCACCCCTAATAAACGTACTTCTTTTCAAGCAAAAATTGACCACTCCAGAATAACAGTCAACATGGCTTCTATGTATGTATATCTATGCTGTAAAGGGTTTATTGTTGAGATTGGGCATGTGAGTAAAACATGAATTTTGATTGGTTATCCCACATTCATCAGCTGCATTGATTGGCTGATGCAGATAAAACACCAACTTAGAATGCCATTTTTAAGAGAGAACCTTTTACGTTTTTTAAATGCAGACACCACAATGCTTGTTGTAAAAAATCACCACAGTAACAATAAACAGCACTAAAAATGCACAAAACATAATTTTGACAAAAATGTCAGATGGGACCTTATCATTTCAGATAGTACCTGCTTGAAGCTGACGAACCAGGACCGGTTAAAAACTCAAATATATAGTAAAGAACCATCATGCCAATTTGGCTAAGTAGTGGATTAATCTGTGTTATGTGCCACATTGTTTTTGAATGTCCTTGTGTAACCTTTAGATTTCACTGAAATTAAGTTGCATGCAACTTACAACTTGCAACTAGTTTCATTAAAGGATAACACTTTACTGCAGGGTGCTATTCATAAGGCTACATGACACCTATATAAGCTTGTCATAAGAAGTGGCATAACCCGACATAAATGTTCATAAATGTTTATTCCAATAGGTGTCATTCGCTACTAAGGTTACATCTGCCAATTTTGATCAAAGTTATCTAAAGTAGCCTTTATGACAAATGATGACTATTGGAATAATCAACTATAAACATTTATGTAGGGTTATGTCAGTTGTCATGACAAGCTTATTTAGGTGTCATGTAGCCTTACGAACAGTAGTCTTACAGTAAAGTGTTATTCATTCAGTCAGTCTCACCATGTAAAGCCAGCCTAAAGGCCACTACACACCAAACGCATGCAGCATACAAACATTCAAAACCAAAATTTAATAAAAGTCTAAACATTGGCTTTCAATGTTGATGTTCAGAAGCAGGCAGTGATTCCAAGGATGGTTCCATTTTGTCAAAGCCATATTAAAACCACAGAAAGCATATATACCTTGAAATTTACACAGAGAAAGGCAGTCTTTTAGATGAACAGACAAATGCTAATGGCATCTCAGCTAACGGTAGTCAATTTTTCACCTTGTATCTTTAAGCTCAAAACAGTAAGTTGTGTAGAGGTAGTAAACTGATGCTAAAAGTGGCAAATTATGTTGAAAGACACATTTCTTTAAATTTGTAGACTGTAAAAATGTGATGCTACACAGCATGCTATGTGATGCTATGTGATACTACAAGGTGTGGCTTAATGAACTTTATACCTGCTAAATGATGCTACTTGGCACAACTCAGTACACTTTGTACCTGCTAAGTGATGCTACTTGGCATGGCTCAGTGCACTTTTTATCTGCAATGTGATGCAGTGGAGTGTGGTTTAATGTGTCCAATGTGAGGCCTTAAGAGGACATTTAAATTTTATTCTTTTTACAAAGCAGCCACACTAGCTAGTTTTCTTCCTAAACATGAATATCACTCTGATTTCTTATTGTTTTGTCCTCCAACTGTAATGATATGAGTGCTGTATCCCTGTCCAATCAGAGCTATTTGCCCTGCATTGCCAGAACTTCCATATTTTTATTCCAATTTTACTAAGGACCTTTTCTAAAAGGCTTAGTGTCCACGGCATGTCCAGACAGCAAAATTATCTTTCATCTAGTACAGAAGGTTCTCATTCCTATTGATTGCAGCTGCTTGTAATGGCTGGATTATGTAGCTGATTTGATTATGATGAGCGATATTTTTCTCTGGCTTGATTGTGTTTAATTGACCCAAAAAGCCTATGTGTTCCAGAACTCACAGTAAAGCTGTTAGGTTAGAGAGCTGAAGCCCTGTTGTTTGTCTGCATGTAATGCATCTCTGGTTCTTCTGGTAAAATCTCATAGTATTTTGTATTTCTGTTTGATCCAGTAATACTAAACATATTCCCTTTGGTTACCAATACTTAACACTTCTAATATAATGCAGTTAGCCATAGATCATGTGTTTAATACTAATCCAAAAGCCTAATGGCTTTTCCTGTGGATAAAGCTGTCTCAGTATTTAAAATCAATCTGTTCTTTTTTATATTGTGTCAACATAGAATGATAAACTGACTAATGGGACCATAAATACGTATAATATGCTAATATCTTATTACATTACTATATGTTAAATGTTTAAAGGGCTTCTTATGTTTGCTCTTAAGCTACCATTTTAAAGATACAAGGGTTTGTTACAACAGTGACAAAATACATATAAACATTTGTAAGTTATCTTTCAGGCTCAGTTAGATAACACAGAATGTACAACTTTCTCAGATATTGCATGTCTTTTTTGGTTCATAGCTCTTTATTAACTTTTATTTTGGCAGCACTGTACTGAAATGGAATGAACTGAATAAAACTGAAATTGCAAAACTAATGCAGTGATTGACTGAGGTGGTTACCACTCTTGGGTTTTACTATTTTACCAATTTTCCCACTTAAACTTGTTATTCATCTGAACTTTGTGTTCCTTACTTACTAGCTGGTAAGTTCCTCAAGTATTTTTTTAGGATTTAAGAAAAACACAAAGTGTGCAAAGGTATCCACACACCCTGTTGGTGAATTCAGCTACTAGAAGGTGCAACTACTGCTGACACAAGCCTCTCATTTTAAACTCACAACTTTTATAATCTCTGTAGAAAAGCATTTCTAGTTGAATGGGACACTCAGGAGCAGCTGCACATGAGCCTAAAGTGGCCAATGCTAATTGTTGGCTAGAGGGAGATAAAGACCCCGAGCCCCATCAAATACCTTTGGGGTGAGTTGAAGTAGTGTTTGTGGTCCAGATCTAATCATCTAACATCAGTACCTGGGGCTGGTTGCACCAGCTGTGCACAAGTTCAAATGTAGGCTAATTATAATGTAAGCATTTACTAAGTTCAGGTTTATGCTTTGCTAAATCAAATCAAGCTGCACCACACAAACTAGTTTTTACACTGAAATTAGTATTGACTAAATATTTACACCCTATCTTAAAGCAAGTGTAAGTGCTGATGAAACCAACATGAATCACATAGATAGCACCCAAAAGACAAAAACATACTCAACTGGAAAGGGCTAATTGCTAGAGTCACTTTTGTGCCATGATAATGCAGTGTGCTGTGATTTTACGCTATGCTCTTTTTACTTCTAACATAACATTAGTTTAACTTTCAATTCCAAACATTAAACCATTATCCATAGCTCCAATTCAGGGAGACCAAAGTAATACCCAAAGCTCAATTTCAGTGAGACCATAGCCAATATTCAAAGCTTTAGTTCAGTGGGATCATAGCTAATATCCAAAGCTCCACTTCAGTGAGACCATAGTTAATACCCAAAGCTACAGTCCAGTGAGACCATACAGTTCAGTGAGACCATAGCTAATAACCAAGGCTCCACTTCAATGAGACCATAGCTAATATCCATAGCTCCAGTTCAATGAGACCATAGCTAACATCCATAGCTCCAGTTCAGTGAGATCTTAGCTAACATCCACAGCTCCAGTTCAGTGTGACCGTAGCTATTATTCAAAGCTCCAGTTTAGTGAGACCGTAGCTATTATCCAAAGCTCCAGTTTAGTGAGACCATAGTTAATATCCAAAGCTCCAGTTCAGTGAGACTATAGCTAATGTCAATAGCTCCACTTCAGTGAGACCATTGTTAACATCCAGAGCTCCACTTCAGTGAGACCATAGCTAACATCCATAGCTCCACTTCAGTGAGACCATAGTTAATATCCAAAGCTCCAGTTCAGTGAGACCATAGCTAATATCCAAAGCTCCAGTTCAGTGAGACCACAGCTATTATCCAAAGCTCCAGTTCAGTGAGACCATAGCTAACATCCGTAGCTCCAGTTCAGCAAGACCATAGCTAATATCCAAAGCTCCGCATCAGTGAGACCATAGCTAATTTTCATAGCTCCAGTTTTGTGAGACCATAGCTAATATCCAAAGCTCCACGTCAGTGAGACCATAGCTAATTTTCATAGCTCCAGTTCAGTGAGACCATAGCTAAGATCCATAGCTCCAGTTCAGTAAGACCATAGCTAACATCCATAGCTCCAGTTCAGTGAGACCGTAGTTAATATCCAAAGCTCCACTTCAGTGAGACCACAGCTAATATCTACAGCTCCAGTTCAGGAAGACTACAGCTATTATCCAAAGCTCCAATTCAGTGAGACCATAGCTAATATCCAAAGCTCCACTTCAGTGAAACCGTAGCTAATATCCATAATTCCAGTGCAGTGCAACCATAGCTAATATCTACAGCTCCAGTTCAGCAAGACCATAGCTAACATCCATAGCTCCACTTCAGTGAGACCATAGCTAATATCCAAAGCTCCAGCTCAGTGAGACCATAGTTAATATCCATAGCTCCAGTTCAGTGAGACCATAGCTAACATCCATAGCTCCACTTCAGTGAGACCATAGTCAATATCCATAGCTCCAGTTCAGTGAGACCATAGCTAATGTCCAAAGCTCCAATTCAGTGAGACCATAGTCAATATCCCTAGCTCCAGTTCAGTGAGACCATAGTTAATATCCATAGCTCCAGTTCAGTAAGACCACAGCTACTTCTAACTGGGTAGAAGCCAAAAAGTTTGATGCTGCCACTGTGTTAGGTCAACGTTTTTTTTTTTAAAGCTGCACTTTCAGATGTTATAAGGTGCTGTGAGGAAATAAAGAAATAAATAAACAAAACAAGGTATTCAGGTATATATAGGTATTTATTGATTGGTTCTGAACTTACAGATTGTTGGTGTAACAAACACTGATAAAAGTATAGTTTAAAATCACCTAGTGTTAACTAAGAAAGTGGTAAAGACTTTACACACAAACTTAGCACAGCCTGGTGCTACCGAGCTCCAGCCTCACTAATGTGTGAACAAACAGAAGAAATTGATTTTAGAAGAAACACTGGATGAGCAGCTGTCTAGAAACTTTTGGACATATAGTGTATCTTGGGTACCAAGGTTTTGGCTTTTACAGACCAGCTGACAATCTCTGAAATTTAATTATATGATGGCATTGCATATTTCAAGACTTACATTTAAGAAATACATTTGAAAGTAGATTCAAACCATAGGAAAATGATACAAAGGGAGAAAGAGATAAAAAAAAAAGATTTAACAACAAAGCAGTAAAAGCCACTACATCCAAACACATAGATACATCTGCCATTGTTCATGTTGATGGCCATATGAAGTTGAAGAAGAGTGATTCACCTTAGTGCTGTTGTCACTCCCTGTTAGCACTTAGATTGAGCTTGTTAGTGTTGTCATGCTGATGAGAGTGGAGTAGCTCAGAGGACCAATCACCTGTCTGAAAATGGACTGTGGGAGTCACATGATAAGAGCATAGCCCACAGAAAAGTGTGTATGTGTGTGCACAGATTAGCAGGGGAATAACATGAATGAATAGAGTTGGGGCACTCATGAATCTCAAATGCTTGCTCTTGAGGTAAAATCATGGCTAAGGTTATTACAGAGCCCATGTTACAGGAAATGACAAAAACACTATGAAACCATTAAGTATAGTACTATAAAGAACTTTTTTGTGATGCAGTCTTATCTGATATGTTATGTTATCACATTTGATTGGTTATGCTATTCTTATTACATACAGTGCCATTATTGTTTATATTTGTCACACCTGAGCAAACACAAAATATAGTTTTTAAACAATCATTTCATTTATTGAAAGAAAAAAGTTATCCAACACCAACTGACCCTGTGTGAGAAAGGACTTGCCACCTTAGTAATTCAATCAACCAATTAATTAAATTTCATTGATAACTGGGATCAAATCAAACTAGACACACCCAGGCTTGATTACTGCCAGCGCTGAATCTAAATATCACTTAAGTAGAACCTTCCCTGTGAAGTAAGCTAAAAGGTCTTGCTGCAATCAAAAGAAATTCTGAAAGAGATGAGACAGAAGGTTATTGAGATATATCACTCTGGAACGAGCTACAGAGTCATTTCTAAGTTTTGGGACTCCAGCAAACCACACTGAGAGCCATTATCTCCAAATAGAGAAAACTTGGAACAGTGTTGAATCTTCCCACCAGGTTCCTGGCATCGGCGGCATAGGCAAATGCCTTTGGTGGCAACTTGCCAGAGGCAGCACCAGCGCGCCAGAAATCATGTAGTGGGTCTGTGCGCCCACAGTCCTTATTCATTAAACTATGCTGCTCATTAGTTGCTACCTGCCAACGCAGCCCCAACACACTGCTGCTGACAACACACTGTGCAAGTGTAAGTCATTATCAAGTCTGAAAAACAGCATTACTTACTGACAATCACATGCCCCTAAATCTAGACAGCAGAGAACATTTCTGAGTAACCATAATCATGACATGTTCTTAGAATTGGTTGATATAGAAAAAAATATTGTGTTGTTTAAAATAATAATTGTATTTTTACCCAAACATACTGGCTGGATGGTGAATACCACACCAAGAAACATGGGACAATGGGACACGATGGGCTAATACCCAGGTTTTCGGCACTTTCTCTTTTGTGAAAAGGAAAGTTGGACTGGAATGTTGGTGAAGTACCTGGAATTTATTGCTGATAGTTCAAAATGAGAGTGCAAAGGACAAAAAGAAAAAAAGAGCATTTTGCATCGTGGCAGCATACAACAACATACATTCATGAAAGTACCCATAATGCAGTGCCCTCAAGCTCAAACCTGCACATGAACATAGTCACACACATAATATTGGAAACAAAAGGTTTTACTTCCCTACTATATTAAGATCTGTAGTCCTAATTCAATCAGTTTTGTTGATGCTTTATTTCTCCAGCTGAAATTTTGCTAGTCCTAAGTTTTGAGTCTGAGTCGAAACACAAGTCAGTCAAAATGTTACTGGAGTGCCAGTCTTTTCTGACCTGACATTTTTGTAGTTAATTCTGTAAGGTAGTAGTATAAAGGGTGTCCCAAAAAAATTGACATCATTTGAGATGTGAATATCTGAGTAACTGCATGTCCTATGCAAACGAAATTAAATAGGCTTGTTGAACAACACAAGATTTATTTATCAAAATTCGAACAAGAAATTCAAAGGCATGTAGATTTTATAACCGTTTTCACAAAGCTTCACAAATGTAATATCTTCCGATACTGGTGGTCATCCAGATCCCTTTGCCCTGCACAGACAGCCATCCTCTTTGAATTTTTTGTGCCATGTCCAAATCTGCTTTCCAGTTGGTGCATTTTTATTGAATTTTCTCGAAAATACACGTTGGACACTCTTGTTTGGCTGTTTTTGAGCATATTCTAACACACAAAATGCCTTTTGATTTGACTTTAAATGCAATGGTCACCCTGAGTGTTACAGGATACCTCTTAAATCCTAAGCTATATTTCTTGGTGTTCCAGTACTTTCTAACCTAGGGCCATATTTCCATGATCTCTGAGCAACAGTAACAATCAAAAGATTTGAAATGTAATGTAATTTTAGCAGTACATCATGCATGGCTGCTATAGAGTGTGGTTGTATTTCAAGCTGATGTATAAGACTTAAATTACTCATATGAAGAGTTTCAGAGTAAAATTGTTTTTCAAGCATCATTAGCATGCATAGTATGCAATATCAGAAAAGGGCATTTCAGGAGTGCGCTGCTATTTTGTCTGATGCTATGGGTACTTGCCTTTTCCCTTTCATTTTGAGCAATGCTCATCTGCTGCAGCTTTCTTCCTTATGCTGCAAAATAATAATTCTTGCTATTTTTATATATTAAAGCAAAGAAAAGAAGTGCTGACCACTTTAGAATATAAGAATCTCCAGTATACTGTGCCATTCATAAAAGATCCTCTTAAAGCATCAGAGAGTTTGCAGCAAAATCATCAGGTTGTGAACAAACACAACTTCAGATGATATTTTTTTTCAAAAGTCCACTAGTGGACAACTGTGGCCTCCCAAAAGCATCTTAGTATTATCTGAGTTTATCTTAACTGGCAGACAGATTGTTCAGTGTGATGCTTGTTCTACCATTTAAAACTCATTTTTGTGCCAAGATGTTTTTTGGAAGCCCCAAACACAATTTTCTAGCTACAGATTTTATCTAGTCCTGCTACAAAAGATTTTCAAAGGACAATATTTTAATAATGTAAATTGTTAAATTAAAAGGTTTATATAATCAGAAACCATATTTATTTCAAATAAAAGTTTGATCTAACTAATTTGTTTAATCTTAAATTAAAACCTTTTGGAGGTTAACAACGCTTATTATTCTAGGTTGTCACTTCACTTTTAATAAGAACCATCCAAAGTAAACCTTTTAATAAGAACCAGCCAAAGCAAATCTTAAATATTTTTACAACCCCATTTCCAAAAAAGTTGGGTGGCTGTGCAAAATGTAAATAAAAACAGAATGCATTGATATGCAAATCATTTAAACCCTACATTTAATTGAAAATAGTACAAAGACAACGTATCAAATGTTGAAACAGAGACATTGTATTGTTTTTTGAAAGGCAGCACATTTGAAAAAAAGTTGGGACTGGGCAACAAAAAAAAGTTGTGTAATGCGAATACACCTGGTTGAATATCTCACCACTATTTTAGGCTAATTAGCCACAGGTCAGTAGCATGATTGGAGTCTTTCAGAAGTAAAGATGTGGAGGGGTTCACTACTCTGTGAAAGACTGCGCAGCCAAACAATTATAACGTTTCTCAATGTAAAACAGCGAAGAACTTAGGGATTTCATAATCTTCCGTATATAATCATTAAAAGATTCAGAGAATATGGAGAATTCTCTGTATGCAAGGGACAAAGCCGAAAATCAGTATTGGCTGGCCATGATCTTCAGGCCCTCAGGCGGCACTGTATTAAAAAGACATTATTCTGTAGTGAAATCACTGCATGGGCTCAGAAACACTTCTGAAAACCATTGTTCGTGAACACAGTTCATTGCTGCATCCACAAATGCTTGTTAAAACTCTACCATGCAAAGAAGAAATCATATATAAACAGGATCCAGAAATGCTGCCACCTTTTCTGGGCCCGAGTTCATTTAAGATGGACTGAGGTGAAGTAGAAAAGTGTCCTGTGGTCCAACGAATTAAAATTTGAATTAAAATTTTTGGAAATCATGGACACTGTGTCCTCTAGACTAGAGGGAAGAGGGACTTGTTATAGCACACAGTTCAAAATCCAGAATCTGTGATGGTATGGGGGTGCATTAATGTACATGGCATGGGTGATTTGCACATCTGTGAAGGCACCATCAATGCTGAATGATATATACAGGTCTTGGAGTAATATATGCTGCTCTGTAGACAAAATCCTTTTCAGGAAAGGCCTTGTTTATTTCAGCAAGACAATGTCAAACCACATTTTGCACATATTACAACACCATTGCTCCGTAATAAAAGGGTTTGGGTGCTAAACTGGCCTGCTTGCAGTCCAGACCTGACACCCACTGAAAACTTTGGTTACATTATGAAATCAAAAATAGGACAAAGGAGACCATGAATTGTAACAGGAATGCGAAAACATTTCTCTTTCAAAATTGTAAACATGTAAACATGCCCCATCACAATTTTTTTAAATGTGTTGCTGGCATCAAATTCAAAATTAGCATATATTTTTCAAAAAACAAAGAAATTTCTTAGTTTCAACATTTGATATGTTGTTTTTGTACTATTTTCAGTTTAATATCGGGTTTAAATAATTTGCACATCATTGCATTCTGTTTTATTTACATTTTGCTAGCCTATATATATATACATATACAAGGCCATCTTCTTCTAAAGCAGTACTTATGAGAGAAATAGCAAAACTGGTCTCAGATCAGTGGCTCTTGGCCTACAGTGGTGATCCATCAGCTCAGTGACAGCACTGTTTGCTGATCTGAGGGAAAATCAGACAGGTAAAATATGGCCGCTCTATGTCATGGCTGGTGAGTAGGGAACTATTTTTTTCTTAGCCAGCAGGTTTGGAATCTGCTTTTGGATCAATCTTCATAGCGTCGATATTCGCCCTCCGTAGAGAATTTTCATTTCTCTCTTTGTTGCTGGTGAAGCCACTCATCGCTGTCCTGCCATGAGAGATATATCTCAGGCATAAATAACACCCTAGAGTGCTGCTTCCCTTTAACATCACCGTCTTATGGGACAGAAACCCACGGGCTAAAGACTGGGTTGCTCTTCACAGCAAAACAAGGCCAAGCAACACATGACATAGCAATCCAATCAGTGTGACAAAGACAATCAGAGCAGAAGTATCAAGTTCAGCAGAACCTTTTTCACACAGAACGTAGAATACAAATGGCGATTTACAATGCTGTTACAGATTGATCCATGTGAAAGTAGTATTGTAGGGATTTTCATATTCAACTTGTGATGGCCTATGCGGGGGATCAGCAACTCGAATGTTAAAAAGAGCCATTTTGTCCTTTCAACAAAAATCCTTGGGAGCCACAACATTTTATGCCCATTTTACCATCTTGGCTGTACATTTGTCTTAGTATGTGCTAATGTGCTAGTGTAGGCCCACAAAGCTTCTCATTCGCCAGCCTCTTGTTCGAATTTTCCTGTTTTACCTTAAATGGTGCCTGGGATGCCAGAATGTAACTGCACCATTTAAGGTGGAACGGGAAATTCAAATAAAAAAATGACTTCAGCTTTGCGACAGGGCTACAACAAATGCAAACCCATGGAAAACACATCAGCATGCAACAAACACAAGGATATTTCATGCAAAAGCTACTGGATACTTCAAAGTAAGCTCTTGTGTACTTTTTAAATGAACCTCACAAACCTTAAAGGTCTCTGGTAGACTTCAAGTCTTGGCCTTGACCTTGGTCTCACCTCTAAGGCTGACTTTACACAGCAAAACTTTCATGCATGTTATATGGCAACTTCATTTCCATGCAAGTTGACAGATACACAAAGCAACTGTAAAACAATCAAGGTTGCACACAATACATGCAGTTACTCCACTAGTAAGACATATTAGCAGCTTTTGATACACCATATGTTTCTCACTATAAGGTCATCCGAGTGGTGGTGTTTACATATGTGCAGGATTTTGATCATTTTTGTATTTTTTTCCAGGTGTCATTGCCTTTCTTTTTTCTGTATCTATCTAGGGTTCTGCACTATATATTTGAGTTTTTTCGTCTGTCATGTATGTTAAGCATTCAAAAAATTTATGTTTAAGGAGCCATTATGGTTACAACCTAATTGATGTCTCGCTTATTCTGGCCTAGAAGCACAGCAGATTCATAGAGGAAACTACATAATTTGTTGTGATAATATGATGTGTTTTTACAGTTTCAATTGTTTCATAAAACTTATTCCACAAAGTTGAGGCATTTGCAACAGTTGTAGCTGAATTTCAAGTGAGCTGCAGGACACTTTATTTTATGCAACTTAAGGGCAATTTAGTTTCATGTAGGTTTCAAGCAACTAAAAACTGAATGATTCACCATGAAAAACCACCCTAATAGTCTCAACTATAGCACTGAATTTAATGAGGCTATTGTTATAGTTACAGTCTTTCTGTAGAAACAAAACAAACACCCTTTTTGCCATGTGTTTATCATTGATTAACATATTCATTAACATCAAAACGAATAGAAAAAAAGTCAGAAATGCATACTTGAACATGTTTTATTGATACTGAATGCAAGCTGAATGTAAATGTGATTCTTTATGTAATTAATAATGTGATTGTGAAGTAATAATGTTATAGAAATAATATAGCCAAACCACCTCTAGACTTCTAATACTTCTAAAAACCTTGTTGAAGTATATGACCATGTTCATAAGGAGGGGAGACAGAGGAGTAGTTTATATTGGAGGATTCTACAGCACAGTATGTCTAGTTCCACTCAGTAGTTACTGAGAGAGAGAGAGAGAGAGAGAGAGACAGACCTATCATTACGGGGGGCAGCCACTGTGCAGACTTCATGCTCCATGACAGGTCGATTTGGACTCTGATTTGGAAGGCACTTTGGACAGGGATTTCTGAATTAGAGAAATACAGTGCAAGACTGCCATCCAGATTAGAAAGGCGTCCACTGTCACTAGCAATCTGCTCCTGTTCACTGACCTCTGTCATGTTAGACCCATCATTTAACCCCTAATCAACCTGCCAAGCAGATGAGGAAACATCTGACGTGAGACTTTTGGTTTGAGACGGCTTTCATTTATCAGATTTTTTCTCCATTCAATTTTTTTTTAATTACATGCTTTCTGTCTTCCAAACAGATGCTGGTGTGAGGTTCTACTAATTTAGCTTCATTTTTCTTTATTTTATGTATCTCATCTTTCCTGTCAAACCCAAATTTAGTGTTTCATCCTGCAGCTTGCATCCTGTCCCCTCAGGGTTTGGAAAAAGACAAGCTGCAATTACACGAGGACAAGTTTCCACATTTTTATTCTTATAGTTATTAGATATATAATATAACATAATATAATATAATATAATATAACATAATATTTTCACAGGCAACATTGGGCTATGAGAAATGTTAAACTGCTGGACTATTCACTCTCACAGTTTTAAACAACTGAGCCTTTAGTAAATGCTCCTTTTAAACCCAGTCGTGATAGAAACACCTGTTACCTATTCACCTGTTTACCTGTGGAAATTTCCAAAACAGTTTTTTTATTATTATTATTTCACAAACTTCCCCTTCTTACACTGCCTGCCCTAACATTTCCTTTTGGAATGTGTTGCAGGCATCAATTTGGAATTAGCATATATTTACAAAAATCAATAAAGTTTATAAGGTAAAATGTCTTCTTTGTGCTTTTTGCTGCTTTCTGTTTTTCCTGTTAGATTTTTTTTGGAACTGAGTATTACCTAATACCTATTAGAGCATGGATTTTGGATTCACCATATGCTGAATGCTATAAATATTGCACTCGCTTATCACTGATGCATATATACCTTGTTTAAAAGAGTGCAACAGTATCCAGAAATCCAGAAAGATTAAATGAAGTGTAAATGTGAAGATGTTTTGATGTACCCTCTACATCATTAGGGTATACATACAACAGTCTTGGGAACCATTGGCCTGCATTCTTCTTATTCATAATGCATCTCATCCAAGGTGACTGTTTTCAAATGGATGCCTAAAAACTGTAAAATTATATATATTTATTACACATAACTCTAAAACCTGATAATATCAAAATACCATTCAAACAATATAGAAAATATGCATTTCATTTTATTTATTCGTTAAAGGATTTTTTTATGTATTTATTTATTTTTACAGTGGGGCCCAGGTAATCCTAGTTGCCCTACCGGAATCAGTCATCAGGATATATACTTGGTAACGGCATTAGGGTTGAAATTCTACTATCAAAGCAACCCCATTTGGATGTGTCACTCTGAGGAGATTGAGGCTGTTTCCTCCTCGCTTCACCCCAGCACCATGCACCACCAGTTTCTGGAGGAAACTCATTTCAAAAAGGAAATTTGTTTTTTTTTACGTCTAATGAATCATATAACTACCAGTGGCGTATTTCAGACTATGATGGATGGACAATGATGGATGTCAGTCAGGTGTTTTCCATCTGTGTATGGTGCTTAATCAGATTCCACAGTGTGTCCAGAGCAACACAGACATTTGTGGTGTGATTCTGCTACTCCTGAAGGGGATGTTGGCACTTTATTTAGCCAGCATGAACCTCTAGTGAGGGGATTGAGAGATACAGCACAGGTGCCCTGAGTTACATACTTCCACAAAAAAATGCACAGATTAACTGCTTCGAACTCTGAATACACTGTTAAAAATAAAAGGGAATAAAATGGTATTTTGAAATGATGCCAAAGAAGAACTACTGTTGGTTCCCTAAAGAAACATTCAATGCATTGTTCTTTTATAGGGCTCATATCCAGTCAGTTTAAGATACTGTGTTGCCCTTGGACATTAGAACTATAGTGCCTTATTCCCACAAACTCAACTATAATAACCTAAGACTGTTTGCTGAAAAGGTCCTGATTTTCCTGAAGACTGAACTGAATTAATTCCTCAGCTAAGACCTTGAAGAGTCTTATACTGCATTAGGAATCAGCCTCTATTACAGAAACAGTTCACTATATAGTGTGTCAGCCATTTTGTAGTGTTGTTTGAGATCTCAGTTGCAAACTTCAGTCTGTATATAGTTCACCTTGGAATATCCATAATGTATCGCAAATTTTAGTGTACAGTTGTACGCTACAAATTCAATGTATACCATAATGCAGTGGTAGCTTAATAAAGTAGGAGAAGGAGCGGTAAGAGTTTGGAGTGAGACAGGTATTTTCAGAGCGGGAACACACACAGACAGCAGAGGGCGCAACACAGTAATTTTATCTACAAATTAAAGTCAATATTATTTTTACTAACAAAAATAATGATGCAGTTTTCAAAGGAAAATGCTTGTCTGTTGTATTTTCTTAGTTTTAGAAGAATAAAACATCTCGGACGCCCAATTTCTGAGTTATTTCTGAGTTAAACACTCATCAAGAAATAAGCATTTTAAGAAGTTCTGGAGATAAATGAACAAATGAAAAATCTCCTTCTGCACTGGTAGATACGGAAATATCTCTGAGATGTTGAAGAGAGCTATACAGATCTGGCCATATGATGGAAAAGTGAACTTTCCACATTTTTTAAAAATAAACTACATATATAGCAACTGTGTTGCAAAGCCAGCCTGTTTTAAATGTATTGTTTTTGCGATGTCACAAAAACCAAGACTTTGCATACTATTTGTCTGCTTATTCAGTCTATAGTAGTTTAGCCCCACCCATTCATGCTGAAATTATAAAGACCCAGTCACACTAGCACTTGCTAGTGAAATTTTCACAGACTTCCAAAATGAAAAAAAATTTACATGCGAAACTGAACTTTGACACACAAATTTGTGTTCTCGAACAAAAGCACTACTCCTTTGGCTGTATTGGGATACAGCAGCACTGAAGATCCAAAATGGAGGAAATGCTAATTTAAACAGCATCTAAGCACATCCCTTTTACATTTCTTCTCCACTGGCTGTAAATAAACACACAAAAGAAAGAGTGTATGATACACAGTCAGTCAGGAGACTCTATTATTATCTTATGTGATTTTACTGTTTGTGGTAGATGACTTTGCCAGCTTGCTAACTGCAATGTTAGCTCTTTGGCTAATCACGACGCTCACTCCACTGCCGCCAACCATGCCAGCTATCTGTGCTTTTTTGATACAAATCAGAAAATGTTCAAAGGTTTTAATTATGGTAGGCAAGTTAGTCAGCTTGCTAACTACTATGTTAGCATTTTGAATGACCACAGTGTAGGAAAGGTGCTATACAAATAAACTTGCCTGGCCTTGCCTTGCCTATGTTAGCTCCATGGCTAACCACAGCTGCACACAAGTCACTCCACTGCTACCAACCACGCCAGTTATCTACACTGTTTTGCTACAGAGAATAGCATAGTGTGCAGCACTATACTCTCGCGAGTACATAATCTCTAATTGTGTTCACTTTTGTGTTTTTACTGTTTATGGTTAACAAGTAAGCTAGTCTACTAAATAGTGGAACATAAGGCAGCCAATAAGAACAGAGATCATTCACATACAATTGCCTGTAAAAATGGACGTCCCTGGTCAAACTACATGTTGGTTTTCTAACAGAGAACATACTCCTGCACATTTTAATGCATATTTTACATTTATTTACTGAATTTAACATGTTAGCAGAAGAATAAAGCATAAAATTTGGCCTGTACAAAAGTTACAGCACGTTTTACATTTTATGTTTTTTTCAAATCTGTAAAAATCATCAAATAAATAGAAATTGTGCTCTACAATTTGCAGAAAAATTCCACATTTAAGGGTGTTCTCTGTAGAGGATATTATTAATTATTATTATTAATTGTTAACTTATTTTCACTCAGAAAATCAACGTTTCAAACCGTTGCATAGGACTGTAGATCAGCCTTAAAAGCACAGGCTGTTAAATTCTAAGTGATAAAGAGAGTTTGGAGAATGGTCACGTAAAAATTAATTACGAACATTTTTGATACATATGAGTGAACTTCAAAGAGAAACAATAAAATACAAGGAAATATCGAATGTGGCCCCTGTAAAGGACCACTTTTATAAGGTATTGGATCTATATCAAAAAATCTTTTAGAACTATACATCTAAGCCTTCATCTTTAAGAGTGTAATAGTAGTTGTAGTCATGGCAGAGTTAATAGTAGTAGCTGGAAAAATACCTAAAAATGTTATTCAAAGCACCGGCTCCCTCTCGGTTCTTGGGCGAACTGATCACTGCAAGCTCCAATTAACTTTATTATCACTGTATCTCTCAATATCTACCCAATTATCCATCAGGAATATTAAAAAAAGCAGCTATTATAATAAAAGGATGATAAGGTTTCATTGTATTTCATGTCTTCTACATTAGAGATCACAGAGAAAAGCTTTCTTACAACACAAAACAGCCTCTGTGGCACTGGCATTAGCCTTCATATCTTTCACAGAGAGAGAGAGAGATAGCGAGAACGAGAGACAGAGAGAGAGAGAGAGAGAGTGAATAGATCTTAATGGTTTTGCTTTGACATAGTAGTATCCCTGTCCTCGCATCGTCCATTATGCTTGTGTAACCTTTAGTCTGAAATGAAGACTAATTTGATCTCTTTGGTCGGTTCTAGACGGCATGGTTTACGCTGGCTGGACTATCGTGTGTTACAGGCTCTTGCATTACAGACTGCTGACAAAGCTTCAGAGCCTTCACGGCCATCACAGCCAAACCCAGCCTTTTAAAACTGCACTCCACTTTGCTTTCCTCTGATATGATGCCAGAGTGTTCTGCTCTTGGATTAAAAGCATTAAGGCGGCTCTATCTCTCTGTTTGGATTCATTTTCTGTTCTTCTTCTTTGTTCCTGTTTGTGTGAATTAGAACTAAAAGAGAACATCGAGGAAATTGTATTTCCTTGCAAACTCCACTTGTCTTCTTGCTGGGGATCTTGTAGAGATAGAAAAATGGTTCATTAATATTTGATCATGTAAATGTACCACTGAGATTTGAATTTCATGTTTAATCAGGTCCCTTGTGGAATAATTTTTTCCAGCGCTTCATTTTGTCTGCAGGCTATTTCTAACGAAAATGAGAGTGCAGGAAAAAAGATATATATTAAATATTTCTCTCTCTCTGTATTTCTCTGTCTCTCTCTCCCCCTGTTTTCTTTAATTGTCTCTCTCTTTCTCTAATTGTCTCTCACTTTTTGTTCCCCCCTTTCTCAGTTTCTTTCTCTCTCTCTCTCTCTCTCTCTCTCTCTCTCTTTCTCTTTTTCACTCTTTTCTCTTTCTTTTCTTCCCTTCTCCTGCTCAGTTTTCCCCCTCCCTCTTCCCCCTCTCGCTTCTCTCACTTTCCATCTCCCTCTTCTCTTTTTCTTAATCTCTCTCATCATATTTCTATTCTCTCACTCTTTTCTTTTTTCTTTCTTTTTCTCTGATTTCTCCCTTCTCGGTTCTTCTCTCTTTTCTTGTCTTTTCCGTCTCTTTCCCTTCCCCTCACCCTTCCTCTCTCTTTCTCTCTCTCTCTCCTTCTCTTTCTCATTCTTTTCTCTTCCCTTCTCTTGTTCAGGTTCTCCCCCTCCTTCTTCCCCCTCTCGCTTCTCTCTCTCATCATATTTCTCTTCTCTCACTCTTTTCTTTTTTCTTTCTATTTCTCTCATTCCTCCCTTCCAACTTCGTCTCTCTTTTCTGGTCTTTTCTGTCTCTTTTGCTTCCTTCACCCTCCCCCCTCTCTCTCCTGCTCTTTCTCACTCTTTTCTCTTTCCTTCTCTTGTTCAGTTTTTCGACCTCCCTCTTTCCCCTCTTGCTTCTCTCATCTCCCTCTTCTCTTTTTGTTCGTCTCTCTCATCATATTTCCCTTACTCTTTTCTTTTTCTTCTTTCGCTCTCCTCTCTTCTCTCTTCTCTCTTTTTCTCTCATTTCTCCCTTTACTGCAGAGGGCACATTCCCATTTGGACCAGAACAACACCATAGTGAGAATTACTTTCTTTGACTTCTCAAGTGCATTTAATACCATCCAACCTCTCACGATGGGGGAGAAGATGGAGAAAATGCAGGTGGACAAGTACATGATTGCATGGGTCTTGGACTACTTGTCTGGAAGACCCCAGTATATGCGGTTGGGAACCTGCCTGTCAGACCATCTGGTCAGCAGCATTGGAGCACCTCAGGAAACTGTGCTCTCCCCCTTTCTCTTCACCCTGTACACGACGGACTTCCAATACAGGTCGGGCCTCTGACACCTTCAGAAATTTTCTGATGACTCTGTGGTGGTTGGGTGCATTAGGGATGGGCAGGAAGGAGAGTATAGGAACCTTGTGGAAAGCTTTGTTGAATGGTGTATGAGGAACCACCTGATCCTCAATGTGACTAAGACCAAGGAAATGGTGGTGGATTTTAGGAGGAGGAGGACCACGATCAGTCCTGTTACCATCATGGGTCAGACTGTTGAGCTGGTAGACCCCTACAAATATCTGGGTGTCCTGCTTGACAACAAACTGGACTGGAGGGCCAACACAGAGGCTGTGTACACCAAGATGTTGGCGATCTTCTACCAGTCTGTTGTTGCAGGTGCTGTCTTTTTTGCAGCTGTCTGCTGGGGAGGCAGCATCAGAGGAGGAGATGCAAATAACCTCAACAAACTGATCAAGAAGGCTGGCTCTGTCTTGAGATGCTCACAGGATGGTTTTGAGGTGGTGGTTGAAAGGAGGTCACTCAATAAACTCACTGCTATCCTGAACAATACATCACACCCCCTCCTTGACCTACTGGTCAGACAGCGGAGCACCTTCAGCACAGACTCAACTGTACAACTCCTCGTCACTGTGCCAGGACATTACTGTATACTGACAGGACAGGCTCACTGGGCACTAACTGGACATTACTACGTCTCTCCACTCATATTACTATGCACTGCCACTTTGATTATACATTTAAACATATTCCATATTGCACTGCCACTTTGTTTATTTGTCCACAAATATTGCACATTGCACTGCCACTTTGTTTATGCATCTATAAATGTCATATTGTGCAACTGTTAACATTGGTTATCGTTTACAATACATAGTCACTTGTCATTCACTGGATGGGACATGCAACACTGCATTGTTAACCGTATAGTATTTATGCAATTTACTTCTTATTTCTGTACTGCACATTATTTATACTGTTTTTAGTATATTTTTAATACTGTAAAGAGTAAATACTGTAAGACAATACTTTGCTTTTGTTCATTTTGCTTTTGTTATGCTCTTTACTGTGCTTTGTACTGCTGCAATAGAAGAATTTCCCTCTGGGATTAATAAAGCCATCTATCTATCTATCTATCTATCTATCTATCTATCTATCTATCTATCTAATCTCTTAAACTCTCTTTTCTGTGTCTTTTCTCTGTATCTCTTTCCCTTCCTCTTTCTCTCTCTCTTTCTGTCTCTCTCTCTCTCTCTCTCTCTCTCTCTCTCTCTCTCTCTCTCTCTCTCTCTCTCTCTCTCTCTCTCTCTCTCCTTTTCCCCATTTCATTCATGTCTCCTGTGTTAAAAACTTATGCTGGTTGTACCAAGTAGTGATATAATTGCATTCTGCAGTCAGGAAGTTCATTATTTTAAGTTTGTGCTCAAAGACCTCACACCCAAACACATTCTCTCAGTGACACACAGCACATCTCTACAACACGTCAGATTAATAAACTTCAAACTATTAGGGCTGCAAACTGCTTATAATAGGCCCAAATCACTCAATACTGCCATGACTAATACCAATATAAAGGACCTGACTATTAACTAAGAGGTTTTGGGTTTGATCTAATCATGCACAGGCACAGTCTGTCCTGTATTCATAAGCTGAATGTTGTTGAATATGACTGACTACCCCTCATATCATCTTACCTTCATCAACACCAGCCAGCTACAGCCAGGTTTTTAAAGATGAAAGATCAAGTGTGTCTTCTTTGAAATAAAAGCACAGTATGGCAGTTACCTTTCGAATTATATTTAAGAAGTAGTAACTAGTGAATTGCAAACAGGACCTACAGGCATAAAGTATAGTATGTAGCATTATACTTTTGCATGTGTTGTTACAATTGTCTCTTTAATTATGTTCACTTTTTTACTGTTTATGGTTAGTGAGTAAGCTTGCTTAGTAACTAGTGAGACATAATGCAGCCAATCAGAACAGAGATCATTTGCATACAGTTGCCTGTAAAAATGGACACCCCTGTTCAAACTACATGATGATCTTCCAACAGATGTATATTTGAACAGATGCAGATACTTGAAACACAACATGTTCAAATTCCTTTTGCTGTCTGGTTTCCAGTAGTTTCTTTGGTGTCTGGTGTCTAATGGTATGCATGACCTGTACCTGCAGCTTGTGTAGAAATGTAGGGACACCTGGTGGTGATATTTGGTACTGCAGTTCAGTCATTCCAAGAAAAGTAAAGTCACAGCCGTTATGATCTGTTAAAATCACTATCAGAACCCATTGATTGCAAATGTGCTTGTGGCTTGAAGTCCCCTGCTGGTGCAGAATGGAGAAGTAGCTTAGCTTTAAAACAACATCCTAAACAAAAACATCCTAACAACAGGACTTTTGAGGAAAACACTTCAGTCTACACACACACACACACACACACACACATCATCTACACCGCTTATCCTTCTGGGTCGCGGTGAGGTGCTGGAGCCTATCCCAGCTGTCATTGGGCGGAAGGCAGGATACACCCTGGACAGGTCGCCAGTCCATCACAGGGCCACTTCAGTCTATTACATGTAAATTCTGTAACATTTTGGGTTATTGCTTTGTGCTCATTGTCTAACGTACATGTCAGCAGGCTCTAACTTCATAGCCCTCTTAATTTTTTATTGATGTTAAAAGGGAAATCCACCAAATTCTACATAATAAAAATATTAAGAAGTAAACAAAGTCATTCAGAGTGATGTGAAATGCTCAGTTCTGTTGAAACTTCCTGGGTCACAATTATTCACAGTAGTCATAGGAACCAGACGTTTGGGGTAGCTGATGCCTCTAACAGCTATCTTATCGAAGGGTAATACATGAAATGGCTATGAATACATTGCATTATGCCTGAGACACTGTTTTATTACAGTTTTGACATAAGGATTTGGACCAAAATGTATTTTTTGGTATAATCTATAATCTTCATAGTGGAGAGGTATATCACTGTTGTCGGAAGAAGCTCTTATCTCCAAAATAGTAACTTTACAGGAGAAGGAAAAAAGCTACTTTACTTTTAATGTAAGTCAATGGACCCAGAATTTTTTCCATGTAATTTTGGGCCATGAAATTTATACACAATGTAAAGAGCAACAGGCATTTTCAAATTAAGCCAAAAACTGAAAAACGACAAAAATGGAGATACAAGGTTTTCTTCGGAAAACAGCAATATGATACATATATATGTATATTATACACACACACACACACACACACACACACATATATATATATATATATATATATATATATATATATATATATATATATGTACAAATTGTTCTGCTGCACAAATCAGGGAATGGCTAATGACAAGAAAACAGCTAAACAGTTTAAAATGCCAATTTTCACAGTCAGGACAATGATTCAAAAGTTTAAAGCAGGATATGTGTCTACACTGACCCCCACGCATGGAGGATCTTTTAAGTGACCAAAGAATCTCCAAGCAGAATATCTCCCAGACGACAATAAGACACCACATACATAACCACAAATTGTTTGGGAGGATAACCAGGTGAAGGCCTCTGCTGTTCTACGGAAGAAACTTACATATGACACTTTTATTTATTTGCTAAATTTAACAGTTTTGGGGGAAAAAAATAATAAAACATACGGTATACAATGTGCCGTAACTTTTTTACAGGCCATGTTTTATGTTGTATTTTTTCCCAATATGTCAAATTCAGCAAATAAACAGTAACTGTGCATTACAATATGCAGACGTGTGTTCTCTCTAGAAGATGTGTACATATTTTTAACTTAGAAAATCAACAAAATGTAATTTGACCAGGGCTGTCAAAACTTTAGAATAATTCTTTGACCAACCAGGTGCCCCCAAACTTTGAATAACTCTAGACTCCTAAGATTTGCACTAATTTCAAATTCAAACATGAACATTTAGGCAGAATCTATTCTACAGGACATCAATATGATATGAGGTTGTGCAGTAGAACATTTATAGAAAAATAACTTATTAAATGATGGAAGCTTATGCCCATACTTCTTCTCCCTCTTAATGCTCTTTTCTGTTGCCTTCTGGTGCTTCTTTTTGACTTATTGGCCCAGCTGATCACACTCCTCCTCTTGCTCTTGAGTTCTGCCTGTTTCTCAGCTCCATTGTCATCAAGCCTGTTCCATTGCTTTATTGAAAGCCTCTCCTTCTGATTCTGGCTTAGTGAAGCCTTCAGGCTTTAGGACAGCTTCCTCCATGACAGTGCTTTCCTGCTTTATGCGAAGATCAGTGGCGGGGTCAGACTAGGAGGGCTCAGACTGATGTGTCTCCTCTGGGCTTGGGTTGCAGAGCTTAAACAATATGAACACTGGTTCTCCATCTGGAGAGACCAGCCAGCTAGATGCCTGAGGTATGTCTTCTTTTTGAAGCTTGGCCTGCTCCTCTTCATTGCTGAAGGACTTCTTTAAGTTCCTCCTTTTTCTACCAAAACGTCTGCACTGAGCCTCCTCTTTTAGCCTCAGTATGGTCTTTCCTGGAGAAAATAGCTTTCTTAGCAGCTCTTTCTTCCATTTCCTTTTTCTCTCTATGTGCTGCCATCTCACTCTCTCTCTTTTCTTTTTGATGTCCTAATTTTTTTTCCTCCCTTCAAAGCGTTTTGCGTTCTCCACTTCAATAAGAGTGAATCCGTCATAACTGTTCAGTGTGATTTTTGTTGACAGCGAACCTCCAACAGAGCGTTCGTTGTTGGTTCCACAACACTGGATGATCTCCAAAATCGCACAGAAAGTGGCGTGAGTACAGTGACACCCAACATCCCATGCATTGAGTATGGGATGAATTTGACTATGGCATTGATGTTGTCCGTACAGTTGGAGCAGGTTCATATTGAGCACAATATGCTCATTTAAACCATTTACAGTTTACTGCATTGTTCTGTAATGATTTACAAGTGAAATAAATCATTTTGAAATCAGATGAATCTTTTTGAATCACCCTGTATTTCTTTTTCTTCCCTCAACTTTCTTTCCATCTCTTTCAGTAGATTTCTACTTCCATCTGCCATTCCTCTTTCTCTCTCTTTCTCCTTCTGTCTCTCTTTCCATCTCTGTTCCTCTCAATTGCTCATGTGAGTCCTTTTGCATCCCTTTCTAGGTCTTTTTTAAATTCTCCTTCTTTTTCTTCTCCATTTCTTTCAGTACGCTAAAACCTTCAAACTCCTTCTCCTCTGTGCGTCTCTCCATGCAAGCTATTCTTTCTTTGATCTTCTCATTCTCCCTTTTCAGAGTCTCCTCCCTCTCTTTCCGTCTGAAATCTCTCTCCCTCTCTTTCTTTCTGCGGTCTTTCTCCCTTAGATTCCAGGTTATTCCTCTTGTTTTCTACCATTTTCTCTTTCATTTTCTCCACCTCTCTTTGTATTTTGTTCCCTCTCTCTGCATCTCAGATCTCCATCTCTTGCTCTCTCAGTATCTCTTAAAGTCCTCTGATTTGCTGAAAATCAGCACTACAAAGTATACAGAGAGATTTTTTAAATCACTGTAATTTTAAAGATTTTTACCATCGTTGAGAAAGAAAACATATTTTTACTGTTAATTAACAGGTTTTGTCTGGCACCCCTCTGCCTGACTTTTTACTGTTTTATAACAGATTTTTTGGTTTTCTACAGTCTGTCTATCTTGTCTCGTACATTTTATTGAGTAAGAGCTATCAAACCAATTAGAAAGTTCTATTTTTTTTGGAAAGTTTTATTTTATTTGGGCAACTTGCTCAGCAGTAGCCAATGCTATTGAAGCAATTTCCCTTAATGTCAGTTAAAATAGGATTCAAACGAGTGTGTTTAAACAAGTTTATTTTGTTCGTAGGCTTTGCTCAGACAGGTAGCTCAAATCACATTTTTTGGCATATCCTTTTTGTACAGAATAGATTTTTTTCAGTTTGAATGGCAAAAAGTTGCACATTTAAAAACAATAGTTCTTCAAGGCTTCTTTAGTAAAGATAATGGTTCTATATAGAACCATGAACATGCAAAGAAACCTTTGCATTATTAAAATTGATGGAGAATGTGCTCTAGATGGTTCTACATAGAACCTTTATGAAAATGGTTCTGTATTGCACCAAAAAGCGTTCTTCTACTGGTACAACTTTGACATTATAACAATTTTCTTTTGGTTGAAGATGGTTGAAGAACCTACTTTTTTAAGACTGTACAGGAAATTCAGCTTTTTCCAATCACATTCAAGCCAAATCTGATTTAAATTTCGCAAACTAATGCTAACACTAACTCTCCCTCCTGAGCTACAGGAAAAGGAATATTAATTTTAATAATTTTGTACCATAATAATGGTATCAGGTATCAATGACAACACACATTTTACTATAATTCATAGAAATGGTGCATTGTAAATGTCAGATTCATACATCTTTACTATCCAAAATGATAGTAAAGTCACACATGAGTTTTTCTATGTTGCTGATAGTAAAATAGTGGTATATTAGAAAAGAATATGTTTTCTGGGAATATTAATTAGTGTTACAATGTCCTGTATGTACTTCTACAGCATGACTGGATTTTAAAATCTCAAAACTATTGTAAAACAATGTCTCAGGCATCATATCAGCTTTCTGTGAGGAAGCATTTAGAGACATTAAACTCTTCAGACATCTGGTTCCTATCACCATCACTGTGAACAGTTTTGACTGTAAGTTTCTCTAGAATGCAGAATTTCATATCAAACCACTTTGAATGACTTTGTTTACATCTTAACCATTTAATTATGCAGAAATTTTGAAAAATCATTACAGTTCTCCTTAAAGGGCTTAACCGCCAATTCTGACTCAGAAACTTTCTCTACATTGCATCATTTCACATGAGACCACCCTGAGTGACTTCTATTTTAACAATTTAATCATACAGAAATTTCTGTGGTCTTTAAAATCATTGCATTTTGAGAAGAATTTCGCATGATCAGTGATCAACAACTTTGCATTCACACTCTTGTTGCAAATAAATTTAGAGATACAGGAAAAAGGTTTTTTTTTCTTAAGTAAACAAACAAATATTTACATAGCCATGGGATGCAGGGATGGTGGGGGGCTTCAGTGTTATCTGTCAGCCCAGGAAAACTGCATATAATACTTTGTTGACAACTGTAAACTTTATATGTAAAGATTTTCATCAAAATGCTTTATATTTATTTGTATCAAGGAGAGGTGTTAGGTCTTCTATATGTAAAGTCTACTTTCAACAGTGTACATCGTTAAAATAAAGAAAATTAATCAAAGTGGTGTTTATCTAAATATACAATATATACATGTATTGTATATTTATATTTTATACATGTATTATTTATTTTATCTCATTTAGTTGTCTCTGGTGACTAGGCAACATTGTATTTCAATTAACATCATATATTATCCATTAAGAGTGATCTCTTTATCAATCGACATTCTCTATCAGACTCTGGGCTTAAAGCAAGCGCTTGTTGAATAACACTGCACACATTGTGACCCCTGGTTACCATCACCACAACTCTAATCAGTACATTTCTCTGCAATAAGCAATTTTACATCAAACCGCTCTTTTTATTTTAATCTCAGTGATTAAATTATGCAGATTTTTTTTTAATTGGTAGAATCCTGCTTAAGGGTTTAAGCATCATTTTGGCTGAATTGCCATTTTCCTCACTATCCAACACCACCAGCAGGTCTACACGTCTTCTGAGTCTTTATACGTAATGTTGACAATAGTAAATATATGTAATGTGATGATGGGAAAATATTTGTAAATCTAGAAACAAGAAGTTTTATTGGGGACTACTTTGCCTTATTACACCCAACATGTATCTCTCCACCATTAATGGATTTTAAAAGTAGGCTACATTGCAGCCCAAAAGTTTATCTCAAAACTATGGGCATCAGGCAGTGTATTCATAACCATTTTCATGTAAAAAATTTTAAACCTTTCCAATTGGCTTATGGAGAAATTTAGAAAAAATCGGTGGAATTGCCCTTTGAGGAGAAGTTAATTGAGGATTCAAAATTAAACGAGTACGTTGCTAGGACAACGCACGGGACTCATATGGTGATTGGTGGAGCCTCTCCTAAATAACGCTTTTATAGGACTGTAACGGACTTGAGGTTGCCAAGACAGAAAAACTCCCTACAGCAGAGGTGACTACAGAAGCGTAAAGCTTTCTTGTGTAGAAATACTGCCGTTTCAATGAAACAAGGACTCAAGAAAAAGTAAAAGCAGCTAGTCTAATATCAGTCAGCTTGAGTAGGGTTGAAAAATCATAAAGCTCCTCAGTCTGCTCAGTTAAATACAGAACTACACTTATCTTGGTGGAAATTTAGCAGAAAGTTGAACTAGGAGCTCGTGTGTGCCTTAAGTGGAACGTAGATAAACACAGAAAAACGTGTAGACTAATATACTTGACACAGAAAATCTGTAATCGGTCCAGTCTTTAGTTTTCTTTAATTAGGCTTAGGTAACCGCTGCTGAAGAGTAGCTCGGAATCCAGTTTGCTCAGAACTTGGCAACCCTGCCTCGAGCGAGCGCGCGCGCCCGTGTTAACGCTCTAGCAGATGGCCACGCGATGATGTCAGTTGTCAGCTGGCCAGTGTTCAGGGAGACGCGGATTTGAGTCTGAAAGAGTGCGAAAGCTGCCGTCTGGGCCACTCTGACTGTTACACTCGCCAGCAGCAGCCCTTTCACATAATCCGAGAATGTTTTTGTAGTTTTCATAATCCCCGCGCGCTCGTGTTTGGCCTCGCGCTTTAAAGCGTTAAAGTTCAGATCGTAAACTGCTGTAACTGCCGTTAAACTCAGTGCCTTTCATGATGAGCAGCGTTTCCAGGTTCTAGGTAAGTGTTCTGTTTCTTTTTAACATAACTCTTTCATGTATTGTGTTATCGGATACGAATAAGATTGATTTAAATGCTCAAATCAATAGGATTCTTAAAATAATGGAATTTAAAGGGGGATTCCACCTATTTTTCAAAATTTCTGCATAGCTACGTCTTTGAGATGTAAACAAAGCCGTTCAAAGTGGCTTGATGTGAAACGCTGATTTGTTCACACTGCTGGTGATAGAAACCAGAGGAGTTTAATGCCTCTAAAAGTTACCTCACAGAAAGTTGTAACATGAAATGGTTACAAATGCACTGCTTGATTCCTGAGGCACTGTTTTATGATCGTTTTAAAACCTATTCATGGTGGAGAGATACATGCCCCCCCCCGCCTCCCCCCACATCACCACCGCTGTAAAGAAATTGTTGGCAAGTTTCTTTAGAATGCAGCATTTCACGTCAGACCACTCTGAATGACAGCTCAAAGATCAAATTATGCAGCAATTTTGAAAAAGTTGGTGGAATTCCCCTTAAACACAACTTTGAACTAAATAGGGCTGTTGCAATAACACAAAGTTGGGGAGTTTGTTTGCTTTGCTGATTCTCATGTAGGGGAAACGATTTCAGTAAGTCCTGCACTACTCTAAAGTAAAAACATTATAGGCTATAGCTTGTAAGATCCAGCCTGTAAGATCCCTGCTTTTCCATGAAGGACTTATTGCACTAATTACAGCAGTAGGAGCTGCTTTTTGCATTGTGGGAAAGTGTGTTGCCTTCTGTCTTTGCTGTAATCCTCCAGCAGCAGGCTGTATGTGAGCTACAGGGTCAGGGTAGCCTTCCTTAGCCCTCACTAATACTCTCGCTAAGTCCATTTGCTGAGCACACGTGGAGACACTTGGAAAGCCTATTAATTTGGAGGTGAAGTCTGCATGCAGGTTGCTGGGCAGCTGTGTGGATGATGAAGAGATAAACATTCAACACAGGAATGTCTTGTTGGCACCTTCGTTGGGTATCTGAGGTGCTGGATGTAGTTCTGAAGGTACAGTGCAGTAGTTTTGATGCTTTGGCTCTGTACTCAAGCACACTGGATTTCAAATAAAACAATACAGACTCTCAAGCTTCAGAAGGGTACACTCATTGAGTGAACTGTGAGGGAATTTGAGACACAGTCCTCCTTTTTGAGTGGACCAACAGTAATTGAACAATTGGCTGTTCCCTTATTTATTACTAAATGCACAAGAGACCTGCTGAAAGGTCTAGAGGTAATTCTAGATTTGGCATTTGCATCTGGAGACTGTGGCTGATGCCTATCAGGGATCCATATCAGGGACATGAGGACCCCTATCAGAGCGATGGAAAGAAGAAAGTGTGGAGAAAACACTTTTCATTGTATTGTCCTGCAACCTTCTGCACTTTCAGAAATACAGGTGACAGAAGGTGTTCCTTGGAGCAGTGCCATAGAAGAAGCACTTGGCTCCCTAAAAAAAAAAAACTTTCAATGGGTGATTCATTCAGGAACCATTTTTTGTTAACTGGATGTGACGTAAGGTACATAAAAGATTCTTTTCCATCATGCCCATATTAGAAACTCTGTCTAAGCTGGATCTCTCTGTGGCAAAAATGAATGAGATATTTGAAAGTCACTACTCTTATGCCCTGTGGTAAACAAAATCATTATAAACCCAATACATTTTGTTCTATCTACATGTCACTAGATCCTCTGATTTATGAGATTGTTATGGAGTCAAAATATGAACATTGCTACATCAGTGCTAAGACCCAGAGTTGCTAAGATGGGCATGATGCTGACTATGACAGACCAATTTTTTTAAGTCATATCATTGTTTGAGAATGTATGGCAGCAATACAGTGGTAGGATGAATTACCTTAAGAAGAAGCACCTTAACTGTGTGGACCCAAACAAATGGTGAAAAACTGATTTAGATGGTCATTCACTTCGCAGGAGGACAGTGGCCCAGAATATATTATACTACTAAAGCAACTTTTCAGGAACAAAAAGCAGAACTGAAATTTACTGCATGATAGACTGTGGGAGATTATCCAACATCTGGTGATATCTGTGTATTGGTCAATCAGAACAGAGCTCATTTACATGTATCAGTCATAAAATTCCAGTAACAAAAACAGCCTGTTAATCCTAAGGGTTAAAGAAGAGTTGGAAAATGGTCATATGAAATGAATTAGGCTTGTTTTGTGTTTTGGTAAACAAATCTACACATATGTTATAAGTAAACCTCAGGGGGAAAAAACTAAAATATATATATATATATATATGTGTGTATGTGTGTGTGTGTGTGTGTGTGTGTGTGTAGGATTTATCTAGTTATGTATAGTTAATTTATCTAGTTACGTATAGTTTGTTAAAATATAAAATAGTTATAATTCCTACATGCTTCATCATGCTCTTCTTGGTGAAAAAAACAAGCATTGAGCTTGATTTTAATAAAAACAATTGCATTTAAATCACTGATTGTGGCTTAGAAGATGGATGGATTGATGGATGGATGGATTCATTTAAATCACAATCACAATATTGGTAAGACAAATCACAATTAGAAATTTCCCCCAAATTGTTCAGCCCTGGGGTGGGTATTTAAGGGGGTTCCTCTTCCAAAGGGGATTCTTCAAAATTTCTGCATGAAATTAAATATCTAAGATGAAAACAAAATCATTCAGAGTGGTTTGATGTGAAATGCTCCATTCTAGAGAAACTAACCATATCAGAATTGTTTATAGTGGTGATAATAGGAACCAGACATCTGAAGAGTTTCCTTTAAAAGCTACCTCACTGAAATTATTACATGAAATGGTTATGAACACATTACCTGATGCCTGGCTTGTTTAGTGATAGTTTTGATAAAAGATTTTGGCCTAAAACATGTTTTTTTTTAAATACTAGTAATAAGGTATTTAATAATAGGGCATTATATGACAAAACAGTACCTGATGATAAAACTCAGAAGACATGTATAGGTTCACTGTATAGTAAATATGGCTATATATGGGTTGCAATCATTGTAACCCCTGGTTACTATCACCACCACTGTAAAGAAATCCAAATCAGTATGTTTCTCTACAATGAACCATTTCACACCAAACCACTCTGAATGACTTTGTTTACATTACAATGACCAAATAGTACAGATATTTTGAAAAATTGAAATTCCCCTTTAAAGTGAAGCCCTAAAGAGGGTCAGATCAGGTCAGAATCAAAGGTTCATACATCAAGATTGTATACTTACTACCACTGTCAAAATAAAATCTATCTTCAAAATAATATTAACTCAATAATAAGAAAGGGCAAAAAAAAAATGTTATGAGGATTTGTTACGAGAGACATAAGGAACAATTTAAGCCATATTGCATTCCTGACACTATGTTGTTGTAGTGACTCATGTATGATTATATGGTGCTGCCCTGCATGTGAAGTTCTCATGTGAAATTTTCTGTTTATATTGTTTCTGCCACTGAAGTGGAAGTATAGCGGAGCTGACCGTGGTTAGTTGAGGAATGTGACCTCATGAGATGCCCGTCATCATACTGCTGTCAATAGACCAGCTCACTTTGAAGCTACAGTTCAGTGAGCTTGACAGAAGGAGTCAGCCTTTATGTTCACTGTTTGTAGTTAATCAAGCATTCTGAAGCCCCCATATCTACTGATGTTGATCACTAATGAGCTTTAAAGAATGTCATTCAGGGACACTGACAGTATGCTGGAGTAAAGCAGTGAGCTGGATAGTTTCATCACTGAGAAGAGGATTGAGAAATTAGGCAACGTTTAATATGGGTGATGTCTTTGATGAATGGGGTCAAAAGAATCATGTTACATTTATATAGTTTGTTATATAGTCTATTTTAACGTGTTATAAGTATTTTTACAAATATTTAATCACAACACATTCCTTAGAAATTAAAGGCCATACAATTGTGAACAGGTCCAGTAAAAATACTTGAATTGGGCAGTGCATGTAGAAATAAGCAACACTGTTTACCACGTTAGACTTTTCCCTGTAGTGATGCACTGATCTTATGTACTGACCTTATGAAATGGACCGGATATTAGTCATATGTGACCGATCCATTTCAGTACTGTTTCTTAGTCTTTGGTCATTGTAATATTGCAACAGTGCATTTTTATAAACCTTTTAGAACAGTGGTTACCAGCCCTGGTCATGGACGTCTCCTTTCCTATGCAGTCTAGTTCCAAGCACAATCTGCCACACCTGCTTCAGCTAATTAACTTCCTCAGAAGTCCTTGATTGGCTGGATCAGGTGCATTAGCCTTAGGTAAAGAAGGGAGCAGAACATTAAAATGCTGGTTGGAGCTAAACTCTGCAGGAAAGTAGAGCTCCAGAAGGAGGGTTAGTGACCACTGTTCTAGAACAATATCATTTTGAAAAAATTCATAATCCTAAAAAGACTGTTGGTGTATGTCTTCCCAGCTAATGCTAAACAAGACCTTATTCAGGAGGCCATACTACAAAGCTGTGTTCATGTTTTGGTTGGCTGTTTTCAGTTCTGTTTCAGGCTTTGAGATGAACCCAAATGAACTTTGTTCAGCTACAGGCTCAAGACTAAACTAAGCTGAGCACAATGTTAGCTTACAAACCAAATCCAGTTTGTATTTAACATGTTAGACTGTAGGAATCTGTCAGCAGGTCTGCCTTTCAGTTCATCTCTCTCAGAAGTAAATAACTAAAATGTTAGTTTCATAGTACTTGCCAAATACTTCATAGTAGTTACTGGATAAGCTTAAAGTGAAACCTACTGACTGACTGATTTCGTTACAGTGGGGATGATAGGAACCAGGGATTGCAGTGTGTACAGTGCAAATGTAGTCATTTTATTTGCTATCCAAAACATCCAGTGAACCTGCATGTGTCTTCTGAGTTTTTATATGTCATGTTGATGATGCTAAAATAATGATTAATCTGAGAAAATTTGTTATCTTCGGGGACTATTTTGACTTACAACACCTTGCATGTACTTCTCTGTCAAGAATAGATTTTAACAAATAAATTTTAAAATCTTATCTTAAAGCTTTCGTAAACAACGTCAAGTGTCAGGCAACATATCGTCGCTGTCCAAAGAAAAACATGTATCTCCATTTTTGTTGATTTTTAGTTTTCTGCATTATTTGAACACAGTGGCTCTCCTTTACAGCAAAAATTTCATGATGAATGGATCAATAGAAATGCTCTAAAATGACTTGGAATGCAGTAACTTTACACTGACTTTCTTTAAAAGTAAAGACAATTTTGCCTTCTCCTGTAAGGTTACCATTTTGGAGATACTTGTTTTTTTCTTTGGACAGTGACGATATGCATAACAATTTCATGTTACAGCTTTCTGTGAGGGAGCTTTTAGAAGCATTAAAGGATTCAGATGTCTGGTTCCTATCACCACCACAATGAACAGTTTCGACTCTGTAAGTTTCTCTAGGATGTAGAATTTTAAACCAAACTACTTTGAAAGACTCTGTTTACATCTTAATGGTTTCATTCTGCGGAAATTTTCAAAAATCATTCTCCTTTAGGGGCTTAACCTCCTGGTTATGCAAACTTGATATATGTTGGCAGTGTAAATTCATGAAGGCGATCCCTCTGCATGTCTGTTTACCTAAAACAGTAGAAGCTACTGAAGTGCTGAAGTAGCTAGAAGCTACTTCATGTAATGAATTTAGGTATTGGGCAACATGATTTTCCAAATATTAACGGACTCAAGCCTAATGGTCACTGCTGGACCATGGCTGCGTGCCCAGTGGAGAGTGTGTGTGAGTTTTTAGGGGCTCTGATGGGAGAGAGGCATCAGCATGCACACACACATGCTTTGCTGGCCTCCTCTGCTTTTGTGGAGCTTCATCCCCAAACAAACCATTTCTCAAAGGAGTAGCCATGGTAGGGAATGCCTTGGCAACTGTGGGAAAAGTTTATGACATGCAGACTGGGGCCACTCGGAAAAATAGGCTTATCATAAAATGATTTTTATGCGATGTGTGCACTGTGATTAGGAAAATTGTGCTTGTGATCCTACACACATTAAACGGGATAGAGTTTCAAATGTATTTTGGGGTTTTCTAATGGCTTATTAGCTTGCTGTATAAGCCATGGTTCTCTGCCTAGTTGAGGCCACGAGCTTTTAATGGTAAGGGTGGATAAGGGTACCTATTTTATAGTACCACTGTGTGTGAAAGAATGGAGCATGCAAATGTAGTAGATTAGGGGGCATACATGTTCACTATACGGGATATTATTTTAACACGCTATTTTTATCCGCCAACCAAAGTAGAATTCCTGTCAGTGAAGTATTCCCAAAATACTCAAGAGAGGTTGGGCGTCTGACTCAACATTCTTGGACATACAGTACATTAAGTCTTGATTACACAAAGGAGAAGGATGTCTTCTGAAGGGGTCAGGAATATGCATAGAGCAACTTTTATTCCTGATCAGCCGTTAACCTCTTAAAAGGCCAAGGCCTGGCAGCAGGCCCAAGGTTTTATTATACACTTCTATAGCCTAAGAATAGCTCAACCTGTTTGCATTGGAGTCCCTGTCTTTACTGAATTATAAGCTTTAGTGTGTAATAAGTCTGGGATTTTAAGGGGTTAAAATCTTGAAGACAAGTGTGGGAAAATCATCTGTGATGTTACAATGAGAGACATCAAGATATTTAGAGTGTAGACAAATGTAATCATTAATTGTGGTTAATATATTTTTTTCTGAAATGTATTGTAATAAATCCATACATAGGCTTCAGCTTCACTAAAATATACGTAATTAATGATAGGCCTTTATATAAAAATGCCTTAAGCTTTTAACATTATGCAAAACAAACATTCACACATAACTGGTAATATACAAACATACAGTGCTGTGCCTGCCATTTATTTTTCAGCATCAGGAAAAAGGCAAGAAAACAATTTAACAGAAAATTGCAAAGAAGCTTTAGCAACTTAATATAATAACACAATTATTCTGTTTCTAGCATGTCCACTCTTTGCCTTTATTACAGATTCCATTTTTTTCGGGAGACTTGCTTTCAGTTTTTCTCCAAAGAAATCTCGAAAGGTCAGTCTTAGAAGTTGGTTGCATTCTAGACTATGGGGTGGTCAGTCCGTTGGTCTGGAAACACCCACAGCTTATTTGTTTGATTTGTAAAGTTTTCCTTTTCTCAGTAATGGTTTCTTGACAGCTACACATCCTTTCAGACTCATAGTGTTGTTGTCTTCTCACAGTGGAAGAATGAACAGAAATCTGTGGATTTTTCAGATCTGAAGCAAAAGTGAAGTTTGATTTTCTCCTGTGTTTCGAAGATCAAAGCTTTGAATGAAGTTTATCTGATGGTGACAGTTAATCAGATCAGACCAGGTCTTACATGGTTGTTAGGAGTCCCATTTTTTCTGCATCTTTTAATAATGTTTTGGAAACTCCTGTTTTTTCCACATATTGTCTACATTCTATGTACAAGTGGATTGTTTGAAATTCATTTCCTCTGAAATATCTCCTGAAAAATGAATAGCTTTTACTCAATAGCTGGGAATTAAATAAAGGACGGTCTTTGACTTTAGCACAGTAGTGCACATGACATGTGACTTAATGTAAAAACTTAGTGTGTCCAGTGTTCAAACAAAATAGGATTTTTATAAAGTTTGCGCTGTAGCATAGTGGGCTTGTCATGGAAGACTGTAAAAGAGAAGCAGTTTGCCATATGTGCAGAACAATGAGAGCAGACGAAACACATGGCAATCAAACAGACCTCGCTTCCTCAACCTGCATCCTGTGTTTGGGGGAAGACAAGGTAGTGAGTGGTGAGAGAGTGACTGAAGGGTTTGGGGGGCTGGAGGGGGAATCCAGCTTCCCTCAGTCCTGCCAGAAGGGAAGTTTTGGAGAAAGGGGAAGGGCTACAGGTGTTTCCAGTGCTCATAACTATCTGTTGTGGTACATTACATGTTGTAGTCTGACCATAAGAGAGATTTGAAGATTCCGTATCATACAGTTTTCTTGTATTTTTATATTTTTTTTCTCTGCAGTCCACATTCAGTTATCTGCAGTCCATATCCAGTCAAATTACATGTTTTGTTGCTTTGCTAAGTGAAAATAATGTATCCCATCCTCTACAGGGAACAAACTAAATATAAAGTTATTTATTTATTTATTTATTTGGTTATTGAACATTTTAGTGTCTAATTTTTATTTATTTGCTGAGTTTAACATATTTGGGACAAAATAGAAACATGAAGCGTTGAAAATGTGCCATGATTTCAGCAAGTCAACAAAATATGTCATTTGACCAGGAGTGCCCAAACTTTTGCGTACAACTGCATATGTAAATATGTTGTTTTTTATAACATCACTAAAACATTGAATTCAAAACAGATTTTGCAGCCTGGATTCCGCTTATGATGAGTGAAAGGTACACTGTTTTCCATACTAAAAAGTTAGGAAAGTTGGGTTTTCCATGATATGGCTCCTTTAAAAAATGTATTGGGGAAACGTCTGCTCTGAAGAATGGCTGAGAGAGGAAAGAATGGAAAAAAAGAGCGGAAGCTTTCCTTTTTAATACCAAGCTCTTTCAGCTTTTCTCAGTGCTGATAAAAAATGTAAGGATATGTACTTGGAGACACAAAACACCCATTCATGAAAAGCTCAGTGTTATAGCACAGCTGTGTTGAAACAGGAAACGCTTCTGCTCTTGATCATTATAGCTCTTCCCTTTTCCATTCATAGTTAAGCATGACTAAAATAATTTGTTTACCTCTCTGTAATTAAAAAACCTTGACAATAAGCATTTGTCATTAACTGGATGTACACATTAAGACCAGAGATATATTTGGAAAGTAACTTTCTCCTTCACTATTTCAGGTGATTCAGTCCTGCAGCTGTGCATCTGGCCTGAAAAGCAGTTGCTTAATTATCTGAAGAACTGAGGGGCTGTAATGGTTATCCAAATCAACCTCTGAATTTCTGTCAGGCTTTACTTCTTTGAACGATGTTCACGGGTGGCCTTAAGTTTCCAGTGAGAGGCTAACCCTCTGTTGTGTCAGACTGAACTCCGGAGCCGATATGGCAGATCCCTCTGTCTTCGTAACAGAGAGCGTGAGGCCCACCCTGGCAACGACAGACAGCTGTGTGCTGGAGGTCAGGAAGAATTATGAGGTCATCCCGTCAGTAGCCTGCTCCATGTGCTTCATACTGGGAGTTGTCTACTGCTTCTTTGGTGAGTCAGTAGTGATGATGGTCATCTGAGAAACCTCACCCCATAAACTCACACACCCACACTTATTTGCTGACCATGTGAAATTACAAATGCAGTTTAACCCTTCTGTTATGTTTGATTAATATGGCCATCCATGAGACAGTTAAAAGAACTAAAGTAGTGTAGATTTTGTTTTTTGTTATATTTTACAACAAAGTTACATACACTTTACTGCATCAAGATATTGTTTTTATGTTCATATTCCATAAAATATGATAATAATATCTACCTTCATCATTAAAGATAGCAGATTATGCATCAGAACCAAATGGCAGTGGCACAGCCTTGCGTTTTTTTTTTAATTCAGTTATTAACCACAAATGTGGTTTATACTGCAAATAATTGAGATAATGAATAGTTATATTAGCCATTTTAAAAATGTGTCATTCATAATTGTCCTGGTAAAGTCGATGGAATGAATGAATATAACCCATAAGCAGTACATTCATAGCTAAGTAGAGAACAGAACACAAGGGTTAAGTTGAGAATAAAGGGCCGAATATTAGGCAAACCTTCAATTCCCTGTTGACATTCAGCGATAAACATGTAATCCCTCTTTGAGTATGAATTAAGATTGGCATTACCTACCTAGTAACATGGGTGAAGAAGCCACCCAGGGTAAAAGACACTGGTCAAATGATGGGGGCAATTCTAATCTCAATACATTTACTGAATGGCTGTGGTCTAACTAATTCCATTCCCTCAGCAATTTTTAGGTCGGTTGATCTAATTTTATGTAATTGAAAGATAGTGATTTATGCATTTATTCTAACTTGTACCAGAAAATGGGTCAAATAAATGATTACATGGGGGTGCAGAGAACAAAGCATTTGGTTTTGAGCAGAAAAAAAGTTTTTGTTTCTTCAAATATGAAAATCAAACATTTTACTCTTTGAGTTAAAAGCCCCCCCATAGGACAAAGGCCCCTTAAGCATATTTCTCCAGAAATATTATTTACTTAGATTTTCATCATAAAGACACAGGGTTGTTCACTGGACTTTCACTGGCTAGCTTTCATTAGTGTTAGAGGCTGGCTGAAGTGATCATTAGCTAGAATAAGGCAACATTTTTAGCTGTCTTACTGCAGATCAGTTTGTGTGACTTTTGCTACTTGTTTTGCTAGTCACATCCACAGCTGATCTCTTCTGTCATGTCTTAATAATCATTTACACTTATGTTGAATGCAAAAAAAAATGTTTATGATAGTAAACATTACATTTTATACGAACAACAACAACAATAATAATAATAATAATAATAATAATAATAATGATAATAATACATTTCCATAATATAGTTATATATAAAATTGACATTTCAGATGTGTATATCTTTCTGGCATTTGTTTTCGTCATAACTTCACTCATTATGACATAAATTGATAGAGGCCTACATTTCATTACATTGCAAGTATGCTTTAAATGTTTTCCCTCACTGTGCACAGGTTTATGCATCATCATCCAGTAGTGTTCCTAAGGGGGCATTTTCCTTCATTTTCCTCAATACTTTTTTTTATTATATGATGTAATACACCTTCAGCGTTACAGTTATTTTCCTATATGGTCATTTTCATTAACAGTTAGGGGTAATAGAGGTTACATTGCTACGTGACCACTAAAACATGAGCTGATTTTATTTAATCTGCTAATTTTAGCTGAATTATAAACATCATGTTTGTCAGTAGGCCTACGCATAAACTCAGCAAGGATGTCCTCGGGTGGTGGTTCTTCCAAAAAAGTATTGAACTGAGAAACCCAGTTGGAAGCCATATTCTGTTTCCTTAAGCGGCCCATGCTGACTACCGCCCATTGTGGGCCTTGTCTTTTTTATAAACCGTACTTCCTGTTTTCTGGATTTCTGCTCAGGGGTTTTATACAGTAACTGAAGAAGGGGACACTGCAGCCCTCTCAGAGTAGTGGCCTTTTTACTCTCTCACTAAGCACCTTTATTCACTGACCACTCAAAACTCTTCACAGTCACAGACAGCACACCAACTCATTTAACCATGTTGCTTACTAGCAGGAGGGCTTTATAAATGATTAGACACTGTCTGATAAACCAGCCTCCTGGAGACGTACCTTCCTACAGAGTGGCAAAGGCCTTTTACCAGCTTGTTGAGATGTTGAGTGCAAAAGTGACACCCAGCAAAGTATATGCTAGAGCTTTTAAAGCAAGAAAAAGCTTTTTATCCTGTACATTATCCAAGGCCAGAAATGGAGAGGAGACACAAGACTAAATCTGTGTAAACTACGTTTTCAATTACTGTTACCCTAGTTGATATGCCTGTCAGCTTAGGTAATGTATAATTAACAAGGGCCAAGAATGGATCTTTATGGAACCCCCTTTTATAGTTTCAAAAATTTTAATGGAGACCATAGACACTAATTGATTTTCTTACAGGGTTAACTGTTAAAGCACCTATTTATTCAAAATATGCTGTTAACTGATACTAATATTTAAGTTATACAGTTATGAAAGTGAAGTTTCATCCACATATGGGACCTTGTAGGCATATTCTCCTGAAGCAAATTAAAATTATCTGCAGTTTTTGCTACACCCTGTGGCCATACCCAAATGTTATGGCTCCTTAGGTAGACCTTAGTCATGTCTCAAAGTCAAGGCTAAGCACTCAGCTCAAATTCTGAGACTTTTAGCATGAACTATATCCTGTTCCATTTTGTGCAGGGTACCGCTGCTTTAAGATGGTGATGTTCCTGTCAGGCCTGGCGTTCGGGACTGGTGTTGGTTACCTGCTGTGCCTTAGGGAGCAGTTGCTGGACTCGCCGCTGGACGCAGAGACGCGGGCAGGCATCTCTCTGGGCATTGGCTTGCTGGGTGGACTGGTGACTGTTTTGGTGCGCTGCGTGGGTCTCTTCCTCACCGGCCTCCAGCTGGGCCTCTTGCTCTCTGTCTCCACACTGGTGGCAACTGGACAGTACTACCCCATCTTCAATCCAGTGTGGGTTCCTGTGGGCTCAGTCCTGGGCACAAGCGTGTTCTTTGCTGTGCTAACACTGTGCTGGCAGAAAGCCATGACAATTGTTGCTACGGCGACACTGGGCGCCGCCATTATAACAGCATGTGTGGATTACTGCGTGGAGACGCCAATGGCAGTGTTGCGGGCATATGTGGGGCTGCGGACTGACCAGCAGGAAACAATGTGCTGGTATAGCTGGGCAATGGTGGGAGTGTGGCCTGCAGTAGCTGCTTTGGGGATACTAGTGCAGCGCAAATTCACAGCTAAAGGACTCTCGCACTCTGAGGGTAAGAGCAAGACAGAAATTATATGGTGAGAGAATCCTGAGAAAGCTGAGAATAATCATGTACTACTGTATTTCTTAATCCTGGTCTGTGAGTAACCCTAAACTGCACAATTTAGTGTTTACCCCATTGTACCACACTCATTTTAACCTTAATTATTGTTAATGGAATTCTCAATCAATCTTCTGCTCAGTTTTTTGCGGCACCTCTAACAAGTTGTTGATTATCATGGACAGTAATTTCCTTGTAATTAGAACACACTTCAGGACTTGCCCAAGGGCTTTTAAGCAGTTTTCAGTTCAGTGGGTTTTATGTTCTTTTACTGGGTACCTGGAAGCTCATTACATTTTTTTATTTCTAGTAATTGACTGTATGGAAGTAGACTCAGATTTTTTTTAAATTAATATAATAAAAAATGTTTTCCCTATATATATATATATATATATATAAGTTTACAACTGCCAAAATTAAAAATAGCATTTATACATAATAATTAAAAAAAAAGACATAATTGCTTTTCTACACTCTTAAAAAATATAGTTTTTCAAGGGTTCTTTAGTAAAGACAGTGGTTCTATGTAAAATTGTGTGCTTAAATGGCTCTTTGCACAGTGACAATGGTTCTATATAGCACCAAAAACGGTTCTTCTATTGTTACAAGCTTGACATAGTAACAATAGTCGAATGCTTTTTGGTGCTATATAGAACAATTTTCAAAAATGGTTGAGACTCTCTTAAGAATTCAGTAACAACAATGGAAGAAATCAGCAAATGCGATGAAGCTAATGTGTAGTAAATGTGGGCCTAAATATGGGTCTTAGGGGTTAAATTATTGAATGGCTTACTAAGTTTAATGACTAGTTAGGTGTTAGGTGTGTTACAGCAGGGAAACACTAAAATGTGCAGTTCTGGTGAAGTTGAGAAGCAGGATTATGAAATCTTGCAGTACAAAGTTCAGCACAGAGCGGCACTTTGTGGATAATTTACCTATTAAACTACAATTATGTGGTTATTGTGAAATCACTTGGGACAAGACAAGAAATCATAAGCAAACACATGATCTTTTAATGTCAAACACACATGAACACCTGTGGATCATCAGAGAGACTCATCAAGAGACTCATCAAAGAATCTAAGATGATTATTCAAATGTCTTACAGCACTCATTTGCTGATTGCACTGCTTGTAGCTAGGAATGCTTGATTCTGATGTAGTGGGTGTGCTCCTGAATGGAACACATTATATTATAATCATTTGTGATATTATGTGACATTTATATAATGGCTGTTATGCAAAATAATGTGCTGCCCTACTAAGGATCCTGCAGGTTCCTGTAGAGTGTATGAAAATGTATCCACAATGTTGCTGATGTGAAACCAACTGATCCCTGAGCTCTATATTTAATTCATTTCTAAATATTATTTCTTTGAAAAACAATCACAAATGATCATTGATACTCAGATATCTGCTCAAATATCTGCTCAAACACTTCTTGATAATGAGCTGATGAAAGAGTCAGGTGTTTTAGGGAGTAGGAAAGTCACAAAAATGTGCAGTGCAGGGGTACTTTAGGACCCCTTTAGTGGGAAAGACTAGCTTAAGCCAAAGCTTTAACATATCAGTTACAGGAAAAAACAAAAATGCTCAGGAAGAGCAGACCGAAGGAGTGAAGCTACATTAGCAGTGTTTAGAAAAACAAGATTGTTATCCAAGTACATTGTGTTGTGTTATAAATAATTTTTAGGGATTTGATCCACATTTTCCTAATGTTTCTCTTCCACCTCAGCAAATACAAGTGACTATAGAAACATTTACTGCCTACCTGATCAAGGTGTAACACTGGTCCGGCTCTCTCTCTCTCTCTGTCTCTCTCTCACTGACAGTGATTGTGAGTGGTAAACAGAAGCAGGTTCAGCTGATGAGGATCAGAGAGAAAGATGCCCATCGGCGACCAGAAGGAACATACCGCCGAAGACCCCCACCCCTCAAACGCTATGCAGGAGACGTGCTGGCCCCGGTAACCAATTCTTACTTTCTCACTGCAGTTTCAACATCACATTCAATGATTTGCTATCACAACAATTACTTTCATGAAATTGAATAACTCATCAGCAGAGCCATTATTTCTAGGTACTAAGTAAATATTTTAAGAATTTAGATGTTGTTTTGAGACATTAAGAAAATATTTTGAGAAAATAGGCTATGTCCGTATATGAAGTCAATATTTTAAGAAAAGAAGTCATTATTTTGAGATATTAAGTCAATATTTCAAGAAAATGTCATTATTTCAAAATACTAGGTCAATATTTTGACATACTGCTACCAGAAACAGAAGAAAAAAATCTACATACATACGTAAATACAGATTCAATTGCTGAACTCAGTTGAACTTGATTTAGTTACATGAATGGCATTATGCTGCCACATGGTGGCTGACTTATAAAACTGCACCCAGAATCTTCCCAGAATATATATATATATATATATATATAGTACCACTAGAGAAAATGCTTCTATTTTCCAGTCTTCTGTAATTTAATACATTTTTCACTACAAGTGAACAGTAGAATGTTTAAAATTTTAACATGAATTTTAGAATTTTTTAGTGTTTGTCCATTTGTACAAAGGCCTCAAAATGGTCAGTGTCTTGAAAGTGTTTAAATTTGAGTAGAAATATAAATTTCTTGACATTTCATGAATGTTTCTTCTTCCTTTCATTTGCCATAACTTTTCATAACTTAAAACCTTCTGTTGCAGGATTAAATAAAAACAATCCTAGATTTTCACTACCGTCTCAGACTTTTGAATGCCACTGTATACACACAAACACATATATATAATTGCATGATGTTATTGCCATATATACCACCCCTCCCCCCAATGAAGTACACAGATATCTGATTGTATAGGCTTTAATAATGCCTTCAAACCAGTTGTCTTTTTCTCTAATGACTGTTGCTCACAGCAAACAAAGCAACACTTTCAAAAAAAGGCAAATGACCAAACAGTGCAGAGTACAGTTTTTAAATGCTTTGTCTTATTTATCTCATTACTATCTCTGTCTTTTTGCCAGAGCTACCTGGCAAGCCTGCGCGAGCGGCAGATGAGCACAGGGTCGTCTATGAGCAGCCTGAGCACAGTCCACCACACCATGATCGACTTCGATTACGAGACTGGATCCATGGTGCCTCTGACAGCCTCGTCATCTGCAGTGCTCAGAGTGTGAACACACAGACAGATGCACACACATACAGGCCTCAGACCCAGGGACCTTTATTTTTATGCACTGTAGATTCTGGGGAAGATTCCCTAGAGCTAATTGCCAGCTGAGGTAAACAGACTGCAGGAGTGCTACAGAGACAATGTGTAGACCACAGGGACAAAAGAAGAGAGTCTGTGGAGTCTGCAGCGTCAGCTCAGCACTAAAAACAACACTGGATCTCCTCAGGACTGCATGCATTAATGGCAAAAAGCACAAATACTAACTTAAACCTCAAACACTAACCAATACTTCAAATCAAGAGCATTTAGGAATTAGTACTAGATGATGCTAACTTGTATTCAGATTCAAAAGTGCTGTCTAAGCTGATGAACTGGAAACTGTATTCTGTATTTCGACAGATATTCGGTTTCTAGCCATTATATCACCTTATATCTCTGACCTCAACTGTGAATAAGGTGCTTCATAACCACCTTTATTCGCTTTCTCTGGGGAACTGGTGAAATTTACACAGCTGTATCCCCTTGTGGCTGTATGAATATATTTACCCATCTAGAATGATTTATTTGACACAAAAATAAAACAGTGCTACTCATATATCAGTGTTCTTGAGTTTCATGACTTCCTGTAGGGTCAGCTTTACATGAACGTTCATAAGGAAACATCTAGAATTGCACATTTATGTATAAACACTGCTATTACTGTTATGTCCTAAAGCGCACCTAATCGAAACTTAGCATTACAGTGACAAAGCATAAACCATTAGCATAGCCTAGCTTCAGCCTTTTCTTGTAACAGTATCTAACTCATTTTTGTATGTTAGTGGTCCTGAGTGTACCAGAGGCCACTGAGATTGACTGTATCTTGCTGGGAGTGAAAACACTGGTAAACACTAAATACATAACAGGACACCCTGCATAAACAACCGTCCCTCCACTGTTTTAAAAAGAACAGTCTTTTCCACTTGACATTTCCAACATGGAAATCCTACAGATGCAATTGCATTTGAGTTAGTAAATGGAAGGATCTGGATTGATTACATATTTAGTAAATGGAAGGCTGTGTACAGAATACATTTTTAGGCTAGTTGAATAAAATCTAGATAATATTATTCTGGCAAAAGGCCAAGGCAGTTTTGACAGTCAAGACATAATGACAGTGTACAGTACTGGGCAAATGTCACAGATCATCTTTCATTTATTTTATTAAAAATGTGTGGTCAAAATGACCGTTAAGTACAAGCAATATTTCTGAGGAGATTACATATAAGACATTCCACTTGCATGAGGAAGGGGGAAGCTGAAGGAAAAGATATTGAGAAAAATTGGACAACCGTGCAAGACCTGGTCGACCACCAACACTGTCACCATTAGATAAACCTTTCTTAAAGCTTTCATCTTTGAGAGAGAGGAGAAAATCAAGCTCCACTCTTGCTTTAGATCTGAAAATATTCAAATGGTGCTTCTGTCCATTGTTCCACTGTGAGAAGACAATTCAAAGGGTCTGAAAGGATGTGTAGCTTTCAAAAAGCCCTTACTGAGAAAAGGAACCATAAAAATGAAGAAGAAATGCATTAGAACACCAAAATGGAAAATCTGAGATGTGGAACAAGGTTTTGTGGACTAATGAGTGTCATGATCTGACAAAAATGTAACCAACTTCTAAGACTAAACTTTTGGGTGGAAAAATATCCCGGCATGTTTCTTTAAAAGGCCGAAAACAAGTCTCCTGATCAGAAGGGAAGCTGTTAAAAAGGCAAGGGGTGGACACACTAAATATTGAACAAAATTATATTTCATTGTTGATGGTTCTGTGTAATTTTCTGTTAAATATGTTGTCTGCTTTTTTCCTGATGCCTAAAAATGAATAACCTGTACTTAATGGCCATTTTGACTGTAAATGAATGAAATGAACTGTGGTTTCTAACTTTTGCACAGTACTGTACATTCATAAAATGTAAAATAATACAAGGTCTACAATAAATCTGTGCTCAATTTTCTTAATAATGACTCAAATGTCTTATGAAGGCTAAGTATTAGATTTGTTTTTAATATATTTCTGACTATAGTAATATGCATTGCAGCCCTCTAGTGGGTTAATTCTCACACTGCATCCAGCGCTCTCTCTTGCTGAATGGGTAGCCCTTCTCTATGAAGCCCCTGGGGTTTATACGCCAGTACTGGTCTCCTTTAAACACGTAAGTGTAGCCATTAGTCCAGGTGAATGCTGCGTCTGGGCTGGACGGTAACCCAGTAACAAGATCTGAGAGACGTTTAGGATAGTGCTTGAGTTCATTGCTGGAGCTCAGTTCATCCCATTGCCAGTACACTGAACCCTGAGAGAAAGAGACGAAGAGAGAAAACAATAAATCAGCTGGTTTATGCTAGTCTAGTGCTGGTCTGGTGCTACTGTAGCTGGCCAACCAGCATCGTCATTAAATAAACTTAAAAAACTTACTAATATGTTTTCTGGCACTATATCATACACACACACACACACACACACACACACACACATGCACATATATATATATATATATATATATATATATATATATATATATATATATATATATATATATATATTACTGAATCGATTCACAAATGTCAAAAATCGATTTTCTAAATATTTGATCTATATCGTAATGTTGACGGAACGCAAAAGGCGGAACTTGGAAGTGGGTAAGTGCAGCGCCCGGACACTCTGTGGTGGCACATAACCAAAACACTACTGGATGAGTGAGAAATCCGACCGGCAACCTCTGCGTTAAAAGCCAGGTTAGGTCAGGAGTCACAGTACAAATGATAAGAAGAGCCATTTTGTCCTTTCAACAAAAATCAAACCACCTTGGGAGCCGCAACATTTAATGTACAGTGTGTGATAATGTCCTAGTATAGGCTAAACAATATAAACGAAAACGCTGACTTACTTTGCTCTGCTTCAAGCTTTAACTAGTTATAGCCGCTTTCCTCCCCTTTCCACCAGAGAACGTTTCCTTAAAAGTAGACCAGTTTCATGTAAAATGTCTCTCATCGTTCGACTGTTTTATGAGGCTGAAGTCGCTTCTCATTCTCCAGCTTCTTGTTTGAATTTTCCCGTTCCACCTTAAAGTCTGCCTGAGGTGCCGAATGTAATTGCGGCACCGTTTAAGGTGGACCGGGAAAATTCGAAAGAGAAGCGACTTCATCTTTGCGACTTTTAGTGTGTGACAGTCTCTCGTTGCAGAAGTCCATTCGTCTCCAAATGTTCGTCTTAAATCTGTGCCGTTCGCTACTAGCCAGGCGAGGCTTCGTTGCTAAGTGACCTGCAGTCTGCAGGCCAGTTCTCAGCGGTTGAGAACAAGGGCTTTCGCACTATGTTTCACACGTGCCGTCTCGAAGATATTTTACTGACACAGCGATCCCCCCGAACTCTCTACAACGAGACCAAAACCGAAGTTAGAAAATCACCAAAAAAACGAGTAGAATAGCTGTAATCTGCTGCATGGACATCCATTACCACGGGATCTTATTTCACCCTAACAGCGCATTTTATCACAGATAAGTGGCCGCAGCGTCTCATGTGCTCCAAACAGCAGTGAATGAGTGCCTTCAAGTTCACTTGCCACATCACTTCCATTTGATTTATTAATAAAAGATATTGGAAATAAATGCATTATGGATCATTACAAATACTTCGCTTTAAAACTACCAAGTCCTAACACAGTAGGAAAATAGAAATCCTGTATAGCAAAAAAAGATGCATCAAGATGCCTCGATGATCGTTTTTATAATCGCATCGCAGCCCTCTGAATCGTAATCGAATCGAATCGTGAGGTGCCTAAAGATTCCCACCCCTAATATATATATATATATATATATATATATATATATATATAAATGGGTAAAATGTTAAATATCTACATTGCAGCCACCTCTATTATTATAGATCACACACTGTCCGACACCACATAAGCAAGACTATTTCAGATTTTTTAACAATTCAACGCTGTCTGAGGCAAATGAGTGATGATGAGTTAGGCTAGCAGTTTGCACAGTGCTTGTTAGTAATGGAAGCATATATACTGTCCAGTGCAAAACTAAATGTGTAAATTTCATTTAATACCTAACAATCTGACAGCACACTTTACCATAATATTAACACTAGTTAAAACCTAGATCTCCATGAACATATTCCACATTTTAAGGATCTGTTGCTGTACAAAAGAATGAAAATGAACAGATGCGATCAGGGGCCGTCTGGTGTTTTGGGGGGTTTACCTTGATAAAAATGAGGTTTTTATTGCCATTGGCGTAAAAGGCTGAGTCAATGTTTGCAGGTATAATGAGCTGTTTTGGGAAGCCGTGGTCCAATTTAAAGCCAGAATACCTCCACAGTTTCTCACCTAAAAGGAAAGGCACTGTTAGAAGGTCAGCGAAATGTGGAACAAAGCAGTCCTGTTTAATTGAACTTAGCACAGCACAGTGTAATGTTGAATTAAAGTAACTGGATTCATAGTTTTTGATAGTATTTTTAAAATGTTGCACTACTTTGTCTGTCCTAACTTAGATGTCAGAAAAATAAATATATATAGACATTATGTGTCATGAAAAAACCTTGAAGTATCATGATTTTTCATTTTGCCATATCGCCCACCTCTACCTCTTGGTTTGTTTCAGGGTTGTTTCTTACTGTTTTAATTGGGACTCAATTCTGTCAGAGAGCTAAATCAGACAGCCTACTTCACTCATTTACAAATGTGACTGCTGAATACCTGAATTTGGATTTTCTGCCTGAGGACACGCATCTCCATTCAAATGGCACATTATGAAATGCAATCAAATGAATGTGTCATGCTGTAGGTGAAAGGTGACCGTCTACCCTTAAGGAAGTAGGATTTATTGGTCCTCTGGGAATGCACCGCAGCGTTTAAGTGACCGGGCAGTTCTTTCCAAAGGACGTTAATCCGTATGGGTGTGTTATAGCCGGCATCTGATATTGTCCAGACATAATCTCCACTGAATGCAAATGTCTTGTGGAGAGGCCCTGTGTGGGAAAAAACTTTGATCACTACATATATCATCTTGAAAAGCCATTCAATTCATAATTAATCAAATCATAAAGTCTTGAAGCTAAATTTTTGAAGGCTGTTCAGGTTTAATTTCATCACTGCCTTAGATTTGAATTACTATTATCTAATCATGTGTTGGCATACCGTGGTAATGTTTGGAGACAGTTTGAAGATATTAAAAAAAGCGGATACCACCAAACTCTACATTAAAGCTTAGCTTAGTTTGAATTCAGTCTGCTACAATTCTGCTGCTCTTTACCCTGTTAAAGTGCTAGTATGTGACCCACACTGCATAATATACATATTAGTTTATAGTACTCATTATAATAACTGAATAGCAAGCCTAGGGTTCAAGTATTTCATGATCAGAGCAGGAACATTTCTGTACATATTTCTGTTACCATGACCTCAATTCCACAGAAATGTCAGGGACAAGATGTCATATTCACATGTACAATGTACAGGGTGGTGGTTGGATATCTGGTAGACTACAATGTCTTAGACTAGCGCTTTTCTTTACCCAGCATTATAGCATCCAGCGACGCAGTGCATGGATCAGGAGCAGATGAGTCAGCTGCTGGCTTATATGGCACTGCAGGGGCCACTGAGGACTTTTCCACAGGTTTACCTGAACCCAAACAGAAAAGGAAAATAAAGACATGGTGAGTAAAACCTTTCTCTCAAGGTGACAGACTGGGGTTTGATTCCCTGCCCGGGCAAACCTGAGCAACTGCACAGCACTATACCAATAGAATGCCTTGGGCTAGAGTCTTTAACGGCACATTTGCCTACCTCTGTGGCATGATTAGCTTGTAAGATACTCTGAATAAGATCATCTGCCAAATGTATAAATGTAAATTGTGTAATACTATCTAATACTTTCAATTTTACTATGATTTATATTTATTAATGAATATAAAACTATAATATTTTAAATCATGATGAGTCATTTAAATAATATAACAGTTTGTGCTCTTGTATCATGGGTGTTTTCATGGAACATACACAAACTATACTACTAAGACACTGAAAAACAACAGTCATATTTCCACCTTCCATCTAAAGGCCACAAAACCCATTGAAAGCATGTTGTTTAGAAAGGCCAAAAGCTTTTTTTTTAAATACATTGAACTTGTCCTTGGAAATATGCCCGTTTAAACTAGTACCCGGAAACTGCATTTATAAGTTCATTAAGTGATTACTGTAAGGATTTCGGGATTATGGCTTATATAAGTGTGCAGAACAGAAGCACTGATCTGGAGATTCTGTAATGAATTCCAAGTGTGAGATTCAGTCCTGACCCCATTCTCACCATACAGTGCCTGAATACCGCGGATGTCGTCAGGGTGAAGTTTGAAGTTGTCACGGTAACCAGTGTACACAGGGCCCATAAGAGCGCTGCGGTACTGAGAGTGGCCCAAACCCAAGGCATGGCCAATCTCATGGGCCGCCACAATTCGAAGATTTGACCCAGACCTCTGCCCCTCAGTCCACCTTTCATCTGCATCGAAGTGCACATTGCCAGACTCCGGACTGTCAGCGTGAGCCAACACCTCACCTGCAGAAACACCACAGCAGCTCTGCATTACGCTGCACACTGTTTATGTGTCAATAGATCATTGAAATCAGTCAGTTCAGGTTTAGAATGCATTGCCAATATGTTATATAAATGCTGCCAATATGTTATATAAGTGCAACAGGCATTCCCATCTAAAGCCCTTGAAACCCCTTGAAAAAAATTGCTTTAGAAAAGGTTTTATAGGGAAATATGACCTTGAGTCACTTGAAATACTTCACGATTCTGCAGTGGGGACTAAAACAAAGCCTCTACTGCAGAAGGAATCAGTATGACAAGTATCTCTCCAGGAATCCAGTCTTTGCCATGAACATCAATTACAGTCGTCCAGGCTTTTTCTCAATCTTTCTTTCCCTCTCACCTGGTCCATCAAATGGTACGGGGCAGGATTTGTCCCTCCCGTGAAAGTAAATTTTGATGTCAGGGTATCCCTTGGTGATCTCATGGAAGCGAAGAGGCGAGACTTCACTCCAGTACTTGAATGCTGTCTGTATGGCTGCCCGTGTTTTAGCCATTCCCAGATTGGAAGCATGGTTATAGATACGGTAACTCAGTTTCTTCTTACGCCAGTGACCTACCAGGGTACAAATCAAATCAGTCGCTTGTATGTAAATAGCTGAGGGAATTTCACAAAGCACTGTTCAGTTAGCTAGCCAAACCCAAACTAAGCCCAAAGTAAGGACTGTCCAAAATAAGAGCAGCTAAAAGACATTCCTATAGGACTATCCTCACTTTTAGCCAAAAGCAATGGCTCGGCCAAAATAAAGTTTACACAGTTTTCTCCTTTTCCCATATGAGGTTGATCAGCCAAGACGCGTTTGGTGTCTGAAGTTTCTTTTTATAATTTTGCACTGAAGCTACAAAGCTAATGTTGCTAATGTTAAATAATGAAATATTTAGCCACCGGTATAGCATAATGCAAACGAAATGCCTGAACCACATCAAGTTGTTAACCTCAAATAGACTTGCTTATGTGGTTTCTGATACCTTATGATATAATCTATAAATTACAAAAGTATGGTGAAAATTAGTCGTTCAAGATGGCTGCTGTTTTTAGCTATGTGACATATTGTCCATGTTTATAGATATCAGTATGTCATACATTGTTAGAAACCTACGGAGCCCTGCCGCGTAACATCCCGTATAAATAAAAATAATGCGTAGCCGCACTGTATTAATGCATGGAAACGAGATCCTAATGCGTGGCCACGAGTTAGTGAGGTGTGGGAACAAGATAATTAAGTCATGGCCACAACAAAGTAAGGTGTGGGAACAAGATCATTCCTTATTAAGCTGTGGTAAAGTCTTAATCATCTCATTCCCATGCCTTACTAGGTCATGGTCATGCATTAGGATCTCGTCCCCGTGTCTTACTAAGTTGTGGCCATGACTTAATCATCTCGTTCCCACGCCTTACTAAGTCGTGGCCATGCGTTATTTATTTATACTGGATGTCACCAGCAGGGCTTCGTAGAAACCACATTAGCAAGTCTATTTGAGATTACTTAGCATAGTTTGGGCGAACTGAAAAGTATGTGATGATTTAAGCATGCAGTTTATACTGTGTTAAACTGGTGGCTATAAGTTTCCATTCCTTGTAAGCTACTTTAGCCTTGTACCTCCAGTGCAAAAATAAGGAGGCAAACATTGGATGCCACCCATGTCCTTGCTGATCAACTACATTTGGAGCAAAGAGGAAAACAGCACAAATACAATTTTGGCTTAACTATCGCTTTATCGTACTGATAAATTCTACTTTGTGAAACATGCCTCTACAAAAGAGCTCCTTTTAACTATAAACAGAGCAGTGAATTAAGCACCCTCAACAAATATGAATAGGGGACAGTTTGGTATCTTCATCATACATCCGACCAGTATGACCACTAAGAAACTCCAGTGTAATAGCAGCCACCAATAATAAAACCAAATCTGGTAACAGAAAATATAAGGCTATGTCAGGTTCTCACCCAGTATGCGGTATTTGAGGGTCTTTTTGTTGAAGGGGTCCTCAACACCACAGCGTGGCTGTTTCATCATGGTCAGCGTAGCATTATCCAGCCAGCCAGTGACTGGTAGGTCCATCACTTTCTGGAATATTCTAATAAAGGAAAAGAGTTCAGAGAAATTAAATCTCTGTGGTCGTGTCTGTTTGAGGTAAGAACATTAATCTAGATCCAGTCTGACCACGTTTCATGTTCTCTTCAAACAAAAAACAATGTTAGGTCATATTGCTCTTGTTAAGGTTTGATCTATGTGACTTGTAGATTCATTCAGAGGCACTAGATCCTTGAAAATAAAGGTTCTTCACTCTCAGGTTTCTGTATAGCACCAGCAAAAGGTTCTAAAACTTTTTTCTATAATCTTTTTAGTGCTAAAAATAGGGTGTTTGAAGAGCCATAAGCAACAGGTTTTCCATCATAGAGAGGGACCATTTAACCATACAAAGAAATAATCCATACGTTCACATAGTTCTTGGAGTGTTCACAGTCCTATAAAACCATTGCCTTTACTTAAGAACCTTTGAAGAACAATTTATTTAAGGGTGATGTACGGTTCTAAACCTTTAAGTGGAACCCTTACATTTTTGCATTTTTACATTTTTAACACTCAAACGTCTCATCTACAAAAAAAATCTTTAAAGAAACATCCTTCGACAGGTTCTGCACACTGTTAATGCACACTGAAATTTTCTCACAACTGGACTGAATCTGTGTGAGAGTGAGGCCAAGCCAAGTGCCTCCATGTTCTACCGTCTGTTAGAGTGCTAATGAACTCATTTACAGGAGTAGCTTGATTTTAAGAGAGTTTCTGAGTATGTTATTCCAATCTCATGCAGTCAAATGGGATCATCGTTGATGAGATTGAAGGCAGCTAAAACGTTCTTACAGAATCTTAATTCTGACTGAAGTGGACACTTACAACTTTGTGAAGCAAAGTGAGAGAAAGTGAAGAGAGTATGGAAAGAGGATGAGTGTGTGCATTACCTAAGTGCCTCGGTTAATTGCTCCATTTGGCCTTCTTGCTCTTTGGGATGAAGAAGTGATGTAGGTAGATATCCATATCGCTTCAGATAGGACTGAAAAGGGAAAGATTTGGAGGTAACCCTTTTTAGAGATAATTTAAGATCATTAAAAATGCGTCTAGTCCTCCAAAATGCACATTTACTTTAATATCAAACATCAAATTAAACAATTTCAGTCTCCAATCTATAACAGTTCACACTGTAGTGAATAGAAATGAGACAAGAATTAGAATTAAAAGATTCAGGTCTTACTGTGGCCTGCTTCAGTTCCTCTTTGTGCAGTGCAGCATACAGTGGCATCCAAATCAGCACCAGAAACAGCACACGGCCCATCTTCAGTGACTGACACTTCCAATTATCAGTGCAAAGCTTTCTCGGCTTTCACGAAATTCCAAAAGTCAAAGAATGCAAATGACCTCGAGGAAGGAGCCCGAAAACTTGCAAATCTAACTAATTTCCACAACCAGTTCCACTGAGCTGGATGAATGTTGAGCAGCCAGTCCTTGTTTGTGCACACAGATTTGTCTCTAAGGGCCCAAATCTGATGTTTGTGTTTGTCCTCCTTTTTGTTTTGCTCGTTCTCCGACTCTCTGGGGAGTGTATGTTTGTATTTATACCCTTTGACAGGAAAGGCGGTTAGTTTTTTTCCCGCTGTGTTCTCCATCAGCGAGGAATGCGACATGGGACGAGCCATCCTTCAGGAGGGCAGGTCCAGCACATTGACAAATTAAGAAGTCCTGCTGTAGCACTGTTAAAGGGCTCATATCACGGAAAACCCGTTTTTTTCTGTGTTTTACTATCAGTCTTAAAGGCATAGTAACAAAAATAGCCTGTTCTAAGGAATAAAGAGAGGTTGGAACGTGGTGATTCACTTTAAAATGTAATACTTTGTATATTTTTCTTGTAATTTTTGTACATATACATATATCTTTATATTTTTATTGTTTATTCTATTTTATATATTGTTTGTATATTTCCTGCTGCTCTGTCTTCTGTGCTGCTGTAACACCGCAAATTTCCCCGTTGTGGGATTAATAAAGGATTATCTTATCTTATCTTAAAATTTGTTTAACCCATGATCATGAAACATCTCCAAGTTCCAAACAAGCCCCAAAAAGATGGGCTACATTATAAGCCTTATATTATATCACTTTATTATTTTAAAAGACGGAATGAAGGGGACTCTCATTCCTTAATGAAAGTCTGGAAGACTGCCTGCTCTAAAAGTTGAAGTTGGTTGGCCTTCCCTTTTAGCACGTTTGTAGACAGATGGAAAATCGTTCAATAACTTCCCACACAGCTTACGCAATTTAGACAATAAAAAGTGTTACAATGAAAAATCCAAATTAAAGTATGGAATTCTACCCTTTTATGTCTCTATATAACAGTCTCTCAAGCTCCATAAACCACGCTAATATGTGGTCATTTGTATGGCTGCCGTTTTTGTCTCAATTATGCTGTTCTGTGGGATATTTTCTAAAGCAAGTTATGTACTACATAACATGCAAAATCTGAAATGCCAAAAAGTAACTGTTTCTCTTAGAAACTGTTTAAGGAAACCAATGACCACAAAAAGTATTATGTATTTACATATTTTGCTTTGGGGTGGATTTTGGAAAAATTCTGCAACATTGTTGTAAAGGTTCCGGTTATTTCTCCTTGTGTTTTAGTTGAATTTTGTTCAATATTAATGAGTCTATAACACAAACAGAAGCACATATACGGTACTTTATATACCTGGTCAAGTGGCACATGGTGTTTTTTTTTAAGTGAAAATAAGTATCATGTTCACCAAGTAAATAACACTATACAGAGAACATACTTCTGCACATTTTAATGCACGGTTAGTGTTTATTTGGCCTGTGCAAATGTATATTTATTTATTTATTTATTTTTTAATATATTATACTCAAATAAATAGAACTTTCTTTCACCCAAACAAAATCAACAAAACATGTCATTTGATCAGGGCTGTCCAAACTTTTGCATATTGCTGTATGTAAACAGTGAATCAATGTAATATTTTTAAATTGTGGTATTAATTTATATGCTACGAATGAAATGAAGACAACTGCAGAATACCAAGCAGTTTCATATATTCCCCACCCCAAAATGACTGCTCTGGATCTGGTGTGTTGGGTCAGAGAACATTGGAAGCTGTTTGAGGCAGGCGGCCTGCAGAACTGGATCAGAAGTAAAAGGGGTTGTTGGGTCAATAACGCTAAAAAGCAGTAAAAATTGATGCCCATGGTGGAATTTTTTGCAACACTCACAAAAAATACCTCAAATTTGAGTCTATTTGTCCTATATTGATTTGGTGTAACATGTTTATCTCCAAAAAACTTTTCATTCATTCATTGCTTGCTTGCTCCACAAAGCAATGTTGTTTAATTTTGGCACACTGCAATAATAATCATCCAGAAAATGACTTTTTTTCCACCACAAATGATGCCAAGATATAGTTTAGTGTGTGGACTGTTGGGATATGGTCTTAGTAACATTTAGTCACTAAAACAAAGTGCTTTCAATGCTGTAACAGAGGATCTCTGATGGTAAAGAAGGAGAACCAACAGCTATAATCATATCCAGTCAGGCAGGGTTTGTCCTATGCCATATATCTGCTGATGTCTCTCAAAATATCTTCCATGCCTCTCTGTCATATTTGTGTGTCACACATTACTATTTCCTTACATAATCATTATTTGTTAGGGAAATAAATTTGGTAACACTTAAATAATCCAAAGACTTTGCATTCACAGCTGACAAATAGGGTATACTGCTGTCAAACAGACACCACAACCATCATAACTCAAGTTTAACCATCAAAACACAATGATGAACAGCATCAACAAGCACATCTACTACGAAGGTTTTAGAATAAAGAGGGATATTTCTGAAAGACTGCGGTTGCATGGTCTTGCAGTCTGTATCTTCCCCCCATGTCTCAGTCTTCTCATCTTCTGTGACAGGATGTTTTTTTAATTGTTTATGTATAGCTCAGCCAGAAGAAAGTGCAGCGGTGGTCACAAATCACAGTACATGAGTCCTGTTCTTTAACAGAGGAAACTGTGAGGAATGGTGGGAGTTTTAGTGGATAGCTTTTTCCTGCCCCCCCGCACACAGACAGACAGGAAGTCCAGAATATGACATCATCCAGCAGGTTTATGGTAATCACTAGTTCATGTGTCAGCGCTTGGTTGTATAAGGTTAACCGTCCTTTAAAACCCACATCTTGAGTGGAAACAGGATGAATCATTCTAGAGGTACTGAGTTTATAGCAGTGTCAGCATGTTTGAAACCCACCTGCTTTCATAAAGCTGGGCTGTGGACCTGGCAACTGATTATTTTATGCAAGAGACAAAATATGATTCCGAATACCTACTAGTTACATTACTGTTCAAACCTGCCTTTCATTTACTTAATCTATGCTCAAAACAGCCATTAAGTACAAGGCATTCATTTTTCAGCATCAGGCAAAAGAGAAAATATATAATTTAACAAAAAAGAAAACACAGAAGCCTCAACTACTAAATATAATAGGATTTTTAGTTCAGTATTCAGTGTGTCCACTCTTTGCCTTTATTACAGCTTCCATTCTTTTCAAGAGACTTGCTTTTATTTTTCAAAGAAATCTGCAAGTATAATTTTTCACCCCTTTGAAAGACAAATTTAAGCGTACTTTCAAAAGTGTCTTTAATGTGAAAAGTGCACATTTTAATGTTTACATTTTAAACTGACTTTGTTAGTTACTACATGTATTATTTAGGAGCAACTTATGAAAGTATTTCAATTGTAATAAAGCATTGATTTAATATAAATTAATAATTAATGTAATATAATAGTATAGTATAATAGTATAGTATAATATAAATAGATTTAAGCATGTCATTTATATAAATGTCATTATAATTATGGATGTACTGAGACACTTCAGTGATAGTGACTTAATTATACTGCAACTAAAATGCACTTAAATGCATTTTAAATGACATTGCAATATCACTAAATAAATGTGGATATTTAACAAATGCATTTGGGCGTACTTTTATAAATCATAATCAAATATTCACTCAAATACATCAGTAGGAATAACTAGCCCTAATTTCCTTTAACTTAGAAACACATCTTTGATGCCTACAAGTGCTTTTCTATCCTAAAGTGAAACAACTTCTGTTGCAATTAAGTAAACTTGAAAAATTGTGAAGACAAATTCTACTACTATATTCTACTCTCTCTCTCTCTCTCACTCTCTCTCTCTCTCTCTCTATATATATATTTACATAAAATGCATGGAATAAAAATGTATTTTTAATATTCTCTATATACTTAAGTATGCTTCTTTTTCACAAGGGACACCACCAGTTCAGTCTTAGAAGTTGCATTTTTTCCCTCTCACAATCCAGATTACAAATTTAGACTCACCAGTCCATTAAACCTTAGTCCACATCTAGGTCTAGTTTTAATGTTCTAGTGCCACATTTCCATTTGTCAGTAGGGCTTCTTGACAGCTACACATCCTTTCAGACCCATAGTGTTGAGTTGTCTTCTCACAGTGGAAGGATAGACAGGAAGGATTTTTTCCAAAGATGAAAGTAAGTATTTGCGGTCTACCAGGCACAGTTTCACATATGTCTTCCTTATGCAAGTGGATTATTTTATATCTAATCTCCTTAGAAATATCCCTTTTAGCCATTTAGAAGAGAATGAAATCTGAGGGCAGGTAAGGTGTGTTTGAGTAGTTGCTTGTGTGAATGTGTCTCTGTGAAGGGGAACATAACATCCGCAAAACTTCTGGGAGATCTTTTTGTTTGGAGGATACAACTGTAACTTCCTGGTTTTAAGACTGGAAGGATGGAGGAGTTAAAATTCAGTAGGGTGAACTAATTAAATACTGATACTGATTTTATATTATACCCTGTTTTGAAGGCTTTGGTGTAACTTTGTTTCCTGCTTTTTCCTGACACTGAAAATTGAATATCTTTTACTTAATGGTTATTTTGACTGGAAATTAAATCTGTAATTTTTGCACAGTACTTCATGTTACACTTCCGACATTCTAAAATTTCACTTTAATTGAATAATACTGGTTTCATCTTTGACTACTCCATTGATCAGCCATTTGCTATGGCAGTGGTTCTCAAACCTGCACACAGCGACCCCCAGACGGTCCACATTTTGCAAGTTGGTTTGGAGAAAAATTATGGACCTTCAGGGATTCCTGAGAACCTGTATGAGAACCACTGTTGACTCACAATGGACAATGTTTCTCCACACTGACCACATGTGCATTTGATTTCTCCACTTCACTATCAGTCATGTTAAGCAGTGTGGGAGACATTCCAAACATCTGAGAGTTGCTAGCTTGCAGCAAGACATCAGAGGCCAAGACAACTGAGTGGTTAGATCATTCTGCTGTTTTCTTACATGATGCTCCTCCTGTAACTCACACAAATGTTCTCAATTCCCCTTTGCTTTCAGGACTCCAAAGAGCTCACAGTAACCCAGAAGTCAGCCAGTTACATATTGCATAAAACAGTTGCCAGTTTATTAGAAACACCTACCTTGTATCCACACTTACTGGTAATTTTAGTATGCATACACTATAGGTGCACTTTATTGGTTTACAGTTACTGACCACAGCCCATCTGTTGATGTACTCTTTACCCCATCTATCCATAGAAAAGGCCCACCATTGGACTACCACTGACCAGATATTATTTGTGGGGATGTATGATGATATCAGAATCATACAGGCTTGAGCATATAACTACTCATAAATATAAATGAACAGATTCTTAGATTTGGCCGAATATTTAAAATTCAAGATTTATTTATTGTACATCAGAAGAGCAGAATATTTAGGTGATACTGGACTACTGTGCCATATCTACCTTTTATTCATTTGCATACGTAACCCTCTACAAAAAATGTTATATTTCTCTGTAATGCTAATCCATGTAGATGTAGATCCAGTTTCTATATTTTATAAATGTTCATCTATCGGCATTGGTAGACATGTACATGAAAATTTTCAGATATATGCAGTTCCCATATTGGTGCAACCCTAATGGAAAGCCATTCTCAGCAGAGCAGTGACATTAGCCAGATTTCCACCCAGCTGTCGAATTAAATTCAAGCAAATAACTGAAAAGTCACAAGAAAATTATATGATTTAGGCTTTGAGTTTAGGCTTACAGTTTCTGTCAGCTCTGAATAAGACAAACTCTTGATGTCACGTCTGTAAAACTCTTCTGAGTTTGCAGAGAAAGTTTAAAGGTGCACTATTACTTTTTGTCAAAACAAAGAAGTAGCATTACTGAATCAGGAAAAAAATAGCTAAAATATGATGTGTGCGCTGCTGCAAAATGCCCTGAAAGGCTGAAATAATAATTTAAAAATTATGGCCATCAAGTCGGATTCCGTGGGAGTTTTTTGGACCACGTCACACATCTTTATGCATTAATGTCACACACAAAGGTTAAAAAGAAGGTCTGACTTCATGTTTAGACTTCAAATGGAAAATCAACATTACACTGATGAAAATATGATGACTACAGGAGATAATTCACATCCTCAGAACACATGGCCTTCAAGTTTTGACTGAGTTCTCTTTGAATACTCTTTCAATTTACTCGCGTCAGATTCATCCGCTCGAGGAAGGGGTCCGAAGCACAACCGTGGCTACACACTGAGAGAGAACATATTTACGTTCTTTTACTTTCTAACATGAAAGATAAAGGCATGCTGCAACTTCTGTGTCAGTTCATTGCTACCTTCTCCCTTCTGTAGTTCCTACAATCACCAAAAACAAACACCTTATCGGTTATATGACTTCTTTTTTGTTTGTTTTTGTTGTGTGCAAATTTTATGCAAAGTCTGCCGATTATATTTGAATTGGCCATTTCCACAAACTCTTTATTTGATATGCCAAAATACGTACAAAAATATGTTGATGGAAATATAACTATCTATATACATGGTAGTGGAATGTTAGTATTGAGCTGGTACAAGTAAATCAGGCGCAGCAGCTAATAAACTGGCAAGCGAGTATGTCAACCACATCCAATAGCTTATATGTTCAAACCACATTTGCCATTTTTCACAGCGCCACCAACATGCTCTGATGAGCCTTGCTCTGGAAAACTGATGGAGAGAAACACAGTTCTCTAAAACAGGGTGGATTTTTTGCCGCTTTAATGTAATAGAATACTACTGTTTAATATTCGACAATACTAAAGTTTAAAAAAAACAAAAAAACAAAAACACACACACAACACATACAATAAAAAGGACTCCCGAAAGCAAGAAAAAATGACCAGGCTGATGTGTTAAGTACTGTCTTTCTTGTTCAGGCCATAACTATATCTGTTCCATATTTGTTGTGCAAGTAACTTTGGACTCACAATATACTGTATCTTACTGAGATTGGTATGGAGGTCATACATTTTAAAACAAGAAGAGACCTTCTGAAGCTATCCAAGTCCTTGTGCTCCTCATAGAAATCGATCATCATTAGAGTGGTATTCTGTTCTTTCAGTCAGACATGATTATGAGGAAATGGTAGTGTGAGCTGCTTAACTGTACAATGTAACGGAGGGATCCCACTTTGACAAAGCCATTAATAGAAAAGAGACGGTGATCCAATTCCGACTGAGAAAAAGGTCTCAATCATCTTCCCCTATAGCCACTTTTCCCCTTTTGGAAAGGTCCAATTTGCAGGGATGCAGAACTGCACTTGAGCCACAGATCATGATTAGAACTGCTCTGGGGAAAAACAAGGTCAAGAGCAATAAGAGCACTATTATACTTATAAAAGACAATTGCTTATCCCTGCTTCATTGCTTGGCAGAGGAGAATGAACTCGGGGAAATGTGTAGAAGTATTACACCTGGAATCAGGCCAACTGGAACAAATGAAGGTCTATTCTAGATTCAAAAGTACAGTATATAGTGTCACAGCCTCCAAACAAAACAAAACAACAAAAAATACCCTCCCTGCTCCCCTCTCCTTTTATGGGCAGCCTGCTTCACAATTCCCCCTCCAGTTGCTTTATCTCAGCCCGTAGCGCCTGGGCCCGCCCCAGTTTGTCCAACTGATCCTTGGAGGGGTTCTGCAGCTCTCCTGAGTCCAGTTTCTGCTGCAGTTCCTCCACCTGCCGCAGCTTCTTCCGCAGGTTCTTGATCTTCTTGGCTTTCTCAGTGGCTGTGATGGTCGGGTCAGCTGGGGCAGCTGGGGCAGCCGTGTTGTTCTGCTCTTCAGACGCTACCACCACCTTCTCAAGCTCTTTCCCCAGTGTCTCCACCTCCTCTGATGACTCCTGCTGGCCTTGGGCCTGAGCCTGTTGCTGCTGTTTGCGTTTCTCTTTGCGCTTCATGTTGCGCTTAGCTGCTTTGGAGAGTCCGGCCGTCTCGCTCTCTTTGTCGCCTCCCTTAGCCGCCTGCTGCTGGTGCTGCTGCTTGGCCACCGCTGCATCCTCTGGATTCAAGCCAGGAGGGAGGTCAGGTTTACTCTTGAAAAACTTGACATATTTATTCTCGTAGCTGTTCAGAAGAAGGGAAAAAAAAAACAGTATGTGACAATTCAGAACTTCATATGAACATAAATTTATTCATAAGTAATATAAAGCTGAGATTCAAATCACGGATTCACATTCAAACTTTGCCAGTTACAGTAAAATCCCTACACCAACCGGCCACCTTATGAAATAGACCTCTTTATCTATATCTACACTCATTGTCCATTTTATCAGCTTCACATACCAAACAGGTGCACACTGTAGTTCTACAATTACAGACTCTAGTCCTGTTTCTCTGTGTACTTTGTTAACCCCCTTTCATCCTGTTCCTGGTCAGGACCCCCACAGGACCACCACAGAGCAGTTATTATTTTGGTGGTGATCCTTCTGGTCATTCTCAGCACTGCAGTGACACTGACGTGGTGGTGGTACATTAGTTTGTTGCGCTGGTATGGGTGGATCAGACACAGCAGTGCTGCTGGAGTGTTTAAACACTGTGTCCGTGTACTTTCCATTCTGTCAGACAAGCCTACCTTATTGGTGCAGCTTGTCAGAGACAATAGCTCATCTGTTGCTGCACAGTTTGTGTTGGTCATCCTCTGGTCCACATGTGTCAGGCTTCAGTCCTCACAGGGCAGAGCACTGCAGTTCAGCACACTGCCTCATTAAACCTATGTGCTTGTCATTTTTGACCAATTTTGATTGCCCTAGTCACAAGACAGTTGAGCAGTATGTGTCACATGAACAGTAGCTCAAACATGAGTGAGACATGTCAGCAGCGCTGTCATGATGTCAGCTGCATAGAGTTAGTAATGCAGCTTACTTAAGATCAGGTGTAATAGAGTTTCAGTTTTGAGTGTCTTAAAATGCCATGTGTACTGTACTGTGTTCCACTGTATGTTTTATACTGGATATGCAATTATTTTTATGTTAAGCTAGAAGTTATGGTCTACATTGTTGTTTTTTGCCATGTGATTGAGGTATAGGCTACACTGAGTGCTGGAACTTCTGCACAAAGTTGAAGTTTAAGTTTCATTTTGAATGTCTGAATTGTGCTGACCAACCAAAAACGCTGCTAAAAGTTGTGTGTCTGAAAATAGTTTAAATAAAAAAACAGCAATATTGCACAACTGAGTCATGCTGTGGGCTACGGCTTTCTTCCTTTAGGAGAGCAGAATATTTGTTTCACAGTTTGAGTACGATGTTATTTAGATGGCTAGGTAAAGCAAAGCATCCAGACAAATGTTCTATTAACATCTCAGTTGTTAAAGAGAGGGAAAAAGACGGTATCAGATTGGTATTGTTATCAACAGATACTCAAGGTTGTGATATCTATATTGGACATGAAAAGTGGTATAGAGTCACCTCTAGTATATGTCCCTATCCTAAAAGTGTTATAAAACACATGCTAATGTTTCTAATGCTGTGTTTTCACTGAGGTTCAGGAGGTGATGTACAAGAACTGGTTTGACTTCAAGTACGACCATTAAGTGCCTGTGTTTCCGAAAAAATCAATTTAGTTTATTCTACCTACGTAGTTGACAACAAAAGTTGGGAAAACCAACTTACTGCTGTGGTCAGTGCGATGTTGCTGCTGGCGATAGCATAATTTTCCATTGTTTCTCCATTAAAAGCAATGGAATATCCAGTTTGCAGTGGTCTGTCTGCGCCCCAACTTGTAAATGCAGCATTAGAGCTTAGAATTTCCCATAGAATAGACCAGCAGCTATTTAAACATAACACCTACATGCTGGAGGTAGACAGATAAATTTGCACTGGACACTCAGGCCACCAAGCCAATTGGTCTTGTGACCAAAATTAAGAATTTGAGACGAATTACAGAAACTTTTTTTTATAATATTATATGTATTATGTATGAACAAAACCTCATATCCCCAAAAAGATAACTTTACAGGACAAGGAAAAATGTTCTTAACTTTTAATGGAAGTAAATGGAGAAATTTTTTTTCCAAGTAATTCTGGGCAATTTCTATTGGTCAGTTCATCATAAAATTTTGACACAACACTAGTTTTTCAAACTAGGTCGAAAAATTAAAAATGACAAAAATAAAGTGGAGATACAAGGTTTTGTTCCGACAGAAGCAATATATGTGTATGCATGTATATATATATGTGTGTGTGTGCGTTGAAGGGCTGTGCTTTTGAATATTGTGCTTTATAAAAGAGCTACCACCAGTAAAGAATAAACTTGTGATGTCTGGTGTATGTGATGTTCTCAAGTATGTCATTTTTTTCCAAAGACACAAAATTGTCTTCCACTCTAACTGAATTCTTTAAATCTTTTTTTTAACATAATCACTGTTATCTAACTATTTCCTATTGTCATTACTGGCAATAAAACCATATTTTAATCACTCAGCCATGACGACAAGCTACAAAGAGTAGCTGTGCGTCTAGAAAGTTGTTGTTACTTGCCATCTTGTTAAAAATCGTGGAGGTAACTTTAATGTAACAGATAGCGAATCCTGACTGAATATGATTTGACACAACTTGTTCTATGTCTGACTAAACAGTCTCTGGATCTTGCATGGGAAGATGAAAAAGAGCGGTTTGGTTATCAATGGTGATATTTGTGAATGTGCAGAAATGCTGAATGGAAAAAATAATAATCATTCAAATAAATAAATTTTAAAGGCATGTGCCCACTTGGGCTACAGGCTCTTCATTTTTGGTGACGAAATGTGAAATGTTCTGGCCAGGGGCAGCAAGCAATAGACAGTGCTCGCCCCTGCATATGTAATGCCTCTGAAATGTCAAAGGAAACATACAACGATTTATAAAACTGCATTGTTGTTGAATACAGTTCTATATGTAATTATTTATATGAAACCATGCTTAAAACTTACACTGGCACTTCCTCCTGCGGTACGTATCCCTCCTTCACTCGCCGGGGTTTCCTCCATGTTCCATCTGGCCGCTGTGTAGCAGCAATGTACTTTCCTGTCAAAAAACACAAACAGTATATAAAAAGGAGATCTATAAGAATAGGCGGTATATTATGGTGGTATACACTGGACCAAGATATATATAAAAAACTATTTTTAATGAAGTAACACAAAGATCATGTCTGCCGACTATAGTTTAGTGAACACAAAAGCATTAGGACAAAAGTAGCGCCTCTGAAAAGAACGTAGGATAACATTTCTCGGCTTTATTCAAAGTATCCTTCTGATTAGAACATTTTACGATATCACAGTGGTCTAGAAAGTACAGCTTGAAATATTTGTCCAAATTTGATGGGACCCAACTGTTCAAACTGAGTACAGATGCCTTTGTGTCAGACTCAAGTCAAGTTTCAAGTCAGCTTTCAGGTTCAGGTTCTCACAGTCCACCCACCTGGAGGGACTCAATCATGTTACTGACAGAATTTACTGAGGCCCACAAGTCCCATAGTCATGAAAAAATTAATAATGGGGCAGAAATAAAACAGGAGACTTTTTTTTTAAAACATTGCAGCCAAAAGGACATTCAGTGTTGTGGCCAAAAGTTTTTTTTCATATGTTGAATACATTACATTTAACATTTATCAAATTTTACTTTACTTGCTATGTAACTGTTATTATTTTTGCAACGTAAATACTGTAATTTAACCATCGCCATCATTTGCAATATCAGGTTTTATTTGGCACTTTGAGTGATGATGTGCTGGTTTGGTCAGTTTTGGACAGTATTTTATTGGGCTCAGTTTTAGTTTTGGACTCCTTAGAAAGGCAGCTCATCTAGACTGCAGCAGGAACGGAAGTGTGGACACATCCATACTGATCCACCCACCTCTACTTGGCAAAGACAGAGAAAGTTGTGAGCCAAACATTAATCCTTCATACCTTCTCATTCTGAACACCTGCAACTTCTGTTTACTTGAGTTATACTTAATGATCAGAAACGTTTCTTATTAGTCATGTGCAGTAATTGTGATTTGAGGTTGAAGGATCAGACTGAGACTGTGATGCTGATTTGAAAAAGGAAAATCTAATAAAACTAAAACGAATAAACGTAAAACACAGTACAGCTGTATCCCACGATGTGCGATTTGTTTACAAACCTGAAAATCTGTATGTCTCTACATGCAGCTGCATGATACCAAGACTAACTTAAGCTAAATAACTATGCATACATGAACAAACAAGCGAAGAAAGAAGCTAGCTAGCTAGCTAATGTTAGCTAGCTAACTATTTAAGCGGGTTTTTTTTTAATCAACCCATTAGGGCTTGCTGCAGACCGTAAAGTTAGCCTGTTAGCTTAGCTAAACAAATCTCGAAAACGCTTGCTGCCATAGTTCACGTCCAACGTATTAATGTCCGTTAAAATGATAATAAAAGCTATATACTGTGTGCTATATTATCTATAGAGCAGTGCAGAGCAGCAGCGTTTGGAGGTTCATTCACACTGACAGGCTGCTAGACAGGCTGCTAAACACGCTGCTACAGCGATTCGCTTTGTGAAAGGAAACATGCGACACGAAGTCAAAGCGAATATACATTTAAGGCCTTTGCTACGCCAATAACTGAAATAAAATCAATACAAGTGTCACTTTATCGAAGACAGTAGAAATAACTGCTAGTAAAATCATTTAGCTCACCAGACTCATCCGTTACATAGGGAGTCGCCATCTTGCCAGATGCGGGGTTTCCGTTCACATGGCGGAAGACGGACCAGTGAGGAGTTTCAAAGAGCCGCTCATAGATTAAAAGAACTAGAAATCTCATATCCTCCCCATATTAAACAGTTTCCAAACACTATATGTGCACATGTTTTCCATGCACCGCGTTAAAGGAAAACAACTAAACAAACCATGTCTTTTTGCTGCTCACTGTTTCTGTAATTTTAAACCTACTAGTTTAGGGCACTGTTTCTCAGCCCTGGTCCTAGAGGCCCACGTTTTAGTGCTTTGCCTTCTTTAACAAAATAAAATAGGCTGTTAATGAACTCGGGTCAGTGAAAACACTAAAAAGTGCGTGAGCCTCCAGAACCAGGTCTGAAAAACAGGGAGTGTGGTTACATGCAATCCAATAACTGCAGAGAATCAGATTTTGTCAGTAATTTGTTCAGTGTGTTTACATGCACATGCACTTGGATATCAGATAATGTGGAAACTCTGGGTCTACATGAGTCAGGCAGTAATTGGATTTCTGCTTTGCAACCCGCCAGTGAACTCACAGAGGACATGACGTAAACATAACATAAAACTCAAATGTTGTGCTGTGGCTTTTTTTTTAAGCCATCAAGTCACTTTAGCAGAAGGTGTGAATATAAATCATCTAGAAGATGAAGAATATTTAAATCCTTAATTTTGTCAAGCATGTAGTTTGCTCCAGCATCACTCCAAAAGTGTTTGGTTGCCATCTCACTAGTGCTGTGTTAAACGTTGCATGCTATTACCGAGACAGCGGTCTCTTTTCGCACAAGTGCAGACTGGGAAAAACGAAAGAAATCAGAGTAAGGATACACATGCACTGAAAAACTCAATTACTGAGCTATCCACTCCTCCATATCAATAAATCTTAATCAGATGTTAGGCCTTAATCCAAGAATCTAAGAAATCAGAGTTCTCTGTTTATGTGAAAAATAAGAAATCCGATAATAAATGCATTATTAAGTGGATGTAAATGCTTTCACTGGTTTAGGGCACCTTACATGATACTGATACTGAGGTTGGGTGATGATACCACAGATTTTCTTTTTAATCTGATTTGGAGTAATATCAGCCCGGTGTACTGATACCAATACAACAGGGATAATAAAAGTATATTGTCCTGGGAATTCCACTGATTTTCAACATTTCTGTTTGATTCAGTCATTGAAAAAGTCATTCAGAGCTGTTTGACGTGAAATGGAGCACTGTAGACAGATTTACTGAGTCAGATTTCTTTACAGTGGTGATGATAGGAACCAAGGGTTGTGAGGTCTACAATGCAAATGTATCCATTTTATTTACTATCCAAAACGGCTAGTTAACCTGCATGTGTGGAGTTGTTATATGTAATGTTAATAACAAAGAAATATTGCTAAATGTGAAGAAATATGTTTTCACCCTCCATGTACCTTTACGCTGTGATTTAAAAAAGATACATTTTAGGCCAAAAGCTCATCTCAGTACTATTATAAAAGACTTTTAGAGACATGAAATGCTCTGGATTTTTGGTTCCTATCACCACCGCTGTGAACAATTCCTACTTTGTAAGTTTCTCTAAACTGGAGCATTTGACATCAAACCAATCTAATCGATTTTGTTTACATGTTAATGATTTAATTATACAGATTTTTTTTTTATTTTAATTTTCCATTTAATTGAAAGTGTATACAATCTCAAAATTCTACTTAGTTAAAAGTGGAAGTATAGAGCCAAAAATATACTAAAAGTACAAAAAAAGTACAAAAATATCAAAAGTATAAAAGTTTTCTTTATCTGTTATTCTGTTTCCTTGCTAAAAGACAGACAGCATAGCTGTGTGCTGTGGGCAGTTTCATTTCACATTCGTATGAATTTGGTTGAAAACGGCTGATAGGCCAGAGATAAATCTCTTTTGACAGGTAATTTGAATGTCTAAATGGAAAATGTTTTTTTTTTTTTGTTCTTGAAATGTGAGTAAAAGTACTCAAGCAAAGCACAAATCTTCCAAAATAAGACATAAATATAGCAATTAAGTATTTTCCTCCCCTGCAATACAGGTATGCACACTTTTAAAAAATAAAAGTGCATGTAAAATGTATAATTCTTTGGGACTTCTACAGCGAAGACTAGCTACACTGTACATTATATGTACAATATAACGAAGTATAAATTGTAATACAGTGTAGGCATAGTAATAAGATGAATTTCATTCCAGCATAGAACAAAGTTTGTTAGCTATTGGCTGACCGTGAATTATGAATAAGTGTAAAAGACATTCACTTTAGAAACATAACCAGCACTGCAGCTATCAGAACAGACCGGATTCAAGCTTTGTTTTATATTTGGTTGCTAGAAGGCCACTGCGACTGCTTTGTCAGGCCGAGATAAGAGGGCGATACATGAGGGCGATACATAAGGGGATGCCTAAAGTCCACTGCCTACAGGATCTTCGGAAGTGACGCGGCAAGCCGGCTGTAAGGGAGGTGTGAGGGAAAGCAAAGCTCGTACAGTCTACGATCGGACAGACGGCAGAGATTATTCTACAGGTTTCTTCAGAGACTTCCAGGTAGGCTGGCATTTTATTAGGACTGAAAAAATCAAACTAAACGTCCCTGATATTGGAATTTCAATCAAACAGGAATTAAAAGCAGCTACCTTGGATAAATGAATTGAGGATGATTCCTGCGCATAGCATAGTTCAGCAGAACAACCTGCAGCCTATGGGACAAAAAGATACCTTGCTAGCTATTTGATTCGCTCATTGTATGAAACGACTACAAAATCGCGAAAGCTATTCAGCTGTGTGTGTTCCAGCTCTACTTGCTTGCACTGTAGTTCACATCCTTGGAAATTCACGCAAAAGAGGTATCCATTTACCTCACTAGCAAGCTAGCGTTAACTTGTTAGCTAAATGAATAGCTAGCTAGCTGGCAGTTAGCAAATGCACACGACTAGCCAGCAGCAAACGCGTTGCTAAGATACTAACGGTACCGTGTAACTAGCCACCGAGCTGCGAGGGTGAGCTAGCTAGCCACGTAGCCAATTGTCTGTGGCTGTTAAGCTAACTGCTGGCTAAATAGCCATAGATAATGCAACGCAGTTTTGCTGTAATATGCGATATAAACAATTAGTACAGTCGGCCTATGAAATCCAGAATCTAGTTGGTGAGCGAACGTTAGCCACATTAACGGCACCTACGTATTGGTTATTGGTTATCTAACTGGGCAGCTAGCTAGCTAAGCTAGCGAGCCAACTCATACCACACAGGCTCAGAGGCTTAGTTACCACTTAGGTTAGCTAGTTTGCAAACTATCTACTTTTAATAAAAGGCTATAGAAATGTCCAACTGATTGTACTGATATGTAGCTACTGTAGCAAGATCATATAACCAAGGTAACGTTATTTTAGTCAGTTGCCTCCCGTTACGAGTTATGTCTCGTAGCTGTGCTATAAGCTGGACTTGATTTATTCTTGTTTCCATCGATAACATTGGCTGCTTTAGTCTGCGTGTATGTACAGCTCATTTATCTTAGAAAGTAAGCTTTTTCTTATGTGTTTATTATCAATGATGTGATTTCGGGTGCCATGTTCTGAATATTTGCGAGGAAGGGGTTGTCTGATAGCAGGCTGGCTAGCTTGGTTTGTAAGCGCCCCTGAGAACAGAGGAATCGTCTTGCAGTGTTTTGGCAGATATTAGTCTATCAGCCATTGCTCAGACAATCACGGTTTCTTCTGAAATCACTCTCAAATTACACGAAAACATCTTTTTATCTTTACTATGTTTAAACACTGGCTTGAACTAAATATCCACACTTACAGAAACGTGTGAAATGCATAACTTGTAAAATTAAATGACTAGCGTTTGTCGCTGTTGAGTTGGCTGTCTGAGTGCTGCAGCAGGCTTATCATGAGCAGCAGAGTTCATTCTAGAAATCTGTTCTAAAGCTGTCTTTTCCCGTAATGAGGAGTCATCAAAGTAGTATATTTTTGCAAGCTATTGTCTCTCTGCACAGTTTCTTTAGAAAGTGGCTCATAAAGCAGAAGCCATGGGAACTTTGGTCTGCCTTTAATAAAGAAGCCTGTGTGTTATGACATATTGGATATGATTGCAAGCTGAACACAGTGATCACATTCCTGCGTCGGGTATACAGTAACTAGTCTAAAGCTAACCTGAAACTAAATTAGCCTGAGCATATTGCAGTTTCAGTTGCAGAAGCTTTCAAAGCTGTTTTCTGTGCCAGGTTTAGTTTACACTCTTGAAAAAGAAGGTTCTTCAAGGGTTCTTTAGTGAAGGCAGTGGTTCTGTATAGAACCATGAACACCCAAAGAACCATTTGCATGCTTAATGTTCTTTAGGTTGTTGAAGAATGTGTTGTACCCTTTTTAAAAAGGGTTCTGTATTGAACCAAAAAGGGTTCTTCTGTTAGTGTAAAGCTAGTAACAGGTTTTGGTGCTATGTAGAACCCTTTTCAAAAATGTTTTGTATAGAGGCATATACAACACATTCTCCATTAATCTGTAGAACCATTTCCCCATGTGAAGAACCCTTTAAGCATGCACATGGTTCTTTGAGTGTTCATAGTTCTATATAGAACCATTGTCTTTAATAAAGAACCCTTGAAGAAGCATTTTTTTAAGAGTGTACCTTAACTTCATGTTTATGATAGTTGAAACTACAGTGTCAGGAAAATCTTAAATAAAGCTGCTTAAACATCCCATTGACAAAGCTTTCTTGAATTATGGTTGATTTAGTTTCCCAAGTCTTTGCACCGTCCTGTTGTCACATTGTGTGGATATGCTTGTTTTCCAGGCCTTATAGGGTGTCTGGTTACTGGCATATTTAGTTGTGGAACTGAATACAGTGCTTCCTATTGGTTATGATTGCACTCGTTTCTTGTTGTTCTACAAAAATCCCACTCAGACCTTCACACTCAGTCCCAGCAGTTATCTAAGCAGTTAGACATCCAACAAAAAGACATTTCCTAACAGCGATGGATATTGTGATGAATTTGAGCCTGTCTTTTCTAATTTATGTCAGATCCTTTTAATGGATCCCATAAGACTTTTTAACGCCTCTGTTTAGACTTGCTAATTTTCAAATGGCGCATGCTTGACATGTTTACCAGTAGGTTTTAGTAAACGCTCTGTCCATCAAGCCCGCACTGGGGTTGTGTTGTGACCAAATTGTTAGAATCATTTACCAATGATTTTACATTCTGTCCTCTTTGTCTGTGATTTATTAGTGGGGGGAAAAAAGAATGATTGATTGTTATGAGGGATGATTCCACAGCTGTGTGGATCCAGACAGTACTATATTGCCTTGAATTAAAAGCTACAAAACCATCGTATAGGACTGAATTAGATTGTTAAATAAGGGATTCTGCCTTGTTGAACTTTTGGACTTTTAGTCTAGACAGGTAGATCTAGATAGGTGCATCTGTCAATCAACCAGTCAGTCATTAGACTAAATCTGTGTCCAGAAAATGGCCCCTGTGCCTTAGATTAAAGAAACAACAATCAATTTCAAAGCCATATTATTAGACATGGACCGATTAGCGCATTGCAAAGCTGATACTGGTTGTCTTTTAGCACAGTCGGGTGATGCCGATTCCAGTCCTTAACTTCCCTGGCAAAAACCCATTGACCAACAAGGTTGATATTGGTTTAACAACAATAATATTGCAACAAAGTTGCATGTAAAAGAAACAGTCTTACAGCTTCTGGTAGTTATGTTTCCAGTTTATTTGTTTTCTTTGAATATTTCAGTGTGCATATTAGACGAGGAATACACTTGTCATCTACACATTTTGCCAGCCCACTGTCGATGTCGTGTTATCTGTCTTCACTAGTTGTGCTACCTTCTGATACTTGCTACAGTCGGTTGGATGATGTGCTCTAAAATGTCGCACGTGGTTATTGATGTTTAAAATGGTATTTACTTTGCTTCCCTTATGAGTCAAGTTAGTTTTTCAAACTTTGCAAACAATATTGGATTTGAGCCAGATGTTGTTTAAAAAAAAAAAGCACACGTAGTAAAATTTGGCTCACACATTTTGCATTATTGATCGGTCCTCACATAACTATGGTCCTGCTAGTGTGTATTTGCTTGTTTTCCAGACCTTTCAGCGCATGCAGTAAAATTTGGCTCACATGTTTTGCATCATTGATCAGTTCTCAATATTGGTCAGATTAAAGGAATGTCGGCAGATTACATATGTAGCCTAACATTGACTGATTTTTATCTATAGCTGGTCGATCTTTCCATCCCCACGTATCATGGTATATCGTAATTAAATCGCCACAGTATGCTTTTCAGTGTGTGGTGAGGCTATTGTAAGTACTTAAAGAACACATTAAAAAGAAATAACAGGGACATGTTTGTTTGTTTATTTGAACTCTGGCTGTTGTGTGTGTGTGGTTTTTTTTTTTCTTTTTCTTTTTTCCATTTGGGAGCTACTAAGTGTTGACAGCCAGGAAGCAAGACAGCTTGTCAGTCTATTTGGCCACTTTAGGCTTGTACTTTTAATAGATACATACAAGGATCAATAGCTATTTTAATCGTCAGTTGTTAATTCATAATTATTTATGTGCCATTTAATCATCAGCTAAAATTTCCGGATCGTGACTGACCTAGTTCTGTTTTTGCTCTGAAATGAAAACTGTGTGCAGTCCACATGCACATTCCATTTCTTCTTCACCAGGTGCTCACAGCTCTGCCACATCGCTCAGGCTAGACTGGCTTCTGTGTGTTCCTTCATGTGGCCTCTAGCAATGCGTTCTTTAAATCTACCACTCTTGCTTCAGGTTGCAGTGGCCCATTTTCAAACGGAAAGGAAGAATTTGCTCCCCCTCCCTTTTAGCCCCCTTCTCGCTTTTTTCATCTGGTTCATATTACCCACTATCTCAGCCTGTATCAGCTTTATCCGTGCAACCTACATATCAGGAGTTCAGCTCCCAGAGGGCTCTGATACAACGTGAATAGTAACATTTTATCTGGGTAGGTTTCTGCACCTGTAACTTGTCGTTAATTATGTTTGTTACGTAAAAGAAAGGTTTGATTAGGTGCGCTCCTCCTCTTTGTTAAACAGCCGGTTCATTTTCCTGTTGGTTTAAATATAGGCTCTGTGTCTGGCGTCACCTGTTCAAATGAGTGCAGGTGTGTGACGTGTGTACAGGTGTGGTGCTGTCTCTGTGCTGGTGGCATGCGGCACCACACACACTCTCGCACGCAGAGTTCAGACTCACGAAGGGCGTGTGTTGGCATAGTTTAAATTTCTCTTTCCAAGGCCGCTGCTGGAGAAATAGAAAGTTAAACTCAGTCTCGCTTGGCTCATAAAAGCTGTTGGTTCCTTGTCTCTGGTTGGGACTGGTTTGCTCTGGGAGTAGGTGACGTGGGAAAACACACACGCACACATACTCAGGAGAGTCACTGGCTTTAAGCATTGAGCAATTAAGCTAAAGGGAGAGTGAGTGCACTGTGCATTGTCAGTTTCAACTTGTTTGCGAGCTGATATGTAAAGCTCTGAATGGAAATAGCAGTATTGCAGTGATCCTCTTCGCTTGATGTAGTAAGGTATAGTAAGGCTCTGCTGACCTTGTCATTTATTGGTGCTGTGGAAATCAGATAACTTTGGTGACGGGTGATAATTATTTTTCCTTTTTCACTGTCTCTGTTTCAAATTCTGTTAATCTTTTTTCCCTTTTAAACTCTATTCGGTGAATTAGCATTTGCTTGCATGTCCAACCCAATGAAATTTGCCTAACGAAACCAATGGAGCTCATGAGTCAAAGAGTCTGAGCTGTGACTGTGAGCCAAGCTCAGAGTCAAAGCTCTCGCCAAGGACAATATTGAATGCAGATTGTGTGTATGTATGCCAGACAGACAGTAATTCAACCAAATCTGATTTTCATTATGGGCGTTCTGAGCAAAGGAAATGGGCTTTAAAGGGAAAGTGGATCTGCTTTACTGTGTCCTGCATGCACACACAGGACCACGGCTATGGGATATCTTTCTGACCCATACGACTCACATGGCTTTGCATCTGTTATCCAGATTGATGTGATTTTGATTGAGTTATAGCATTGAGGCTTAACAGGTTGCTTTTGTGTGCGACAGAAAGAAAATCCTCTGGAATAGTGAAAGAGGAGGAGGTGGACATTTGTTTTCCAGATTCTTCTCCTAGCGTTTTTGGAAGTTAAGGAGGGGGGGGGGAGGGAGTGAGTGTGAGCGTCAAGGAAATTACCATGTCCAAGTGTGGATGTGGAAGTTTGGCTTTGCTGTCCTTAGGTGACCCTATGCTGTCAGAGGCCTCGTTCTGACACGCAAGCATTTTGCAGAAAGGGAGAGGGAGAGGGAGAGAGAGGGAGAGAAAGGGAAGTCTGGGAAGAGCTTGGAGAGGGATTACAGAAGGCACCAGTAAAAGAGGGGGGACGTTCAGTAAATTGAGAAAGCAGCACTGCAGACGTTTTTCTATTTTGTGTGCTGAGTAATTTGCATTCAATAAGCTGACCTTTTTTTCTCTTTTGCAGAATAACTGACAAGTCTAAAGACTAAAGTCCACTTAAGGTCTTGTAGAAGTGGATTATGGCGAAGAGGAATAGCCACAAGGGTAAGTGATGTAACCAGTGTCATTTTGTGCTGTACATTTCTGCTTTGATTCTCCGATGACAGGGTTTTTTTTTGTTTTTTGTGTACCTTGTCCACAAAGTCTACATCCCTTTCCCAGCTGGTGCAGTCATTTCTTTTAAAGTGTCATATTTCTTCCAACCTTTCCTTTTCCTGTAGTACAGTGTGCAAGTACTGTGTCAGCCACTGGGCTAATAATAATCCTGGGGGGAAGTAAATGTGTGACTGCAATAAAACGGAGGCATGTTACTCTCTCCTCTTGCCCGTGGTGTACAAAGTTATTCACATTTCTCTCCGCACAAAAAGCTTTGCATTCCTTGTGTGACGTGTTGACTTTTTGACGTGTCAGTGCAACGCATTACCCTCATAAATAGGTACTCCTTTAGTCATCTCCACAAAAATAGCACCAGAACTTTTGTCTCTGACCCCAAGCTGATTCAATTCAGTCACGATTCTTCAAGGAACAATTCAGTTCTTCAAAATTATTTTTTTAAAGCACTGAATATACAGCTGTGACTTGAGGAATTATGTATACAGTAGTAGATTATAGGCATTTAAAACTATACAGTCGATTATAGTTGATTCCACCATTCATGTTGACTTATAACATATTACCACCATATAATCGCTAAACAAAACCTTGTATCTCCAAAATAGTAGCTAGCCGTTCAGGGAAGAAAATATTGACTTAACTTGTAATATAGATAAATCGTTTACCCAAGTAATTTTGTTGAATTTCTATCTAAATCTATTGGATCATTCATCATTAAATATTCACAAAATATAAAGGGCAGCTGGCATTTTCAAATGGTTTATGTTTGTGTGTGTGTGAAGGGAGAAGTGGGGTTCATAGGTGTGTTTTTACTACAGAAATGGTCCAGAATCATTTGGAAATAAATCTTTTTTTAACGTTTACTTTCAAGGAAGTTTTTTCCTTCTCTGGTAAAATTACTATTTTGGAGATTTGAAGTTCTGTTCTGACAGCAACTCACAGATGTGTATATATTTTCATTGTCTTCACAGAAACAAAGGGGTTCACTTCTGGCATTACTTTTATGGGTGGCTGTATTCCACTGATTATTCTGTTGTCTTTTGGCACCAAACTAGACTGAGCTGAATAAATTCTCTTAGGTTAGGATCAACCAACGTACAAGTTCAACCTGTTATCCGGATCATTAGCCCTTCCTTGGCTTACCTAAGCATTACTCCTCTGACTAAACAGTGCTTAAAGCGTAGTATTTAAAGTTAGCTTGAGTTCTGGTATCAGCTAAGCTTACAGTTCAAAGATAATCCAGGCTGAAAAAAATGCTGTTCAGTGTGAGAATGAACTCTGATTGGCTAGTGGAAGCTAAAGAGACTTAGCTTTATGGCATTGACTAAGCCTGTTAATGTTATGCATGTTGTTTAAGGAGTGATTTGCTCTGATACAGGTTAAGCATAGTGCTTAAAGGAAGCCCATGGGCCACAGTAGCAGGGTGGATAACCTGGAAATGCAGGAAGTAGCGACAGTAAAAGGTGATGCACGTAATGAAATGCTCATATGCACCGCAATCTGTACGCCCTCAGGGCGGCAATCCCTCTTTTATTGCGTTCTCCAGGATCTAAAGCCTTAGCTTTAGCTTCACATATTCAGCTGTGTACTTTCCTTTTCCTAGACACAGATCTCACCTCAGGCCAGGCCTGGCCAAGCCTCACCTCAGGCCAGGCCTGGCCAAGCCTCACCTCAGGCCAGGCTAACTGTAAAAGCAGGTGTATTTCGTCTCCTTAAGCAGGGTTGGGAAGGTTACATGCAAAAAGTATTTTGTTACAGATTACTGATTGAGTAGCCTTGATTTTTGGTCAACCGATAGTATCCCACAGGTCCTCTGGGCCAAACAAAATCTTCCCTTTCTGTGGAAGTGGAGCATTTATTCCACTGTCCACTGGCTTTCCTTAAGGCGATATGTTTTACCAAAATGTGAAGTCAGTGTATACTGTCATTTACGTGAGTGGGGGAATCAAAATGTGCTGTACAGTTTGATGTGACGGGCTGACCGAAGACTAAACTAAAAGCTTATAAAAGACCTGAGTTTCACTGTATTCCTGTGTAAGCTAACTGATAATGTTTAATTACTTTAGTGTTTAACAAGAGATACCACTGACATTCAATGTTTACAATGTAAAAGCTGTCAAAACAAATCATACTGATTGCCATGCTATGCGTACCGCTTATTCACCTAGTGTTAGCAAAGTAAGATAACACTGCCAAGTTTTTTTGCTTTTTTTTAATAGAAAATGTCACATTCTGTCCCTCTTAACGTGCTGCTTTTATGGATGTGTATTTAATACAGAAAAACATCTCTAAGTATTGCATTTATCTATTTAGCAGGCACTCTTCTCCAGAGCAATTTACACTGGTAGGCAAGTGTAGCATTAGTATACATGCCCAAGCGCTTTTACAGATATAGCAGTGGTGCTTCTGGATGGGGAAACGAACCCTAGCCTCCTGTGAGGCATGATGTCATTGTGCTTTCAGTGAATACAGGTGGACCAAAAAACAGTTATTTTTGTTCATTGAATCTACTGCTGTTTTTCAGAACTGACATTTGCTCTCTTTTAGTTCTCCAGCCTTGCTGTCCCATTGAGACCCACCTCACTGAAATGGACCAATTGCCAGCGTTACCTTGTTGAGTCATAAACTATTTTCACTATTTTTTCATAGTGGGTAATTTTAATGCTGATTTAATCTGGCCCTTGGTTTTCTGTTTGCATTTGTCATTTTCAACCACCCATGTAGATAGTCTGAGCATGCTAATTGGAAAAAGTGGGCCGGCGTTATGTCTGGTTACAAAACAAACAAAACAAAGAGAAAAGCTTGCAGGTTTCTGGAAAATTCTATAGACATTCCAGTGATGCGTGCTTTTCTGAACGCTAGGGTAAGATCTAGACATGGCACGGTACCACTTTCTTTTCCAATACCGGTAATACAACCTTCTGGCCTGTATTGATTCAATTTTTTTTTCTTTAAAACTACTAAGCTCTAAAATGAGCTATTTTTAATTGAAGTACTTGGTGGGCCTTTAAATAAAAACGTTTGAGAACTTGTGGGCTGTCACCACTTAACCATTCTACTACCCAACAGGAAGAAATACACAGCTAACATTATGACATCACACAATGTGAAAGTCCTATTTCAGGCTAGATTTGCATTTTTCCGTCCGATATCTGGACCACCACTTTTTGCCAATATCTGCCCAGTAGCAAAATCCATCGATACTAATATGCCATCTCTAGTAAGATCATAAATGATGGCTGCAAAATGTATTACACTTAATTTAGCTATTGTGGCTCAATTGACTGACCACCTCAGACGTTGCTGGTTTTGTTTGGCAAATGTTTGCATTTACATGCAGCCTGAAGGAGAAATTTGAGTGGTATCCATGACAAAGTCTTACAGTAATATATGTGTGTGTGTGTGTGTGTGGTGGTCAGAGGACTACAGACTGTACCCTCCCATATCTAATTCAGTTGCATGTTTCCTTTAAGCTGCAATGTGTTTGCAAATGGTCTTTGACCCACTGAGTGCTGACGTGCCTCATCATAACAGCCTGGCCAGTTTATAACTGTAACTGGGTGTGCATGTTCCCATATCATCTTATCACTCACTTTTTTAATACACTCAGCATCCTAAAAGAGAGATGTCTGTTCACCTTGACAATGTTTCAGGTTTGTCTTAGCAGACTGTAATTCAATTTATGTAGTTGTACAACTCCTTTTCGGGGCACTTATGGCCAAATTCTTTGCTAGGGCAGCATAATTGGTTTTGAGTACTGAAACATGTTTGTTTTGCCCTGATACGTTAAAGGGTTCTGCTGAAAGACGTCTCCTGTGAAAAGCCGATGTCTCTTTATGGCAGTTAAAATAGCACCAAAAACACTCTGGAAGCAAATACAGACATACATTTGAGCTGTGTCATTCCTAGACTTTGAAATGCAGGAGCAATACATATAAAACAAGCTTTTTATGCAAGTAATCTAGTCTGCACCAGAGGTTTTTGTGACCTTGTATCATTTCAGTTCAGTTCTGTTGGTTTCACATTGCAAAGGCAAAGAAAAATGTATGTATGTATGTATGTATGTATGTATGTATGTATGTATACTTAATGCTTAAGACTGTTTTAAAAGAACAGTAGAAAAATCATTAAAAAGTAAATAAATAGTAAATGATCCATTTGGACAAAAATATTGGGACACAATCACTGAATTCGGGTGTTTCATTCTGTCCCATTGCCACTGGTGTATAAAATGAAACACCTGGCCATGCAGTCTGCCTTTACAAACATTTGTGAAAGGATGGGTCGTTTTTAAGAGCTCTCTGAATTTGAGCATGGCACTGTAATATATGCCACCCTTGCAACAAGGCAGTTCGCAAAAAAAAAATTCTTCCCTCCTAGATATTCCACGATCGACTGTGAGTGGTATTATTGGAAAGTGGAAGTGTTTAGGAGCCACAACAACTCAGCCACGAAGTGTTAGACCATGTATAGTTACAGTTAATTGTCACCAAGTGCTGAGGCGTAAAAGTCACCAACACTCTGCTGATTCAGTAACTGCAAAGTTCCAGACCGCCTCTGGCTTTAAAATCAAGACAAAAGCCTTATGTCACCAAGCGCAATGCCAAACGTCAGATGGAGTGGTGTAAAGCACGCCACCACAGGACTTTGGAGCACTGGAAACATATTCTGTGGAGTGACTAATCGCCCTTCTCTGTCTGGCAGTCTGATGGACGAGTCTGGGTTTGGTGAATGCCAGGAGAACATTACCTGCCTGACTGCATTGTGCCAGCTGTAAAGTTTGGTGGAGGAGGGATAATGCTATGGGGCTGTTTTTCAGGGGTTGGATTTTCAGTGAAGGGAAATTTTAATTGTGGGAACAGTTTGGGCAAGGCCCTTTTCTGTTCCAGCATGACTGTGTCCCAGTGCACAAAGCAAGGTCCATAAAGGCATGGTTGGGTGAGTTTGCCTGCACAGAGCCCTGACCTCAACCCCATCAAAAACCTTTGGGCTAAACTAGAACAGAGATTGTGAGCCAGAACATCAGTTTCTGACCTCACAAATGCTCTTCTGGATAAATTGGCAGACACACTCCAAAATCTTGTAGAAAGCTTCCCAGAAGAGTGGAAGCTGTTATAGCTGCGAAGAGGAAACAAACTCCATATTAAGGCCTATGGATTTAGAATGGAATGTCATAAAAGCTCCTGTAGGTGTCCCAATACTTTTGTCCATATAGTGTACTTGGATACAGTGATACATTTGGAAAATATTGTATTTTTATTTTTAAATCAGTATTGTTCAGCATTAGCCTATCACAGTACAAAATCCAGATCTATCTCTCATATATATTCTTGATAATAAAGTGTATAATCTTCTAAATAGGACACATGAAGGTCGCTGTTGCCTGGCCTAGTCTATCAGAAATACAACCCATGGTCCATGTGACAAAATCAAATGCTTTGCTGTTATTTTATTGCTCATCTGTCTTTAACAACAGCTTGTGCTTCAAGGAGGAGATGAGTGTCTGTAAAAAGCCCAGATGTAAAATGTGCAGAACAGCGCTGATATGCTGTTAAAAGAAGAGAAAAACATGCTTTGATGTTGACTTCCCTTATTTGGGTCAGGCTAGGGCTGTCATGATCATGACATTTTAGCTGATGATTGTCATATAAATAATGTAATTGGCATTTAATTGTCTTTTCTTGTTCATGGTTTACAGTCATTAAGACACAAGCCTAAAGTGGCTAAATTAACTGATTTAGCTGACCTTACTTGCTAGCTAAATAAACACAGTAGCTAACACCGGTTGTACTGTCGAATCAACACTCACAAATGTCTACAGTTATACAGAATTATGTGTAGAGTTAAGCAAAGCTACATGTTCTTCACAAGAGTGAAAATATAAGGCCTTATTCTGCCAGCATACATGCTAAAAGGCGATTGTGTTATAATTGTGACCGGCCTAGTGTGGATCAGTAAAAATGTGTCCCCACCAGCAGCAAACTGAATCAAGGTTGACTTGTAAGTGGACCGAGATCAACAGTTTTTGGCAGAGCACTGTTCTGTTGTTTGGTGCGTACTCCAGTATGGGTGGAGTGTTCTCATCTGTCACAGTGGACTGAACTAAAGAAAAATAATTCACACCAAACAAGGAAGGTGTGAAAGCACCCTTAAAGAGCTTCATTCCATGCTTCTGTAATATTTCTTCAAACATTTTTATTTGGTCTTTCATTCTTTCGGCATTCCAGTAGTTTAATTAGTTAGATATGTGCAGTAAATACAGCTTTCGTTCAGATATCAATCCGTAACCAAAATGGAAATCTGTTGGTAGTAACACCTTCATTGTTTATATAAAACAGGGGAACATAGTCTACCTCTTCATTTAAGATGAGTTTAACATAGACTTTCAACTAATGTCAAATCTCTAGTGGAAAAAAGCGAGCCATGCATGTGGATATTGTGCTGTCTACTATTGGAGTTGTGGCCTGCACAACAAATCGCAAGTGACATAAGATATGAATACAGCAATGATACATCAGACATTCTTGAAATCTTAGCTGAAATATTGCGAGCAGAGCTTAATTTAAGACTAGTCCTTTTACATCTTGTTGTAGGAAATATTTTCAAGGATCTACCTATTATTGGTGCATTTTATAGGCATTGCGAATACCAAAGTCTGTCAGTATTAAGTTAAATTGACTTGTTTTAGTAATATATATCACACACATTTGCCTGTCTATGCATCAACTTGTTTAGTTACAGACGACTCTCAGCAAAATTTTGTAGCTGTCTAAACAACACACATTTGGCAAGACAGAACAATGAGTTTGCATGCATGCTGTTTTGGTGACCCTGTTGTTAGAACAACCTTTCTGCCATATGATGTGTGAGCCAGACCAAATAGCAGCCAGCGCAGAAAAGGTTGTAAGTGTCTGCAGTTATTCATGACTCCTTAAGTGCAGGCTGAATATCCATCTAGTAGCTATGTCTTCATTTCTGTAGCCTACAGTTGTTTGGATTTCAAGAAGAAGCATGTTTTAAATTCTGTATTTGAAAACTTTGTCTTCTTTTAAACTGTCAATTCCTAATCCTCCTGTTTGTTGTCATGCATTCTTAAAGAAATATTTCTATCTTTGAATGAAAGTTTGGCGCTCTTAGCTAAAATGGATCACAAAATCAGAAATATTTAGTACCTTTACAGTGAATGCTGGCATAGTAAAGTATCATGGCTGTTCTGGTGGGGGGTAAAATGCTCTGTATAGACCTGCAGAATATTTCTCACAGGCTTGGTATAAATGAAACTGTGTTACTATAAGATCACTTCATTAATAGTAACAGTCTCATTTTGATGTTTTCATTTACTTTCAAGTCATATAATGGTGTGGTATCCAGGTTTTACCCTTATGGACTTATAATGTCATGTATTTACAATTTTTCCACCCTTGTGAGGACTTTAATACAGCCCTAGCCTTGTGTGTGTGAATGAGAGAGACTGGGAGAGAGAGCAAGAGGGAGGTAGAAAGGGAGAGACAGGGGAGGAGGGAGAGAGGGGGCGGCAGGAGGTTTAGGCTGGGATGGAACTGAGTCTGCATTTTGTTGCAGAAGTTGTCTCAGAATGACTGTGGGTAAGTATAGACTGTGCATGGCTATCGTAACTTTTTTTTTTTTCTAAGTTCCTGTCTTTTTTTTCGAAAGAGTGATGAATTGTAGTGCTATATAAACTGGCCACATTTTGTATCACAGATGGAACCTGGTGTGGAATATCTGCTGTTAACAGGGCATTATTTACTGTTTTTACATTCCTTTTTGCAAGTATAGAAAGTTTGCGTAAAAGATTAAAGTTAATTATTTGTGCTAAGTAACTAACTGTAATCTTTAGATTGGTTTCTGATGGGAATTTATGTTCCTTCCCTCCCTTCTCTCCCTCTCTCCCTCTCTCCCTCTCTCTCCTTCTCTGGGCTGTTCTCTTGACCTACATATTTTGAGGGAAGTCCCCCCGCCCCCTCTACCAAGTCTTGCAGGACTGTCAGGCTCCAAACGGTACAGTTCCAACAGAACTGTTAACTTGATTTTTGTTTTTCCTCTTTTATTTCTTTTTTTTTTTTAGACACATCGGGAGTGGTGTTCGACACTCACTCTAAAATGGTGATGTCCCAAGGAGGAACGTTTGAGAGGATGAAAGAAAAGGTAATCATTTTTTTTTCTTCTCATCTTTTCTCTTTCCTCCCTTCCCCTTTCTCCTTTTTCTTTCTCTCTTCTCTGCTCTGCTGTTGGAATGTGGTAGAGCCAAAGAGATCAGTGGCGTTCTCGAAGCCCATAATCAGCACAAGTCATTGACTTTTTGAGTGTTCTTCGCTCTCTGTAATTGAGCTGCTGTGTTGTAGTCTCTCTGCTGTTTTTCTCCATGCGCCACTCTTTTTCAGGTCAGTGACTCCATTCTCTTGGCACTGGCCTTCTGAGCATGATAGCGCATAGAAAAACAACCTAAAGGAATGCAGGGTCAGCCCAAACATCAAACAAAGGCTGATTGGCATTATCAAATATTTACTTTGGATGCAAGTTTGGTTATTCAATAAACACCACCTTTTGTTACCGAAAGAGATGCATGCCATTGTGCTGAACATGTTTTATAGGTTTTTTTATAGTATTTTGTTGGCTTATATTCTATTTTAGAGGCTTGACTGAAACGTCAAGCCTCTAAAATAGAATACAAGGCATTGCTAAGGTCTGCTGTGTCATGATTATAGGGGTCAAATGGCTCAGAAATGGGATTGAGATTTTCTTGTAAATGAAACTGTTGCTATTTAAAAGCATCAAAATATTATTCCGTTTAATGAATATAAATGTATTGCTGTTTAGACGCTTGTTACAGTAGGACCTGAAGAAGGCTTGAAATAGCTGCTAAAACATATTTCTAATTTTATTAGTTTTGAGTAACCCTGACAACCTTCATACACCCACATGCACCCACACCCACACCCAACTTTTTGATGTGTCATTTCCTCCCAGCTGTGGTTCTGCATCTGGACTGCTGCCCTCCACTAACCCTACATGTACACATGCACACTGTCCTCTTTGTCTCTGTTTCTTACACGTCTCTGTCCTGCTCTCTAGATTAACGCAGTGAGAGCTGTGGTTCCCAACAAGAGCAATAATGAGATCGCTCTGGTTCTGCAACACTTTGAGAACTCAGTGGATCGGGCTGTGCAGGCTTTTGTGGAAGGTACGGTTAATTTCACAGCACTGCATTCATATGCATCTACTGTCTGAGTCAGTGTGCTGATCTTGGATCAGTGTCATCTGTTGTGAATCCAAGCATTGAGTGAATGACTTATCTGTAGATTTTTTTTTATTTTTTTTTTTGATTGGCATTAGTCTCTTTGCTTGAGTGCCTGCACATGACTGCATACGTGTGCAGTGTGTCTACTGTACCTGAGTGAGCACACCCGCATACAGGTATGGTGGAATGCAACTCAGGTGTCTTAGATGAAAGGAGTATTTATGGAAGAGAAAAGCTGGCTCAGCTTCTTAAATAGATTCTTTCCTTTTACTATGTGACACTGAACACTAATCAGTCACTTTAGCTGTGCCAGGTTTCATCAGTTAATGGCTAGCTTACTACAAAGTATTAGTTTTTCAGTTTAATGATTTAGTCAGATTTGTAGAGATACAGTATGAAATTCGGCCCTAGATATCAACTTATAAACCATGTTTGTATTTTGCGGAGCACGATTATATACTGAAGTCATGTATTTGAGGTTGGATAGGCTGTATAAAATTAACCCTATAGGGGTGTAACGATACACAGGTTTCTAGAGATATATCCCTCCCCTCCCCCAATACAGATATTGAAACCCTGGATAGTGGCTGATGCCAATCCAGTATTTCTTCTTTAAAGTGTCATTATGTATTGTTATATTTGAAAATAGTATTCTTGAGTAAGGAGGAAAAAACGTGCTGTTGTGAATGTAAAGCCTAAAATAGTCATTTAAGTTATAAATGTTGGTTCAGATTTCGCAGGAGTTCTTGGAATCACGTCATATGTTATCACCTATAGACATCACATGCAAGGGCTCAAAAATAAGGTCAGACTCAATGTTTAGATCTCAGAATTTAAAATCAACATATTACTGATAAAGATATGATGGCAGTAGTAGATATTGACCTACATTTTTGGAAGAACTGTCCTTCAAGTTTTGTCAGAGTTCTCTTGAATGCTCTTTCAATATGTTCACAATCATCAGATTCATCTGCACGGTGCATGAAATTACTCGGTGCCCATTAAAAACTTAGCTTAGCTTTAAAATGAATTGAAGTACTTCACTTAAGATGAGCATCTGAAAGTAGGCCATCATGCTCCAACTTCTCACACCCTGCTACCCCACAGGAAGAAATGCACAGCTAACATCACCATCAGACAATGGTAGCAAGAGCTGTTTCACAAAGGGAGCAAGAGCTAAGCTAGAGCTTAAAGCTTTCGACTTGGAGAGAGGAGAACATTAATTTGAAAAATCCACAGGTGTTTCTGTCCGTCCTTCCGCTGTGAGAAGACAACTCAACACTATGACTCTGAAAGGATGTAAGGCTGTCAAGAAGTTGTTTCTGAAAAAAGGAAATAGACAGGAAATAACAAATCAAATAGTTCTCAGTACATTTTTTGCACAGCACTGTATGTCATTATGTTTGTCACACTTTTATAAAATCTCTGCTCGATTCCCAGCGAATATCTCACAATTGAACAAAAAGAATATTAATGTGTGTATTGTAACACCCTTAGAACCTTATGTGTTTAATGACTTGAACTAATTTTATATAATGAGAGCTGCTGTTTATTCAGACCCAGTATTTCATATCATGTTCATAAACCATTACAGCGTACCAAGAACTATAATTTTTCACTGTACTTGGCATGTTCTGTTTTGATCACCAGTGACCTCAACTATGAGTGACATTTTTAAACTATTTCCGTTTCTTTCTTTTTCTACCCTCAGGCAGTGCAGTAGAGATCCTGAAGGAATGGAATGTTACCGGTAAAAAGAAGGTGTGTCCCAGCAGAATGACGCATTGAGAGCATGACAGTGGAGGACTGCGTCACAGCATGAATCTGTAGACGCTGTTAGCCTAAATTTAGTGTTAAAAGAATTTGGCTTCTTTTTTCTCTGTTAGTTAACAGCTTTATTTTTTGTTTCTTTTCAAAATGCACAGGTCTTATTATGATGTCTTGCCCTCCTCAATCAAACTTGTTTCCTACCAGATACTAAAGTTGCCTGTTTGTCTGTTTATCTGGCAGGTTTTACAAATAACCAAGTAACTACCTATATGAGATCATTAAACGGTTGGAACACGCAAACTGGTAGAATGATGAATCTGATTTTTGTATGAATGGGACTACTGTACCATGACTTAAAGTAGCCTAGTTGTGATGTTGGCAGACTGTGGAACACTTCAGTTAGAGGAGCACACAAGCGCATTATAAGTCGTTGGAATGCTAGATGGAAATGTTTCCAACTGTCTGGTCTCAGACTTGCAAATGCAGGGAACAGTATTGTTTTCTGTTCAGAACTTAAGTTAGTGTTTCTTGGCTTTTACTTTAAGAAAAGTTGAACATTTATCTTTTTGCTAATTGACAGCCCAAGAAGAAAAAGAAGCCTAAACCCCAGCCTGAAGCTCCAGTAGTCCCCGCCCCCTCTGAATCAGTTCCACCTCCAGAGGCGGAGTGTGCGGCTGCTGTGAACGGTTACCATGCCAATGGTTCTGCTGGTGCTGATGGGGAGTCGCTGGACTCCTTGAGTGAACAGCTAGACTCTGCCTCTTTGGATGCAGCTGAACTTGAATCGGAACCTGCTACGCCTGAGCTCTCCATCACAGGTAGTCATGGTGTTTATCACCGTAAATTGTGTTCTGAGGTGCTTGCTTTCTTTACATTTGCATTGTATGCATTTGCATACATCACTGTTGAATAATGGCAGTATTATTTTTTTCTATTTGAAAGTTGAGGACTACACCAGTGCTTTGTTTTAGCCCAGCATATTTTGTTTTTTCAGTTGTCAGTAGTAATTGGGTGCATATCATTAGTTACATACGTTGCCTAAGTTGCAAGGTCAGAGTGTTGAATTTCAAGAACAGCAGCACCCTGGTGAGAACATGATGCACCCTCCATACCGCCAGCTATCCTTGTTCTCTGCTTGAAGTTTGTACAGGATAGTTCAAGCTGTACTTTAAAGCAGTCATTACCTGTCCAAGATGTTTCTGCCATACAGTAATGAAAAAGAATGTCTCTCTATTAGACTGGAAAAGTTTATGTGGATGACTGGATAAATCAAGGCAGTCACATAATACAACGAAGAAATAATTTTGGACAAGATAATGCAGACTACCTTTGTGAAAGAAAACATACTTTTCAAAAGTGTATTTAATATGAAAGTTTGTATTTTTAATGTTACCACTTTAAACATACTTAAATAAGAACAAAAAAGTTATCATTTTAGAGATACAAGGTTTTGTTCCAACAGCAGCGATATTTAAGCTGTGTTTAGTTATTTCAAAATAAGATATTTAAAATGTATTTAAAATGTATACTTAATTATATATATATAATTATTGTCTTATAATGATATATGTCCTAAAAATAATACACTCAAGTTGATATAGATTAAATATTATTTATATAGATATTGTTTAAATATGCTTCAGTATATTAAGAAATATTTTATTCAAGTGTATTTACTTATGTAGCTAAAGTATAATTTAAAATGTGCTTCAATAAAAATATACTTTTCACAAATTTAATTAAAAGTATATTTTAAGTGTATATGTATTAAGTGCTTCTTTTTTGCAAGGGTAGTCTTTGACAATGTTACTTCAGTGGTTTTCTAGTGTCTTTTTAATATGATGTAAGGTATATGACAATCTCCATACGTGGCAGTATAATCACAATGTTATTATATGGTAGTCTACACTGTTTCTAACTTGAATTTACTCTTCGTTCATTTGTCTTTTCACAGGAGGAGAGGCGGAGTCTCAAAAAAGCTTAACCCCAACTGCAAGTCCAGCCCCGCAACAAGGCACCAATAATGGGAGCTCGACAAAATCACCACAATTCCCGTGGCGGCAAGTCCCGGCCCAGACCTTCTACTAGCTCCCAAAATGCCACTGTGGCCCCTTCCTTTCCCTCTGATGACAGTCAACAAGGTTCATCAGCAGGCAGAAAAATTGGTAAGAGTGCTGCCATAACAAGCATTACATTTGAAAGCCCTTTGAAGATACTGTTGTGTGTCTTTTGTGCTATTATGGAGAACAAATGCTTATTTTTGCAAATTATAAGTCATATTAAAGTCCTTCTTTATGTATAGAAACCTACCTGGTGTGAAGTCTAAGACTGAGAACAATTTTTTGGGCATGCATGTGTACTAGAAATTTAGAAAGTGACAATCTTCTTTTTAATGACCTCTGTCTAATTAACTGTCAGCAATGTAGTGCTAAATATGCTGTGATATTCCTCACAGATTTTTGAGTCTCTCTTTCCATCTTCCCTGTCTTTCAGTCAGCCATCCTATTCCAAGATTTAGATCAGAAAACTGGTATTTTTCACACACTCGCTCAGGCACACAAACCACCATTCTAAATTTAACCAGCCTGAAATACCCAGTGTGTAGCTGATTGAAGTTCACAGGCAATGTTGAAGAACTGCGAGGTTTGGGTGGTTCCAGTATTGTAGTAAAGGCCCTCTATATAGGAGGGACCATGAGAAAAGAAATGATTCAAGGCACCAGTTTCTGTTCCTCAAGAAGCTTCTGGTTACTGTAGTTTACTGAGCTAGAAGGCACAGCACACCCCTGTATGACTAGCTAAAGTCTTCTAGTTCTTTCTGTTCCTGTTTTTAGTCTGAAAGCCATGTTTAATTCCAAGTCTTGTCCTAGACTCTGCGGAGATCTCCTCATAGACATACACATACAGAGTTTGTAAACCTGCCTTGTTCTTATACTCAATGGTCGTTTAATCATGTATACCTTTTTAGGGGTGTATCGTACTCCCTTGATGTTTTGAACAAAATTTGACTGAAAAAAAATGATGACTATAAAGTTGTTGCACAATTTCCTAATGACACCAGAGCTGAGAGGCACAAGGAATGCTGGAATGACTTGTTATTGGTGCTGCTCTTTTGCAGACTTCGGTGTTCAAACAATGCAATTGCTTTGGATGGCATAATTCATAGAGTGTCCAATCTCCACGATGCATTGTCCCAATTTTGCTTTGCAGTATGCCACGATGCATTGTTACACCCCTAATACTTACCACATGGGCATATAAAGGTGCACTTTTTGAATACATAATTCCTGACTGTAGCTCGTCTTTTGCTGCACAGTTTATTGGCCTTAAGATAGGGGGAAATGCATGGTACAATCTGTTAAAAGTGGGAGGTGGTCTGTGAGAACCCAAATGTTAAATTTGAACCTGACCCGTGTCTGACATCTTCCTGATGCAAAAATTAACCGAGTTACATTTCAAGTGTCAAAGTTAGGTTACGTGAGGTGTACTGATTCGTAGCAGGCATTCAGTTAAAGGTTTCTGTGGTTCTATTATCCACCACACAACTCAGCCAAGAGACTCTTAAGATCTCACGGGTATCAGAGAGAGCTTCTCTATATACTCCCATAAGCCTCACAGTGGTGAAGCAAAAGAGCATGAGAGACAGAGGAAGGCATGGGCTATACCCACAGACTCACTGGCACATTGCACAAGGGAGCTGTGTGTCACAACAGGGACTTGAATATCTCTGGCTGTCATCCAACTCCTTTGTTGACCATCTGTGTGTAATACTGTATTCTTTGACTTTTGTGTGCTTTTGCATGTGGCTAATTGAGTCACTGCTTGGCGTAGTAGATAGACCTGACTTCCATCCGGCCCCTGGCATCCTTGTGGATCCATTGTGGATGCTGTGGGCTCATATTAAAATTTCAGTTTGTTTTATTCCTGTCTTTCTCTTTTTTTTGTTAATCCATACACCCCTGTCTTTTTCTCTCTCTTTTTTTTATTTTTATTAATCCATATATTATTATAATGGGTTGGTTTTGAAAGTCCCCCTATTGCTGAACTATATAGGTATTATTCAGCAGAAAAGTTATGTGAATGAATTGAACAGTCAGCTCCAGCAGTATCATTAAAACCTGTTGTGTGTATCTCTCTCTCTCTCTCTCTCTCTCTCTCTCTCTCTCTCTCTCTCTCTCTCTCTCTCTCTCTCTCTCTCTCTCTCTCTCTCTCTCTCTCTCTCTCTCTCTCTCAGCACCAAACATTGATCGCTCCGTGAAAGATCTACAGCGGTGTACAGCATCTCTGACGCGGTATAGAGTGGTGGTGAAGGACGAGATGGATTCTTCCATCAAGAGGATGAAACAGACCTTTGCTGAACTACAAAGCTGGTAATTCAGCCTGTCACCTTACTTATTTTCTGCACGTCAGTTGGTCCTCTGAACTGAGTGGTTTTGGGGGAAAACTGAAAAATCAAGTTGTCAGCTTGTTAATTAATTAATTAATTTTCAGCTTGTTAGTTAATTAATTAATTAATTAATTACATAATTATTTGTTTTTTCTTTTTAATTTTTTGGGTAGGGGTTTGGGGTGTGTGAAATGTATGCTTTTAGAGTACAAATACAGTGCAAATACCTTTGAAACGTTCCAAAGGTCATAGAAATGCATAGAGTCTTGTGTTTAAAATTATCTTGGACAACTGCAAACATAAAAACAGGCTCTTGTGTGAAAAACGAATGTGTATTTTACCTTTCACAAAGATTTTTTTTAAGCATAAAATAATTCACCTACTAGCTTGACAGCTATAGGGTCCCAAGTGAAGTGTAAGATTATAGATGTTCCGTTATTCAAGTCTTACTGCATTAGTGGGATACTATTTGCTAAAACTGAGGTGTGAAGTAATTTCACTGCATCCTTATAATCTTTGGGAAATTGAAAAATGAATTTAGCAGTCTGTGTGTTGCTGAAGCATTAACTTTGACTGTCCTACATATTGGAAGAAAATTGTCTGTTGACCCCAGTACATTTCCCCTCACCATGTATGTTTGTTTAAAAAAATAAATAAAAAATAAAAAAAATAATAATAATTCCCCCCATCCGACACACAATGCATCTGTTTGTAGGGCATGTCAAGTTAACCATTTGTAAATAAGAACATTAATAGCTACCTAACCAATAGAGACATTGGTGTACAGAGGAATAATATGTATTCTGGGCTTAGATGCAAGTAAATGGAAAGTGTCATTGATATCCATTAGAATGAATACTTGTCAGTATATACAGTCTGACAGCTCTGACTGTTGCTGTTAGGAAAATTAGTGAATTTAGTGAAATACTGTGGGATGCGGTGTTGTGACTGCTCTGACTGCTGCTGCATAGAAAGCTTAGAGCTGTAATAATACAGTAGTTTACACATTGTTGACCTACTGAATGCATAACCTTTGATGTAAGCTGCATAAAGCTTAAACCACTCATATTCTGTTTGTGATATGTTCATATCCACTCTAATTTTTGTGGCAATACACTCATCTCACTGTGCCTTACACTGCCACCATTCATATGACATCATAGCCACTACCATGTACAAAGAATATTTACTCATGACACAAACTAAGGAGATCAGCTTTGCTGTTCTGCCAAACAGGATGCTAATTATTAAAAGGCAAGATCATTCTAGGCAGTTTTTCTTTATTAACAATCTAGTTGATTATGCAGTATTTGTGGCTACTGTCAAATCCAGACTACCAAAGCAGTTAAAGTATTTTACAGTGTTTACATCTTTGAGGATTTTTATTTGGCAAGGAATGAAAGAAGATGACTCACTTGTATGTGGAACATGGCTTTCCCAAATGAGAGGCCGGAGTCCATTTTAGTGGCTACCTGTCCAGCTGATTGGGGTTGTGAAACAGTGGCTAGCTTCTCCTTCTGATATACAAATAGATCCTAGGTTACTGTGCATCATTGCTGTTCCTAATCTGTTTATTACCTTATCTCATACTTACTCTCAGAACCTTTGGTCTGATTGACCTATTGCTGCTTTTCCCTCTCTCTCATCACTGTAATGTACACACAGATGACATCATGCTGACTGGTAGAAGATTTAGATAGTGGGGTCTGTTTTAAAGTGATAGTTTAGCTGAAAAAAATTACAGTAACTGGAGTTATGTGTCTTGGCTGATTTGGCTATATTTGTGATAAGGGGACAAATTGTATTAATCTTAACACCTTTCTTAGTCTTTCCTTTGTGGATAATGGTGAAAAAATACAGTATACTTAGTTTCCTCTGTCTCTTTGTCTCTAAGTCTCATGGACCGGGAGGTGGCTCTTTTGGCTGAGATGGATAAAGTCAAAGCAGAAGCAAGTGAGTATACATATTTGTTTTTTGTTATTTCTCTCTTTTATCTCTCTCTTTGTCTCTTGCTTGCTTGCTTGCTCTGCATTAGTGTTGGGCGGTATAATGGTAATAAGGTTTCTGTTCTACGTCTATGTTGTAAACAGCCAAATAAACTTGTTTTACCCATTCCCATTTTAGTAGGAGGAGGGGGGGGGGCTTTACAAGATTTGCCTGAAAACAGGCATATACAGAGATGGAAGCACGTCCAACAAGCTTTCCTTTTTAAAAATTAATACCTAAGAAAATGTAAGTGGAACAGTGGCTTGGCAAAGGCTAACAGTGACACACACCACAGAACACGCTACCCACACCATTGTCACTTCAACACCAGTGACTTCACTTTGCACTCTCAGATATGAGTCCTTAATTCCTAAACGTGTAATTTGAACGTAAGTTAGTTGGAACTGAGCCTGAACTGTGGTGCGTGGCACTTTTAGCCTGCCACCTAATCTATCATTAGCTTAACGTTACCTGAACCACAGTACAAGTTTGACTTGGGCTTTCTTTTACTCCAACACCAGTCACTTGGCTCTCTCAGACATCGTCTATCTTCTGCACTTGTCATTTAGACAGAATCAAACATGTACTGTGGTATGTGGGACTGATTGGGACTGTATCCTGCTTGCTAAGCTAATGTTGGCTAGTAGGCTACTGATCCAAATTCTACTGAACAGGAAAATGAACACTGCCCAACCCCACTCTCCATGCTTCTCACTGTATAACTGAGGCAGAACCAGGCGCATCCAGGTGCTTTCTCACCATCGGTCTTGCATCATGGATGGTATCGTAAACCATAAAGAAAAAGATGGTAGCAGTGCTGTTTAAAATTGAGAGATTAATTTAAAAATTATATTCCTTCAAGGGCATAAAATTGCAGTTTATATGCCGTGTGTGTGTGTGTGTGTGTGTGTGTGTGTGTGTGTGTGTGTGTGTGTGTGTGTATGTATGTCTGTGGGGGGGGAGGGGGCTTGTGTTACCATTTAGGAATGCATACCTCACAAGGAGGCCATTCTCCTAGACTTTGCCCTAGGAAGCACTATCAGGTGTCAGGTCTCCCTCAATGGCCCTTTTGTGTTTGTGTTCAATTAGGAAATAGCAACCTACAGTAATCCTGCTTTCAGGTTCTACACTCCACTCTCTCTTTTCCTTTTCCTTGCTCTTTTGTCAGCCCTTTCCTTTTGAAAAGGGAAAGACAGTCCCTCTTGGCCTAAAAGAGATGGCTTCTGTTTTGTATGGTCATCCTACCTACTAGTTACATGTTTCTGTCTGTGTAATGCCTGCTGGAGTGCTTTCCGTACCACTACATGGACTCTTGCATTCAGACGCTCTCTTGAGCGCTGAGAGTTCAGTCAGACTCCAGCAATGCGTGTGCATTGTGTTTAGTACCACAGGCGACATCAGGCTTCTTAACACGTTACTGTTTGTCTTGCTCTAACCTTGGCCTGACTAGCTCTATGTTTTTGCAAAGTGGGCAGCTTTATTGTAAGATAGTAGTGCAAAGCATGAAGGGCTGTATTCAAGAGGATCCAACATCAATACAAAAGCCTAACACAACAGCTCAACCTACCAGCCACATAAAATGGAAGCTGGATTGGTTTGAAATAGAAGAGGGTGCTGATAAAATACTTTTGCATTTATTGTGGGCCTTTATGAGCTTTCTCTCACAGTTGAGGGAGACTGAATAGGGAGGGGTTTTTTGTGCAGAGCAGTAAAAACATTAAAACAAAGTTTGGCACCCACTTCTATTTCAAGTCAATCTTCCATACGGACTAAGCACAATGTCTTTGTATATTATTTTGCTGCTTTTTGTTATCGCAGAGATTAAACAAGTCACCTATTCACTATACTATGAAGTGCTATAAAGTACAATCTGATAGTAAAAGATCCTACTTACACCAATATAATAAATTACCTTACACTAGTGATGTTTTTGTGTTGTGATGTCAATTGCTTTTTGTGTCTGGTTTAGTGGCCATCTTGGACAAGCGGCAGAAGCGAGCTGAGGAGCTGAAGAGGCTCACTGACAAGTCTGCTTCCATGTCCGAAGAGCAGCTATCAGAACTACGCGCAGACATCAAGGTATGTGTATCTACCGCAGTATAGGAATGGAGTGGTGGCACTTCCTGCTCAAACTGTGCTGTAATCATGTCTCTCCTGCTCTGCTGCAGGTTTTGTATTTTCTGCTCCTCACTTGCTCACACAGTAGAAAACCTGCTCTGTTTTATTCATTCTCGTTACATTTTTATTTTATATATTTTAAATTTCTGGACACAGGGACAAGGGACATTCTGCGCCTTGCTCCAAGAAAAAACCAGGCAGAATTACATAATTTGTGACTGTTATTAAATGATAAACTAGTTGAACATTCCATGCTATACAGGAATTTTATCGTAGGTCTGTGAGTCACTGTTTCAAGCCTAATCACAAGCCAGAGAACTTCAGAGAAAGTGCTTCAAAGGAAGTGCATGTGCCTTTAGCATGATGTACTTTACTATTTGTGCAGCAAGATGAATGGCACGAGACTAATGCCATGTTCACATGGGCATATGTTTGTTTAGAAAAAAAAAATGAGAGTGAGAGAGAGAATGGTGCTTTGACAGACAGGAGACTCTTAACGCATGATAGTGTGTGAAAATTACTGTCAGTTTAAAAGGTTCACCAGAGTTTAACTCGGACATGTCTATTTTGTCAGCCAGTAGGATAGAGTCTGGGGCAGTGCTTCAGTCAGTTGATTTTGAACAAAATGGAAGAGAATCTAATTGATGCTGTCAACTCGTATTCAGAGCTGCACAATCCAGATGTAGTAGGACAGGGACTGATTTGATTAAAAACTGCACACATTCATTATGAAAATGAGAAGTAACTGCCAGCAGTTTTCACTTTCAGCAAGCAATTCTCGCTTTTTCATGTTTGAATGATTTTCACACTCAATCTCCACTCACAAACAAGCAACCAACGAAGCATCAACATGTATGCTTTTTTTTGATGGATATAAAAAAATATTTAATAAACACTGCCTAATTGTGTAATTGTCTGTAGAACTTACAGTTGCAAGCATTATTCCAAAATACCTTTTTGCAAACTCTGTATGAATTGCTGTTGTGTGTGAGCTGTAGCACGCAGAGCTAGTCTGCATGGGAGAATATCTGTACACTTGTGGGATGAAGCGGTATCGGAATGATATTGAATATTATGAGGGCACCATTGCGCTGACTTTCTAAAATGTCGCTCCTCGCTCCAGGCAAAATCACACAACTTTGCTCCATGCTCCACTCTCACGCTGCACTGCTCACATATGCATGCATGTGCATACCAGAATATATACTATGACACTTTTTTCCTCTTTTTCCTCCAGCACTTTGTAAGTGAGAGGAAGTATGATGAGGATCTGGGAAAAGCTGTTAAATTCACTTATGAACTGGATCCTCTCAAAGCCAGCGTCATGGCATTTGGATCAGGTAGGATGCTTGCATACATGTGCATGTGCGAATTTCCACTTGTTTGTTGGCTTTGTTAACTCTTTTTTCCTCTCTCCCTTTGTAGTGTACCACCCTCAGACAGGATACTCACATCGTTCTCGCTGTAGCTCCACTTCTTCTTCTGTCACTGGCTCTGCCCCTGTGGAAGCCCCGCCTCCTCCACAGGCTCAGGCTCAGCCTCAGCCTCAGGCCTCTGGTTACACAGGCCGCCCCAACGTCCCTCACAAACAGGTAAGACCCTTGTTGCTCAAATGAACATCCCTCACACGCATCAGGATGCAAAGGCTATCCTGGATTATATTCATCTATTTACCTCCCTCTCTCTTTCTGTTTGATTCAGGTGTTTCAGGGTAACAGGCGTATATTTCAGGGTTACCAAGGCGGTCAGCGCCATAACGGTGGTTCATACTACGACCGCAACCCCAACCAGACCAACTACCGCTACCACGGAGACCAGCGTCATCAGAGTGACCGTGCCCACGGCGATGGCCCCAACTCGCAGTTCTCCAATAGCACAAGAGGCCCCTCCCACCCTTCCGCGTCAGCCTATCGGCAGGATCGACCCGCCCACAACGGGCTGCCGCAGAGGCAACCTAGGACCAACTGCCCCTGACACCTTCGGAATGCTTCCCGCTCACCTCCGTTATGTCTCTGTGATCCCTGCGCTTTCCTTCCAGTCCCTACACAAACACCTTCCCCTCCCACCCTGCCATACACCATCCCCCCATTTTTCCCAAAACCCTGCCCCTGTGATCACACAGATATTCCATATGGATGAAGAATAGAACTAAAAGTTTACATCTCCTTTTTCCTCTCTTTGGTCAAACTGAGCTGTAGTGCCACCTCCCCCATCCCGCATCCATCTCCCATGTTAACTCATTCATTCCATGTCCTCTCCCCTTATTGCACGTTCCAATTATTATTATTATTTTTTTTTTTTGTTTGTTTTTTTGGACAAAGCTCTCCTGTTGTCATTCTCCTCCCTCTAACCCATTCCATCAGTTGTTGTGCAATGATTTTTGTTTAATTTTTTTGTTTGGGAGAGGCTTATACTTATTTCTGCTCAGTGGCTAAGAACTTCATTAAGTGGAAAAAAAAAATCGTTTTAGTCTTAATTTGTAAAATGTTTAGTGCACTATTCATGTTTCTTTCTTTAAGCTTTACTTCTGTATTATCCATTTTCATTTTGCAATCTTCTTTTATTTCTTTTTCCATGGCTTTTTTTTTTTAAATATATAAATAGTGCGCTACCAGTATTTCTTTCTTCAAGCTTTAATTTCATATTATCTTTTAAACGCCATTGTCTCATTCTGTCTTTTTTTCACCTTTCCTTTTTTTAAATTTGGAGATTGATGTTTAGCTGTTGGGCGTTAACTTTGAGATCATTTAAGATCATCGCTAGATTGCAGTGTTGAATGGTACATACAATAGTAAGAAGCGCTTGTTTTTCTTCGCAGACAATAAATGCAGAAAAGCCCACTGTTAGATTCTGTAGGACCTTAAAGAAGTGCTGCTGACTGAATATATGCTCAGACAGTCCTTTGTCTGATACATCTGAGCATGATTGGCCCGCGTTATGTTGCCTTATGGCCATGATGGTTTCTTTATATTTGTTACTAAGACAATTGACATTAATTACTTTGCGTTTGGCTCAGCTTTATTTTGCTGAGCAGAGGCTGGGCTTTGGTTGGTTCTCTCAGATGTGCAGTGGTGCAATTTCACTGTATGCTCATCCTTGAGCTCAGTTCTGACAACCTCGCTCGGCTTTCACCTAAGCAGGAAGGCCGTATTGGAGTCATAAAGGCTGTAGTGGAGATGGAGGCTAGGTCTGTGTGAGTGCGCTCTAAGTACTCTCCAGCAGTATGCATGCAGCGCATTCATTATACTTGCCTTTGATCACAGTGCAACCTCACTCTGGTCTTTCTTTTTCTTTTTTTAATGAAGTGGCTGTGTGTGCGTGTGAAATGTACTGCAAATGAAGCAGAAAAGTTCCTAGATCTTTCACAATCATATATACTGCATTACTATCACTTTACTGCTTCTTGACCTGTACCAAGTCAAGGAATATTCAGCAGAATTTTTTTTGTATATCATTTAAAGTTTGTTGAGTGCATGTCACGTCCCTCTGTCTGAAGGTGCTAAAGTGAAATGTAGGATTTTCTCTTTCTCCTTCCTCTCTCCTTTGTGTTTCCACAATGACTGAACAAAACAGAATCCAGTGATATACCTCATACCATACCGCTATGACTCTGATAGTCCATGCCGAGAACAGGGCCCTGCTTGCTTTAGCTGGATTTCTGAGACCTAGCTCTTTTAAATAAGCTGTTTAACCTCAGTGTCCTCGTAGCACGTCTCATTCCAGCTCTATCTCCATCCTCTTTTCTAATGGATGTGTAGGATTGCTTCTTCTCCACAATATTTCAGTCTGTTAGAGTTCACAAGAGGTTAAAACTTGGCTGCGTCTTTGTGGTTTTCACACATGGTCCCTGAATCGGTCACTTGGTACTGTCACTTGCTGCATGCCTGTTGTCAGCGCAACAGTAAAGTGTTTTTTTGCGTCTGGTTGTGCATTTGTCACTTGGTGGATGACAAAACGGCACCTCTTACATTCTTCTGTAGCTTTCTGCTGCCCCTGCCCTTTCAACAGCCAGTGAAGCCTCAAAGAACTTTGACATGTGGCCACTTTGTCATTTCTAGCGTAGAGGTTCATTCACACAAAATTCATATGTTTCTCTTGTTCTGCTGGAGTGTTTGACCTGGGCCACATCACCAAGGAGGATGTCTGGAACACTTTGTACACCGTTAACTATTAAAAAAAGACAAACAAAATGAAACAATTGCCATTTTCTGTTTTCATGTAAATTTATCACCAAAGAGACGCTTTGTCTTCTTGTTCAAGTTACTGCCTTCATGAATTCCACTGTTCTTATTTCTACTTTGCCATTTCCTAATGCGCGACTCCGAATGATGATTTCTATGACAGTTTATATATACCCATTCTTCTCTTCCTTCCTCAGCCCTATCTGTACATATGTATCTATATATTTGTTTTGGAGTCCTTGCCCAGGGCCATATGTATGTAGTTGTATCACTAGGCCTATGGCTTACCTCCGGTTGTAAAGAGAACCTAGTTTAGTCCAATTCTTCCCAATGTATAGAAAACTGTCTTTTTTTTTTTGTTTTGTTTTTTTTTGTTTTTTTTTGTTTGTTTTTTGTTTCCAAGTATGAGACAACTGTAAACTCAAGTGCCTTCTGTCGTTCTGCCCCTCCCCACACTGTCATTCCTCGTCCTACCATCTCCAAGTGTGGACCAAAGACATGTTCCAGCCCCTTCCAGACTGCCTCCACTCTACATGATCCCTCCCCTGTCTGGCTACAGTACACGCAGCACTTGGACCCTCCCCCATCTCACTGATTGGCACACTTCTCATTTACTATGAATAAAAAAAGAATTGTTAGCAATTGCAAAATGCTGTTTCCAGACCTTGTATTTTCTGTTCGAAGCGTGAATGGCCTGCAATAGTTTGTCAAAACGAAATCAATACATTTTTTCCCCAAATGTAGTCAATCAGCCAAAACATGTTTGACATGCAGACTTCTTAATTTAACACTGGAGCTACAAGGCTAATCTAGTTTACAACTTTTCTCACAAATTGGCGTTGTGTGAAGTGCATGCCTAAATAATCACACATCTATAAAAATGGACTGAAGTTAAACAAAAACTTGAAGCAATTTGAAGCATGTGATTTAGATGTGATTTAGTTTTGCGCATTGCTAATTGGCAGGATATATGCTTCTGTTATGAGCTAGAAGCCTCGTAGCCCCAGTGCAAACCTAAATAAGCAATCTTTAGGCGCTAAACATGGCTGATCAACTACATTTTTCCAAGAGCTGACAAGGAAGTGATTGTTTTTGACGCTACCTGTATTCCTTACTAGAAGGAAGTAAGAGTTTAATGTCTTAGTGGACCTTGCAGTGCTAGGTGAAACGCAAGATATGTGAATAACATGCTTTGATGGCAGTAATGGCAGTAACTTACTAGAAGAGGGGTGTAAAACCACCAACATAACACACACACGGCAACTAATGTATTACAGGACTGACAGCAAATGTGAAAAACTAAAGTGAGCTAAATCTACACTGCTATTTTAGAACAGACACCCAGGTGTATTTAAATATTTTGGAAGATGTTCCTTGGCTGAGGTGAATGTATGTGGGTCAGATCAATAGTGAGCAAGAGCTGGTTATAGAAGACGTATTCAGGGGGAAAAAAATTAACTGCGAAAAGGGCATTTTTAATGAAGTGTAAAGGTGCTGCACAAGAATCAGTTTTTACTTCCTTTTATATCTTGATGTAGCACATAATTCTGGAGCTGCAGCGGAAAGCTCAGTGCTTTGGCCTAAGAAAATATAGTTCAGTGTATTTGTAATCAGACTGGTAGCTGTGATGTATACAAGATGTTGGAGATCAAGACAGATAAGAAGTTTGGTGCAATACTTTAGAAGATCAGTAGGCTAAGTAGTGATAGAGTCCAGCTTGACAAAGGGACAAAACACATTCTTGGGTATATTTGGAGCACCCTGCATTTAACAAAAAGTACAGAGAATGCAGACAGAAACAAAAGTGGGGAGTTTTCCTGCATTAAAAGGATACTCTTACCATCCCATTGCATATAAAGACTCAAATGACATGGGTAGGTTGACTGTTCATTGTAGGATGCGCATAACATGTAGAGATCATGACCTCTTAAGACCACCACTCTAAAGTAATCCAGGTCAGTTTCTCAACAGTGCACCGTTTTACATCAAACCACTCTGGTTTTGTTTGCGTCCCTAGCATTGAATTATGCAGAAATTTTGAAACATTGATAGAATTTTAAGTTGATACTGAGATGAAGAAAAGAGCTGGCAAGAATTCTTGCTGACCATCGATGATGCACATGGAGACGCTCATCAGCTCTCGCCATCTGTCTTTAGCTCTTTTGTTTGTTGCCCAAGAGTGTGCATGCCTCTGTAGACCAGACTGAAGGCCTCAGTTGCTATAAAGATCACTCTACTGTTCATCAGGTTGTTGGTCCCCACGTACTCCGAGCTCACAAGAGAACTGACAAACCCTACAGGAATACACATCCATCCATGTAGAAAGATACATCCAGTACATGCTAATAACCAGTGTTCATGTTTGTTGGGTCTCTGTAAGTAGGCTTTCGGGGAATTTGCCTCAAGAGGATTTTGTATTTCCTTGTAGCCACATTTTTTAAGCTCCATGTTCCTTGTAATCTGGGGCAAATGTGAAAAAATTAGACTAGTTTCACGTTAACAAACTCTGTATTTGCCACGCTGATTAGCATTGTTGAAAAAGGCACACTGAATCTGGAAGTTAAACTAACCACACTATTTAGTTGGCTATTTACAGAAACCTGGCTAAAACAGGCTAGCACGTGTGAGTGAGTGAAAGTGCAGTCTTTTTTGTGTTAGTATGTGAGCGTTTAAGTAGAGGAGGAAGTCTGTTCTCTGTCTATGTGGAAGGAGATAAACACTGTAATGTAGCATGAAGCCCAGAGCTCCTGTCTCCTAGTGATGTGGCAGGAAACATTCTCAGGAGAGCCATGATGTGTCTTCTGTGTCAGTCCCTCAACAACATACCCAAAACCACACTCACTCTTTTCCATGGTCTTTTCTAAATATGGAACAATTCAATAGATTATGTTAACAGAGTCTGTGCTCGTGTGGCAGCACCTCTTAGAGTGTATTAAACCACATATGTTAATCTTGCGGGTACTTCCATTCCAAAAGTCCAAACAGCTCACAAGTATAGAGAGTTAATAGTAAGTGAACCACGATCTGGTTAAACCTTTCACAAATGTAGTTCATTGTACGGAGAGCTCCGTACTAAGATTGCTTTTATATATACATTTATATATATCAAATTGGACATTGGCAAAACATATGGATCATACCTAAATGTCTGACAGGTGGATGAACACATCTCATTCATTATAATTGTTGCTATTTTATCTGTTAGTCAAATATTAAATTATTTAAATGTGTCAGGGAACAGTATTTTCATTTTTCATGTTTTAATTATTTAATTGTATAGCTTACAATGTGCATATGTTTAGAGTTTAGCTATGCAGCTATAATACTAATTTTCACTTCATTATGAAGTATGTGGAAGAAATGAAGATGCTTAAAAATATATAACATGAAGCTAGCATATATGAGTAACATATGCCTCCTATATATTAATAATGTTTTCTATCATACATTGTTAAATATGTGTTAGAGAAAAACGGGTGTGTTTGGAAAACAGGGAGGTATTACTGACCGGGCCAGTGTACAGGGGCTTCTTACCTGCAGGGGACCCCAGACCACAAGGCCAGAGGAGGCTTAAAATCTGCTGCAGATATGAGCATGAGATGGACAAATAACTATTGAATATATATAAATGTGTAACGAAATGAAATAAAACAAGAAATATTATGTGTTCTCAGGACCCTCAGGTTTTATACCATCACTGCTGCCATTCAAATTTGGTGTTTTACTCTTCGATGTATGTAGGAATACATCTGTTTCTGCATTAAGACTCGGTTTGGCTTAAAGGAAAAAGGAAATACCAAACTTTCTACAGTCATAGAACCTATAGAATAGATCTGTATTTGTGCTTTTTTAACTGATCCAACATACTATTTTTCAGATAATGTTCATTCAAACCGTTTTTTTTTCCTATTAAATGAATGGTGTATCGTTCAACCTATTGAAACTGTATCATGGTCCTTAAGTAATATATGGACACTTCTTACATCTCTATCTTTTATTCCTCCACAGTCACAGTATACGTAGAGTAGCTAAAAGTTTTTGGACACTCTACATGTCACATCATACACCAAACACGCACACCACTCACAATACACACTCTAAACACCACACACATTGTACACACCACATATTCTACACACATCTCACACTCCACAGACACACACACATGCCTCCCTAGCAACCACCTGGAATAATATAGCAATGGCCTAGCCACACCTAAGCAACCACATGTAATACCATAGCAACTGAGTAGCAACACTTTAGCAATCATCTGGGATATCACAGCAACCAGCTGGGATACCATAGCAAATGCCTAGTAACACCTTCACGAACTTTCCCTTCCTAGTTTATTTAGTGCTATTCTTACAGGGGGCCTCCTAACATGCTGGTCCCTAGGGGCCTTGCGAGACCATGACCCGTCCCTGTGGAAACCACACAGGTTTACCACACAGACAAATCCAAAGTTTACATTTTTTAAAATGTTTTTTAAAAGTCACTCAGGCCCATCTCTTAAACAAAATATAGATGTAACGCAGTAAAGCGGCTAACAGTGGTTGCTAAGGAAAATGGGGCGGATCTTGAGATGGTTCTGATTGGTTCAGTCCCTGATTTTGGCAGTCTAGTTGAGCCCCTTCCTTGTATTATGGCACACAGCTTGTGTTGCATACTGGACACTGTACAGTGTACTACTATGAAGAGTGGCATACAGTATACAGTGTACACTACACAGTATTCTATTTCTAACACGGCCACTGAATCTAGGGCTGGAAGCCAATCACAAAAGAATCGATTCTCTGATTCCAGATGTTTGTGAATGGAGTGTCAACTCGAGTGGTTTGGACTGAGAGATGTTAAAGCCCCAGGAAACACAGAACAATACATTGAAAATGTTTGTATGATACTAAACATGTTGTGTTAAACAGCCAGCAAAGCTTGAATGAAAAATCTAAGATATAAATATGAAAAAACACGGCTTAAAAACCGCTGATCAGACCTATCAGGGAACTGTGTGGGCGTGGCTTGTTAGCAGCTTGATTGGCAGCTCTCTGTCCAGAAACTCCTAGCCTGTTTCGCCATTCTTACACAACTAAATCCTTATGCAGCGTTTATGTGATTGAAAAGAAAGTTTATGTGACGAAAAAAGTCACGGACGAACAGATGAGCAGATGGACGAAGCAACGCGTGGAACAGGACCGAACAATGTTTATGTATAAACAAATGAACGAACAGAGGACAGGCAGCTACAGACCGGTGTTTATGTTAGATTAGCTTTAGCTCGTTGAGTTTTTCTGACTCTGAAACCGTTTTGTGTGGGCGGGGCAAGAGACGTCAGCCGTGATTGGCCGTTAACGGAAGTGTTAGCCAAGATTAGGACTGTCCAGTTGACAGTGAGAGGAGATAAATATGGGGAAATATAGTAGCCCTTTATTAATCATTAGAACATTATTCAAAGGGTATACTTGTGTACTATTTGCCTGCAAGAAGAAGATTAAACACAGGTTTAGGTTCCCTAGGTCTTTAAGGCAAAGGTTTGTCGGCACTGCGCGCGCACACACAGTGAGATAATCTGCCGTTACTCTCTAGACAGCCTGTCTTAAGTGAAATAGAAAAAATAGACTGTGTTTTACCATGGACAAAACCGAGAACAGAGTAAAATGTACGGTCAGTAACAAAAGGCGTTTTAGCTACAGTTAACCTAATTAGACACGTGCTGAAATATCTGCCCACCCGAATCAAGTGAACTAGCCCTTTAGTCAGTTAAGTTCGTTTTGCTGTTAAGTCTCCAAATGTCAAATGTCCTTGCTAAGGTCAGCTATAATTAATATTGTACTCGTTATTGTTGCCAGGTGTCCTCCTCTATGTCTTGGTTTTTGGACTTATTTATTGTGCTTAATCGACTCCATCTGTTATTGTCACTCGGAATCGGAGACGGAGCTTCAAAATTACTGAAATCGAACAGCCCAAACTGAACAGAACTACAGCTGCTCCCCCTGCTGGCCAAAATAAAACTACAGCTGTGGAAGGTGAGTAATTTCACTGATTTGGCTTAATTATTACGTGGCACTTCATCATAGTTGGAATCTTTGAACGCTGGAATATAGCAGTACTACTACTTCTCATAATGATACTGCTACTACTACTACTACTACTAATAATAATAATTATTATAATGTCTTCTTTTTTAAAACCACGCCCCCCTAAGGGCACATGTCATAACCGCAGGAAAAAATAAATTCACGAAAAAATAGGATATGGGCCCTTTAAGTTTCTTTTAAATCTAAAGTATTTAATACTACATTTTATTAAATGTGCAATAAATAAATGTCTTGTTTGAATACATAGTTTATCCAATTATGGCATGTTTCGAGTAAGAGGGCAAAAAAGGTTCTTAAAATGATTTAATTTTTCGCTCTTTTCTAAGCTAAATGGAACATTCCGCTCCACCCCCCTCTGGTCACAGGAGTGGTATGGTCCGTGGCGGAAGCGCCGAGGTGCAGTGTAAACACAGCGCTGAGGAGAACCGGCAACTCTGACTGAGACTCATTTTAGTGTTTTAATTCACATTCAGTCGTCAGTCATTTAACTTAGTCTGTGCAAACATCCTCTACGTTTCTTAGCGGTTAATATAATCGGTATCTCAGAGTTGCGATTGCCTTTCAGCTAATTTAGCTCTGAGATCTGATAGCTACAAATGTGCAGGTGTAGGTGTAGATTACATCTTTCTGTCGTCTTTTGTCTGTTTTTGCGACCTTTTCAAAGAGGAGCATCGTCCCAAAAGGACTAGAGAGCTTGATCCGTCCAGTTCTTACACTGTATGTACAGAGCTACACAGAATAAATGTGAAGAGGAGTTAAGCTGTTACGTGAATTAGATGTGTATGTGAAACTTTAATATTGTTTTAGATTCGGGAAGAAAAAATGAACTGTGCACGAAAGGTCACTTAATGGCAAATTCCACCGACTTTTCGATATTCCTACATAATTCAGTTGTTGAGAGGTAAACAAAATCATTCAGAGAATACTGACTGATTTCTTTACAGTGGTGATGATAGGAACCAGGGGCTGCGACGTCTACAACGCAAATATATCCATTTTGTTTACTATCCAAAGCAATGAACTTACACATGTATTCTGAGTTTTTATATATAATGTTGAAAATGACAAAATGGTGGTAAATCTGGCAAAAAAATCTGTGGAATCTTTTTTCCTTTCCAATTCCCCTGAATGTCTGCCATGAATGACTTTTTCTTTCTTCAGTAAAAAAAAAAGTTTTCAGGCCATAACCACTTTGTAATAATGTTCAGTGGGGGAGCTTTTAGACGCATTAAACCTGTGGCCATCTGGTTCCTATCACCACCACTGTGAACAGTTCTGACTCAGTATGTTTCTCCAGAACAGAGCATTTAACATTAAACCACTATGAATGACTTTGTTTACAACTGTATAAACGGGTAATTTCATGGGCCAAGGACCACCCGAGTTGAGAAGTAAATTCACTTTTAATAAACTTTCTTCTGGAAATGACTTAATCTCTGTGCAGGAAATCAGCATGGTGTGGGAGAGATGCAGTTCTTGTTAAATGTCGAATGTGTATGTAGTGAGCATGCTTAACCTTGAACCCCAGTTTATAAACCTCAGCATGTTTTTGGGATGTCGCAATGATGTGATCATTTTCCAAAGCTGTTTTAGATTATACTCACCTCTTGATGTGTTTCCTATAGGTGGTGATGATCATGATGGAGGGGGTGATTGGAGATGTGTTCAGGAAGTTCAACAGCTATCCTGTGCCCCTTTCTGCGTGTGTCATTGCTGAGCAGAGCAGATTTGGCACTAATGCCCAAAACCTTACCATAATGACCGGTAAGCTTTAATGAAGTTTACTCTTAAAAGTAAAGGTGCCATAAATGGTTCTATATGTGATGCTATAGAAGAAAAAATGTCTGAATTTTTGTAAATGAGATGGTTTTAAAGAGGGGTCTTAAATGAATAAAGAACCACTGTATTATCTGAAAGTTCTTTAAACCTTTAAAAGGTGTTTCACACTTGCAAATCTCTTGTTCTTCAATGGCATCACTTGAAAAAGATTAGATTTGGATATTTTACGTTTACATATATGTTTAACATTTCTACAAAGCTCTCATTATGTACTACACAGATCAGTAAAGGTTCTCAGATAGATCCAAGTAGAACCACAAATCATAAATCAAAAAATAAGTCTTGCATGCAGAACATAAGCCTTTCCCCCTCCACGTCCACTTTACTCTGATCATTTGGGTGCATATTATTATATTTTAGTTATTGTTTCCACAAAGACAGCACATATTCTATCCTCATAGAGGACCAGAGGCAAATCTGCAGTATAGTTTTAAATTTCACACTATTGTGCATGTATATTTTCTTATATTCTCCCTCTCTCTCTCTCTCTCTCTCTCTCTCTCTCTCTCTCTCTCTCTCCTGCAGAGTGGAGTCAGTGTGAGATGAACAGAGGAGTGAGATTGCGCTACTGTCAGCAGTGGTCTCTGCAATGTAATCAAAGGCCCCTTGAAAACGCACTGCCTCTAGGACCATGCATAAACACACATGGAGAGTAAGACACTTGCACGCGTACACACACATACACACAGCTCTATTCATACCTGGTATTAATATCCACCTCAAATTATCTAATTATAAATGGACAGCGAGACATATAGCCATTTACGCCTGGTGTTTCCTTGTGTCTCAGATGCATTTTTGTTGAGCACTTGTGATTCAGCTTCGTGCTGCATTTGTTATCAGACAGAAATGTGTCACGAGTCCTTGTTCAAGCTGTTACAAACATTTAGAATCAGATTCATACATACATACATACATACATACATCATCTAAACCGCTTATCCTTCTGGGTCACGGTGGGGTGCTGGAGCCTATCCCAGCTGTCATTGGGCGGAAGGCAGGATACACCCTGGACAGGTCGCCAGTCCATCGCAGGGCAGACAGACAGACATACACCTTCACACACTCACTCACACCTAGGGGCAATTTAGCACGTCCAATTGGCCTGACTGCATGTTTTTGGACTGTGGGAGGAAACCGGAGTACCCGGAGGAAACCCACGCAGACACGGGGAGAACAGGCAAACTCCAGAATCAGATTCAGAATCACTTTATTTCATTATTATGTTACACATACAAGGAATTTGTCTTGGAGAGTGCACACATGTATGGCATGTAACATACTAAACAGACCAGAGAAGCAAACAGATGGTTAACAAGTGTTTAATTCAGGGAAAAGTAAGTAAAAATGCAATAAATTGATTAAAGAATAAAGAATACTAAAACCATGTAAAGGAGCTAAAGAGATGTGTGAGTATCTGTACAAATGCAGATAAGAATCTATACGTATGCAGGTCTGAGCAGACATATACTATAATAAACTATTATATACAGAATGATATATTAATATTTGCAAAATTTAACAGTTGTGCAAATAAGCATTATGTTACAAAGGAGTTACTCTAATACAGTAAGTTACTGTAATACAGTTTGTTAGGTTCAATTTAAGTTTAAAGTGCAAGAACCCAGGATCTTAGTCAAAGACAGATGCTTTCAAGGTGAGCCGCAAGTTGACCATGTGTAATGCTTATGAAACTTATGAACAAACAAGGCGTCGAAGACAGAAGCTACACAGTGTGATGACCAGTTGATTAGGCTGTTTGGCTGGGCCTTGGGATGCTTTTGTGTTATGTGGTCATGTATGTCCCTGGCCACTTCCAAAGGTGGTTTGAGTGTTCAGATCACAGTGTGTCTCCCAAGAGCATTGGACTCCATTCACATCTGTACTTAATGCTGTGCACATGCCGGGTCTAAACGGGCCCACAGACATTAAAAGAGACACATTTACTAAGACATGCACACCCAGCATGTCTACGACAGATCATACCAATCTCATAACAATAGAAAGGGTGAGCAGACTGTTCAATAAGCACACTGCAGCATAGAGTCTTATAAACAGGCACACAAATCCAAATACATGGAGGTCATTAAAATAACCTTAGCAATGAAAATAGAGTGATCATAATCTGTACATATTAATGACTCTGCATAGTCTCTCTCTCTCGTCTTCAGGTTGCTCAGTAGTCACTCCCCTTCCGGAGCGCACAGGGTGGTAATCCGGGAGGCCAACACTCATGGTGTGGGACATCAGTACCTTGAGGTAATTCTGACTTTCCAATCCTTGACCGTCAATCAGTTACAGAGTGACAGGCTTTCCTGCATTCCTGCATCTTTCTTGTTTTTTTATTTTTCCCTGAAGTTCACTTATAACATTTGTGTAGGATTATGTACTAAAACGGTTATAACTGTTGTTGACTTTTTTTTTTTCATCTTTTGTTTGTTCCTTAGAATTGAACAAGCTGTTTCTGTGCCTCTTCGACTAGTGGTTAAAGACTTATGTTCTGATTGGCTTAAATGTTCTAATCAAGTGTTACTGCTCAGGTGTGGGGCTGCAATGGACTAGAGAAAAGCTTAGACCTCACGGCCCTCAATAAACATGGAAAAGTCTATGACGATGGTAGGAACGTCTTTTATTGCACACTCTTTCCAGCTTAATTCTGTTTTTTGCTTGTTTGTTTTGTTGTTTTTTGGTCATCACTTGATCACATGATGCACATTTAATTGTATGTGCTTGTGTGTGTAGCGCAGTTTGCATGTCTGGCTTGGTCACCATGTGAGGACAAATTGCTGTATGTGGCAGAGAAGAAGAGGGTGGGCCCTTTGGCACAAGCATCATTCTCATCAGCCAATGAGAGCAGAGGTTTGGTGGTGCTTGAGGAAGAGGTAAAACATACTTTTTACTTCTGCATTAAGGAATTTTAACTAAAAGTCAACAATATATTGTTTTGTGTAGCCATTAATTATAAATCTGTGACAGGCTGTGTTAGATATTTGTATTAGTTTAATACAGCTTTGATTGAGGTTAATTAGGGAAGGCTATTCATCATATATATTGTATAAATTGTATATCATTGCTGTGAGACCAAAATTTGTAACTTTTTTTTCTTTATTTAGAAAAAAAGTAAAAAATAAGCTTCTATTTAAAAAACAGAAGCTGTGAGAACATTTCATGAATGCCTCAATACAACTGGTCCAAAATTTTTGGTACATCACAATTTTGCCGCCAAAAAATTCTGGTCAAACAAATTGAATGAAAAAAGGCAGAAAATATTGCCTAAAAAAGCAAAAGATTAAATAGGTGTACAATTAACAAATAATTTCAATGGCAATGGAAAAACGTGAGAAAAAGTGATTCAGAACACTGTTTGTTTTCTTTGCTCTTCTGGTCAGCACAGATGTTGTTTAATCAGAATCACATAAATGATATTGAGTAACTCAGCATCTTTTCACTTGTTCTGAATTTGTTACTGCAAACATGTGCGTTCATTAAGTCCTGCTTAGGTTGGTGGCTGTTTCTTTTCTAAATGAGACACTAAAGTGACCTGTGTGCTAATAGCGCCCCCTGTTGGAGAAACTTCAGACTACTAAACAGGAGATCCAAAGCCACGTCCATGCGCTTTACACAGTAAAGAATGAAATGTTTTCCATCGTTACTACAGAAATGCTCAAATTCAACTTTAAAAAGACTTTTGGGAAACCACGAAGTTTTATGTTTTGCAACTTTTAGTAGTTCGTATTATTTAGTAAGCTGTTTACATTAAATTAGTCTTTTAGATCTGTCCCAACATGGCGATAACCACATTCATAGCATCACCAGCATTATTACCTTAATTCAGAAGCACAAATGAAATGGCAAAATATGTATGAAAAAACACTTTCTTTGCTTGCTTGTTTTGGCAGCAATTATATGCTTGTGTTTGTGTTTATTTCAGGACAAGAATGTGTATGTGGAAGACTGGGGGGAGGGTCTGGCTGGTAAAAGTGCTCCAGTGCTGTGTGTGGCTGACCTGTCTAAAGGAGAGGTGACTATGTGCACTGGAGTCCCACCTCACGTATCACCTGGACAGGTGAGCCTCTACTGCTGATTACTCTAATTATCCAGATAATTCAGTTATGTCACTTTATAGCTCACCTGTAACTGCTCTCCGTTAGGCCTTGTGGGCAGGGGATGGCAACGGTCTGATCTTCGTGGGTTGGTGGCATGAGCCTTTCAGATTAGGCCTGAAGTTCTGCTCTAATCGGAGGTGAGGGGAGAGATTAATGGTCATCACAGCTTGATGATTTTTGCATATTAGGAATATTAATTAAATTTCTTTTGTTTCAGATCAGCTCTCTTCTATATTGACTTGAAGGGAAACTGTGGTAAGAAGTGTGAGTGACTGTGTGTTGTGGATATACTGAATGCACTAGATCTAGGTAATTTAAAACAGATACTTGCAGTGCCAATTTTTTTTTGTCAGTTTGAAACTGCCAGTTTTTTTGTTTCTTGTAAAGTTTATTCAGGGTTTTAGGACCATGATAATATGTGGGAGAGCAGGGCACAAACGTAACACAGGGTAAAATGCACCATGGACTTTTTATGTGGTAAAACAGCTTTAGTGTTCTCATATTCCCATAGCAAAATTTAGTTGCAATGCCTTGTTACAACTAGGCCTCGTAAAACAATGAGAGAAGTCTGTACCCCCATATAAATTCAAAAAACTTAGTAGTAAACAGTTTTGGAAGGTTTTATACATAGATTCAACAAAAACATACCATAAAAGTCTTTTAAATGAAGTATGTTTAAATGTTATTGTTATGATATTAGTTCTTCCACTTTGTGATTAAAAATAAATTTGCCACAATTGTCAGTCTATTTTCACTATTCACGTATATATTTTTATGCACATATTTTTGATGCATTTAAGTTGAAAAGCCTTATCTGATTTAAACAAAATCAGATTAAAAAAAAAAAAACATATAACTAAATTAAATTAATTGTTTTTTACATTAGTTAACCAGACTTTTATTGATTGTTGCAAGTAGTTTGAAAAAATAAACTTTTAGGCTCATAATTTTTCTGTTGTTGTGTTAATATTTGGTGGTGTTTGTCATTTTATGTTGCCAACTTTTTTCTTTAATTGTAATTGACTATCATCACATTGGGTTTTGTTTCGTGCTGTTTTCATTGTTAATTTATTCTTCTGTTGTGTTTTTTTTCTCCCTCAAGTGGCTTCTGCTACTTGTCAGGACACCATTATAAATAAGAATGTGTTCATAATGACTTACCTGTTTACATTGAAGATTAAGTAAAAAAAAAGCCCCTCATTTTGTTCCAATTAACCGTTAACCTTTATGGCAGCGTAATGTTATAACATTTGCGCTTCCGGCACTCTTATTTGAATCTAAAATCTGAATGTTTGGCTGTGCCCCGCACTCCCCTACTGTGTGCACTAAATCATGATTATTCAAACTGAATATATTGCATGCTCTAGATGCACCATGAGACTTTTTATATCTCTCTTTGACCTTTGATCTGTGTTAGAGCTGCTGTCATCTGATTCGGGGTCAGTATTGAGTCCTCGCCTGAGTCCAGACCACCTCTGGCTTGTCTATCTACAGGGACGAGTGTTTGGCCCGCACCATCAATGTCTCAGCATGATGCTGGTAAATGCATACTCTCTCTCCCACCTACGTACACAAGGGCAGAACTCTTCAGAACTTATTGTCAGCGGCTTATTGTCACTCTCATGGTTGTTCACAGATGCATTCAGAAGCAACAAAGAAAAGAATCTGATGCTGATGGCTTTTCTAAAGAGTCTCTGTCTCTATTTTTTCTCTGTATTTCTCCATCTCTCTTTATCTTGCTCTCAGTACGACCTGCAGAAAAGGACAGGCTCAGTGTTGGTGGATGTTGTACGAAGAGCAGAGAAAGGTACACACAATAAATCTCTCTCTTGCACTCTTTCTCATCATTCATATTGATTTGTGGCCTTGACTATAACTGAATAGTACTGAGCATGCTGAATGTCATATTCACAAATGGAGGAGCTACTGAGGTTTACTCAGAAACAAAGGCGCACCACACTGTCAGGTCAGACAGTAAGACAGTATATCATAAAGTAAAACATTTATTTTTTATATAAAAAATGAATCACATTGAAAAGGATGTGTGTGTATGTGTGTCTACAGGTCAGTTTGCGGGTGTGTATGACTCACTGCCTCTCCATTGCTGGTCATCAGACAGTGAAGAAATCTTCTTCAGCAGTGCCTGTGAAAACAGTAAGGTATAGACAAGTAAATATTCACCACAGCCAAATGATAAACTCATAAACACATACACTAAACAAACCAAACACAGAATTAACTGTCATCTCTCTTCTATGCATACTTTCTTTGATACCTGTAGTATTCAATATTCTGCTGCTATTTTGACACAGATTTTTTTTTCATGACCTCTTAATTGGTCATCATATAACAGTTTCAGTTTTAAAATGTATCTGAGGCACATTACACCAATACAATGCAAAGGCTTGGGCTCCCCTAGTCAAATTTTGTTTATTTTTGGAAAGTGAAAATAAGTTAACACATCCTCTACACACTTTTTAATGCACAACTGTTTATATGCTGCATTTTATATATTGGAGGGGGACAAAACATAAAATGTGGTCTGTTCAAAAGGAATGGTACATTTTATGTTTTGTAAAAATATGTTTTATTTTTTTTCCCACAAAATATTGAATTAGCAAATAAATAGAACTTGTGCAGTAAAATGTAATATTAAAAAATGACTTATTACTGAAAAAATATAATATATAATATAAAATATAATATTTATGTGTGTTCTCTGTAGAGGATTTGTTACTTTATTTTCACTTAGAAATCAACAAAATACATAAGTGTGTTCGAATGTGTTCAGTCTTTTGCATATGACTGTATGACTGCATACTAGTTATATTATGTATAAATGTGGCAAGTTTTTGTTGTTTGTGCCATTCATAGCTTTGTACTACAGAGCTTTTACCCTGCTTAGCGATATGGGAAAACCATGGTAATGCATGGCTTCTTGTGGCTTATTGCTTTAGAGTGACATAGATAAAAAAATAACCCACAAGCTGAGTTAGACCACCGTACTGTATGGTTATGAAAGTTATTATCCTGGTTATTGTTGCCAAATGTACTTAATAAAATCTTCCTGATCAGATCACCACAAAGTGAACCACAAAGATTCAGACTGGTCAGGATGTCAGAAATAGGAATTCTTATGTTGTGTGTATTCTCAGGTTGTGTTCTGAAATTCAAGTGATGTGATCTAAAATTAACCCACAATGTCTGGTCTTGTAGTCAGTGTTCTCAGTGGAGAGACGAACTGGAAGAATAACGCCTGTGTATGACTGTAATACAGTATCACCAGGTAGAGTTTTATGTGTATTTGTATGTATGTTTGTTACTGCTTGTGTCCTGGGGCCTGTCTAGAAACGCAAGATTTATTGTTAAACAGCTTTCTGTTGACTTTAAATCACATTTTTAACCAGATTATTTCAACATGGCAACTTATGCTGCATGCCTGGCCTTCTCCAGGGCAGGTAAAGTTCAGGATTATGGATGGTAAATAACTCTTGGAGTCTAAGGCATACTTATGCCCAGTCTAAGGTATACTTCTGGTTATAGAGGACCACCACTAGTCCTTTTTAGGTCCCATTCCTTTCAATTTGCTACAACGACTTAGCTACTCATTAGTGAGATGTGTGACGAACAGTCAATTGCACGAAAACAGTGGCTTTTCAGCTGATCAGCATGATGTTGTACTACATAAAAATGAAGAAAAAAAACAATTATAGTGGTAAAACAACACTGTTAACACAGTAACTACATACCATTAACTTTTTAAGCAAATTGCAAGTAATAAAATGAAAAAAAAAATGTTTTGCAGTTTTTATTTTTTATTGCTAACATCAAACTGGCTTCAAGCTATAACAGTGCTTCCTGTAATTTGGCTTACCTGAGTCCCCCATAACCTTTTGATTAGAACATTTTGTTGGTTTTATTTTTTATTTTATTGCAATTTTTTGCCTTTAGAACCGTTAGGTAAGAGATCACGTTTCTCTGCCATACAGAGCTGTTTGAGCACTTTCCATTTAGAATGGCTGTAGCCTTTTCAGAAAATATCCCTCCCCCCTGTAAGTGCTGAAAAGGGTAGCATTCCTTTCAGAATCACTCTCGTCTCCTCCTCACTCTAGCTACACCTCTCGGCTGCTTGCTTGGTTGTTCTAAGAGACATGTAAGGGAAATCTGTTATACGAAAATGTGTTGTTTTCTGGGGAAAAAAGCAAAATAATTCCAATTCTAATTTAGCCACATTTCAGGTATTGACAACAATTTGAAACATTATGCACAATTACTGTTTCCAAAGTCATGCACAGACAGTGCTTTAATCAAAATTATTTGGATGGAGATGTGGCTAATAGCAGTAGCTGTATGTTGGCTGTAATTACTTTACTTCCTTCAGTTTAAACATATTCCTCCACTGACGCTTGACACCTCTCCATGTTTGGCTGTTCATCATATATGTCATACTTCCATGTGCGCACACACAGGGATTAATCAAGGATCAAATCTATACACAATTTGACAGTGAAAGTTGTTAATCCTGATTAATTTGACCATGTGGACAGGCCCCAGTGTTCATTTTGTGTGTGTTTCTGTATGTGTCCTCAGACCAAGAGTTTGCAAGGTCATGCTGTTGACAGTAGTGAGAGACCTGGACCATAGGCCCTATTGTATGTTGCATGATACCTCTCTACATTTAGAGTCTCTGGCACTTAGTCTAAATGGATGCTGTTTTCTTAAAGGTCTCTATGACTGCATTGTTGATTTGGCTGTCACATATGTGCAAGAGATACATTTACTACCATTTGATTGTCAAATAGTGTCATCAAAACTTCCATATATATATATATATATATATATATATATATATATATATATATATATATATATATACACACTCAATACAAAAGACGTTTATGCTGTAAGCATAGAAACGACTTTGTAATTTTAATTCTGATTGGTATATGGGTCAGTCGATGCTTCTGAAATACTCAAATACCAGCTGCTGATGAAATAGAATAGCAGTTCTGGACTAAAACTGTTGGACTCGTCTTATAAATATTTGGATCTCTTTGATTAAATTATCTCTTATTTAACACCGAACAAACTGGTTCAGAAGTGTTGCTTTTGTTGTGTTAGTATGTTAATTTTGTGTATGTTTCTGTGTATGTTCTCAGAGCAGGAGTTTGGGAATGCCAAGCTGTTGACGGTAATGAAAGACCTGATGGTGATGTCCTGCTCGTCTCCTAACCGCCCTCCCAGCCTGGTACACACACATACAAGTTAACTGTAACCCTCAATCTAGCCTGTCACAATTATGACATAATCGGCTGATCACAGTTATTTGAGCTGATCACAATTGTTTAAGCTGGCCACATTTCTTTTCCACAGTTGGTAGCTTTCACAATCATGTTTAAATTGTCACAAACACAAGCAGAATGTCAGTTGGGTGCATTTCTTGGAAAAACTTCTGACTAATGCCCTTATACCTTTAGAGGGCAGCAGTGAGTAATGTGTGATTATTTGAGCTCAAGCTGTCTCTGTCATCAGTCAGGGGCTACTAAGGCCCAATCCCATTTCTTATTTTTACCCCTACCCATTGTTTTCGAGTGTCACCTTTTCCCAGAGTTACAAGGGGTAGTGGTTGAAGTCTCTGCTGTGAAATGGGACCCTCAAATAAGAAAGAACATTACTTCATTAACAGGCTACTAGCGGAGCTCTGTAGGCACCCCTGCCAGTCTGCAGTGATAGCAGAAAAGGGTAAAGTTCAGCAATCTCGCTACAATTATTTATTATTGCCCACCACTAATTCTTCAGTGATATGAAGCTGAAGTCAGCTATTCGCTAGTTTCTTGTTTGAATTCTCCCGTTCCACTTTAAATCGTGCAGCAGCTCTTGACACCTGCGGTGCCAGAATGTGACTGCTGCACCGTTTAAGGTGGAAAAGGAAATTTAGCTGGTTAGCAATAGAGACATCGACATACTACTATTGATTTTTATGCTTGTTCTAAAGAAAAGGACCTTTGAAACATACTTTGAAACGACATTAAACTAAGATAATACAACGGCTAACATAATTTTTTAACAGAGAAAGTACTTTGTTTCTTTAGTCGCTTGTATAGCCATCTTGCCGTTTTTTTCTTTTTTCTCATAACACTCCGTTTGCCATATAGCCCTTTTTACTATATCTGTTGTGCATTGTAGCCTTCCCTGTGCCAGTTGTCCATTAACTAGGTAATCACACAGTTCAAAATTTCCCTTCTTAACATTACTCACCACTTAAATATGCACTTCTGCCTCTGTGTTATGCCTAATGCACATGCTGCACATTGTGATACAGTTTAGATTTAATATTTAAAACTTGTTTAAACCACTGGTTATGTTTCTGTGTGTAGATGGTGAGGTTTGCATCTAATGCAGGGAGTAAAGAGTGGATTCACCTGGGTGAAACTGGTATATGTGAGAGATTTGATTGGCAGTCCATGATAATCACACCCCCACCTGAAGAAGAAAACCACCAGTTCTGTGAGTACCATCTGTGTGTGTAATAGTGTGCTGCCAAATATGAAACATTTAATTCAACCCTCCCATCCCCCACCACTCTTTCTCTCTCTTTATAGCTGGACTTAATTTCGGGGCAGTGCTACTGAAACCTGAAAGCACTTCCAAGCGTGTGAAGTTTCCTCTGGTGGTCTTCATACATGGTGCCTACACACACACACAGACACACACACACTTTGGCATTTTATTTTATGGCTACTAAACACTTTTTTAATGTGGTATTTTTTAATATGATGACTTTTCTGTGTGATATCTCTTAGTGATAATTGTATGTGTTCGTGTTTGTTTGCAGGAGGGCCGCATTCTCATTTTGCTGCTGAATGGAACGTTAATGCTGCAGCTTTGACAAAACTGGGATTCGCTGTGCTAATGGGTGAGTGCACACACCCTTTTTGTATTTTGCATTGAATGTTCTGAACAGTAGACAGACTTCATTTTTTCACACTAGTCTAGAAATGGCACTGTTGAACGTTTACACCAGAGGTGTCCAGTCTGTTTTGTTGGAATGAAAGCCTGCAGCCACACTGGCTCTTTGTGTATAAGATTGAACACCCCTGGTTTGCATTCTCCGCAATAGATTCAAATATGTTGCTAACAAAACATTCTGTCTATCCTTGAATGAATGAATGAATGAATGTGTGTGGGTAGTTAACTATAGAGGTTCCACTGGTTTTGGTCAAGACAGCATCGATTCTCTTCTTGGAAACATTGGCAGTCAAGACGTCAGAGATGTGCAGGTGTGTACATACACTCATCCTAACTCACTCTGTACTCACTCACCCATACTCACATTTGCATTGTTGCTGGCGGCTAAAAGGTAGAGTAGATGAGTGCTATGCAAATAGGTTTCTTTTGTTTATGTAGTTACTTATTTTTAGATCTATATTTTATCTCTTGTGTCTAATACTAAGTATTATTATTCTTTTTTGTTCATTAATGAACATAAAAGAATAAATACAAAGAAACAGTACATTGTGAGTGTGTTAGCTTAACCATTTGCAAAGCTCTTCATGAGGAGGCCCAGTATTTACAGTTACCATCCAGTACCATCTTCAGCTATTCAGTCTTTCATTGAATGTAATTAATGCTGGTGAAGAATATAACAGTTCCAAGCAGTGACTGTATTTATCTGTCATGTCTAGTAATATTTGTTTGTTTGTTTATTTGATTATTTTTAACCTAAGCCATTTTTAGCTGTGCTATACAAGAAAATGTCAACAGGTAGTACATTGCAATTAATTTGCATGTAAAACATTTTCTTGTTGTTACTTCTTTCCCCTTCCATGTTCCTTTTACCCAGAGGGCTGTGCTGCACGTCCTACAGAGCAACCCGATTCTTGATGCTGATAGAGTGGCCGTGATGGGTGGGTCTCATGGCGGATTCCTGGCCTGTCACCTGATTGGTCAGTATCCAGAGTTCTACAGAGCGTGTGCAGCTCGGAACCCCGTCATCAATGCAGCCACACTGCTGGGAACCAGTGACATCATAGACTGGTAAACATTTATAGCTGACTTCTTAAAATAACCCACTGTAAGAATTTACTTTGGAAAATCTTTCACTCTGTCATTAATGAGCTGGGCTTAAATAAATGTGAAAATTAGACCCCAGCAGGTCCAGGGCAGGACTGTTAGAGAGAGGAAATAATGAAAGCTACAGGCGCAATTACCTGTCACTAATTACTTAAACCAGGCGTTGATGACTGTGACCAATTCAGTGTAGGTCATTTAATTTCCTACGTGTCCTTTACACAAACAATTATATATAGATACATTATCATACTACAGAAGATCCACATAATGTAAGTCTACAATCTCTTTGAAACTCCACCTTTCATCTTTAATACTATATTAGTTTATGTATTTATCCTTTATTCATCTTTAGTTATTTAATTAGTCGTATGAAACTTTCTATGATACATCTGTATTTAAGTCTACATGTTAAATTGATACATGCCTACAACTGACAATAAATAAAAGGGGTGTGACATTGTGATATTGTGATGTGAAAATGTGTATTGTGGAAATGTGACAGTGGGGAGAATAGACATTAATTAGTAATTATGCAATCTAATGTAACTATGTTGTTGAATCACAAAAGTTTTCAAAAAACCAGGACCAATCAGCAGCTTATTCTAGTGCAGGGATTCCTTCTGCCTATTGCACTAATCTCATTAGCTGTGCACAACATGGATGATACAACATAAAGCAAAAATTATGATACAGTCATAATTTTTGCTTTATTCAAACGTTGCTCAAGAATATCATGGGAATATTAAAAGATGGAGCCATTTTCTTGAACTGAAATGAATCGTGTGCTGAGCATGTCATTACACCTATAATGAACAAGATATATTATATTATATTATATTATATTGTAGTTTTGATATAAATAGGTTAAGCAGTAGTTAGTATGAGTGATGCTTTGGTTCTGCTGTGTTCTACAGGAGATATTTCTCTATTGGTCTGCACTACTCATTTGACCAGCTACCTACTCCACAAGCTCTGACCACCATGCTAGAGAAATCACCTATAGCACATGCTGCTCAGGTACACATTGTTTTACTGTCAATGAGTCTGATATTACGTACACATTGTGTACATATACCATTTGTTTTTCTGTCTGTTTGTTTGTCTGTATGTATGTGTTTGGTGTAGATTCGCACTCCAGTGTTGCTCATGTTAGGTGGGAAGGATAAGAGGGTCTCTCCTTACCAAGGCCTGGAGCTTTACAAAGCCCTCAAGAGCAGAAACTCACCTGTCAGGTACACACACACACACACACACACACACACACACACACACTTTGAGACAGATTTTTATTCTTTCATTGACTAAGTCTCTTCTCTTCTCTTCTCTTCTCTTCTCTTCTCTTCTCTTCTCTTTCAGGTTGTTGTGGTATGATGGTGATGGCCATTCTCTATCCAAAGTTGAAACTCAGTCTGACTGTTTCCTCAATGTGGCACTGTGGTTCAAACAACATTTAAACATGCACTGAACCCAGCTGAGCACACTTTGTTATAAAATGGAAACGTCAGTTGAACAGAAACCCCTACAGCATGTTCAGTTACATTGAAAGGTCATTCAGAAACCTGATTGTACGGTTACACCAGCCTAAACATGTTTAATATTTTAGATAGTCTTCAAACTTCAGACTTTCCTCTTGTAAGTACAGTAACCACTAGGTGGCAGGCTTAACATGTCATTTCTTGTTAGACAGTTTACAATACATATGTCATTTGCAAAATTCTGCAAAAACATTGCCTTTTCAGTTAGTCTCAGACACTTTGGGATATTTGTCTTGTAATACTATGCTGTGAATTACAAAGACACTGACAGTTTCTCTTTTTAGTTTAAAAGGCATAAAACTATTACATTTTAAAATGATTTTTTATTTAGTCAAGTACAGATCTTTTAGCATCATGTTAGCCATTGTATTTGGTTGTTTTCATTAATAAAACTTGTGCCAAACAGCACTGTTGATGGCGCAATGGTGCAAGATTGATTGACAGGTGGTAGTTTGTACAGAATGGGACACTGCCCAGAGTTCTGAAACTTTGTGTTCTGGTGCTTAGGCTAGTAGAAAAGTTAATATAAAAGAGAATACAAAAGGCAAACATTTAACCAGTGATCACCCAAGGACTAGTCAATATTATAGCACTTGATTAAAATAGTGACCTCTATAGATATTAGGACTGTATGTTTTATTATTATCATTATTAAATAATTCTTGGCTTGGACATTCAGATCTAAGAAAAGCCTGTTATTGGTTTATAAATTTTACCTTATGTAAAGGTTCTTTACTTGCACACATCATTTTTGCGAAAGTGTTTCTTTAAAGAACGAGGAATTGATTTTTTTTTCTTAGAGAACCAAAATGGGACTTCTATGACTTCTATATACATGTACATGGATTGCAGTTTTACTGTTTTCTGGACGATGTGAGATCTATATATATACTAAACCATCTCACAGTTTACCACCCTCGGTGCTGATTAATTGTTTAGCTGATGTTAGGACATGGATGACTGAGAACTTCCTGAGTCTGGATAGTAATAAGTCGGAGGCCATATTAATTGCCTCTCCAGCTACAGCTGGTTATATTGTCTCTTCTTCGACCCAGATTAGAAATTTGGGAGTCTTTTGAACCCCATATCAAGAACACTTGAAAGGCAGCTTTTTTCCATCTGAAGAGCATTGCTAGGATCCGCCCTTTTCTCTCTTTTTCTGCTGCTGAGACTGTTATCCATGCTTTTGTGACATCTAGAATTGACTACTGCAATGCTGTGCTATATGGACTCCCTGCTCGGGTTCTGAATAGGCTGCAGTTAGGACTGGGCGATAAAACGATAACGATAAGTATCGCGATATAACTTTTCCTCGATAGAGCGATAAGACAGGTTCGATAAATGTTCGATATAATACACCACTCTCACACTTCCACGTTTTAGCGAAAGCCCTGGTGGCGCTATCTACTGCAAGGAAAGCGACACTACTCTGCTGTCGCCAGGAGAGGGCGCACTTCCGAATTTTTCGACTTGATTAGAGAGGGAGGGGGCCACGAGTAAAAAAAAAAAGGTCGCCAAATATACTTTAGCAACGGCTGAAACGCGGAGTTATACATTCCCTGTCTGAGTGGATGTTATCGGCGATCTGTTCTCCTGTGACCGAGTGTGAGTGACGAGGTCAGTGGTGTAACTGTACTGTCCTACGGCGAACTCACCTCTTTCCATGCAACTTTAGCGGTGTTAAATCACGTCTGCAGCGCCGTGTTACAGCGCCAAACCGTCATATTTTAGTATTAGTGCATTCTCGAGCAACGAAAGTGAAAGAAAGAAGTGGGTTCATGTTCGAAAGTAAACTGAGGAAGCTGTGAGGCATTGGAGAGCGGGAGGGCGCTGTCTTTCCAGGCTAGCTGTTTTTAGCTGCTGGCTAACTTGACTCAAACAAGACCGAATCACCGCTTTCAGTTTAAACATACCTAAAAGGAGGACTCTGTTTGTCTGGTGTGAGAGATTCACACTGCAGATAATGCTTTTACACAACGACCGTCAGATATACTGCGGTTCACGCCTTAAACTACTGCGATAGCATAGAGAAACCCAGTCGTCTAGCTGGTGTCTGAATACTGTGATCTGCTCTGACATGGATGTGGTAGGAGTGACAGCAGTGACCTACCGAACCGAGTTGACGTCGTTGAGAAACTAAAGAGTTTAGCACTGTTGTTGGCCACTTGTTTAGCATTTGTAACGGGGTAGCCAAGTGCTCGTCACCAGACAGCTAATAATAATTCTTTCTTAAATCATGACTATTACAAAAATTGCAGCTGTGCATTTCAAGCTGATAAAAACAGTTCAGAAACTTTCTCCCACTCTTCCATGACAGATTAGTGAAATGTTCCACTGTTTGCCGACTGTTTGCCGAGTGTTTGTCATGATCGGACCATAAGTGATAGTTTAAAACCACAGTTAACCACCCAGGAGCAAAATCAGCCTTCAAACGTGAAAGAAATCATGATTTGACATTTATCGCGATATGTATCGATATCGAACGATATGAATTTTGTTTATCGTGATAACGTTTTTTGGCCATATCGCCCAGCTCTAGCTGCAGTATGTGCAAAATTCTGCTGCTAGGGTTTTAACCCACACAAGATCCTGGAAGCACATCAGTCCAACTCTGAAACAGCTTCATTGGCTCCCAGTATGGTATCACATTCGATACAAATTGCTTGTGCTGGTTTTTAAATCTTTGAATGGCCTTGCCCCCTCCTACCTTGGTAGTCTGCTTCAGTTATGCTCTCCAGCTCGCACTCTTCGCTCCTCTGATTCACATTTGCTCAAAGTTCCTCCCTCTAAGCTGCGTACTGTACTGTTGGTGACAGGGCATTCAGCGTTGCTGGCCCCAAGCTGTGGAACAGTCTCCCCTGTGAGTTGCGTGCTTGTTCGACCCTGGCTATGTTCAAAGCTAGTCTTAAAACCCACCTTTTCCAGATGGCTTTTTAAATTTATTTTTATTATTATTATTTTTAGTGGTTTTATCATTTTTTATCTTTATTTTATTGTACAGTGTCCTTGGGTGTCTTGAAAGGCGCTTATCAAATAAAATTTTTATTATTATTATGTAGTGTAGTGTGAAATTGAGTGGTGAATTTTTCCTTGCATAATTACCATACTGCTACTACATACTACATCACCGTGTTATCATTGTTTTCCTTTGAAATTTCAGCCATTTCTAGTTTTATCTTGTGTTAAGGGATTTCAGGCTGTAGTCCTTTTGTCAGTGTGAATTTGCAAAGATAGTCTTTTTAGGGCCAACAACACATTGTTAAATATTGTAAATTGTATTGTAAAAACTGTTAATCGGCAAACAAAATGTTTCTGCATTACATTAAACAGTAGAGTCACTGCTAACACCATCTTTGTTTGCACTGTCAATAAAAATGAGTGAGCGAGTTCCATAGGCTGCCACACATGCCTGAGCTTTGACAGTAAATCCAGCGTGTTTCGCAGATGAGGTAATACAGTGTGAAATTCTATGCTTTCTCCACACTTCTCCTAACCTTCTCAGGACATAAGTAGAGGTTTATCTCGGTCTCATCTTGTTCCAGATCCCTGTATTCCCATCTTTGTACTTTTTGACGTATTGTAATCTGGCCGTTCTGACTGTGTTTGCATCCTATATTTTAGCCTTTAGAAATCTGCTGTTGAAGTTTTCCATGAACAACAGATTTAGCTTTAAAGGTGTTGGTGATGTCAGTGGCAGTTGTTTTTTGGTTTCTCTGGATTCTTCTTTCCTCAACCGTTATTTTTCAAGAACAACATTCTTCGGCCGCATCCTCATTTGCAAAACAGTGTTGTTTTCTATTGTAATGTGCCCAGGTGCTGTACTGTGGTTCAGATTGAGTCTTTTTTCATCCACTGTTGCCTGATTTTCAGACAACAAGTTTAAGCTTGAGGCCAAAACACTGTAGACTTAATCGAGTAATTCTGTGTAGGATATACACTGACCGGCCACTTCACTATGTACATCTCCTTGTTTCTACACTCTTTATCCATTTTATCAGCTCCACTTACCATATAGGTGCATTTTGTAGTTCTACAATTACAGACTTCAGTCCATCTGTTTCTCCGCATACTTTGTTAGCCCCCTTTCACGATGTTCTTCAGAGTTAAGGACCCTCACAGGACCACCACAGATCAGGTATTATTTGGGTGGTGGATCATTCTCAGCACTGCAGTAACACTGACGTGGTGTTGATGTGTTAGTGTGTGTTGTGCTGGTATGAGTGGATCAGACACAGCAGTGATGCTGGAGTTTTTAAACACTGTGTCCGCTCTCTGCCCACTCTATTAGACACTCCTACCTTATTGGTTCCCCTTGCAGATGTAAAGTTAGAGACGGTAGTTCATCTGTTGCTGCACAGTTTGTGTTGGTCATCCTCTGGTCCTTCATCAGTGGTCAAAGGACACTGCCCACAGGATGCTGTTGGCTGTATATTTTTGGTTGGTGGACTATTCTCAGTCCAGCAGTGACACTGAGGTGTTTAAAAGCTCCGGCAGCACTGCTGTGTCTGATCCACTCGTACCAGTGCAACACACACTAACACACCACCACCACGTCAGTGTCACTGCAGTGCTGAGAATGATCCACCACCCAAATAATACCAGCTCTGTGGTGGTCCTGTGGGGGTCCTGACCACTGAAAAACAGGGTGAAAGGGGACTAATAAAGTATGCACAGGAACAGATGGACTACAGTAATTGTAGAACCGCAAAGTGCACCTATATGGCACAGTAGATAAAATGGACATTGAGTGTAGAAACAAGGAGGTGTAATTAATGAAGTAGCCAGTCAGTCTATCCAGGCAAATGATCTCTTCAACTGCAACACTGTTAAAGACAACTTAAATATCTTATTTCATGTTCATATTTATCATAGCATTCTATTTAAAAGACCAAGTTTTTGTTTTTGTATTGTCTTGCCTCTTAAACATCTTGAGTTTTGATTGTCATCATGTACCAGCGGTCATGAAAAACAATATTAACCAATAAAATCATGTTTCATTTTTCCCTCCCACCACCACCCGTCACTGACTGAGAACACTCAGCTGACTCAGAGTTGCTATGAAAAGAAAATGTGTTATGATTTCCAGTTCATGACTTTAATGAACCTAAATTTGTATCAATTTGTATACGACTGAAAAGCGAGAAACCAAACACAGTATTGTTGTTATTCCAAATGCACAAACATCCACAACTAAAAGGTGAGATTCTGCTCTTTACCCAGTGTTTACTGCTTTACTTTGTTGCCTGAAAATAATAAATGGATAATTATTTTTACTTCACATTCCTAATGCATATTTTATTGAGTCCACTTTACTTATTGCCTATTTTAGTAGACACAGTTTTGTAGTGTTCTTGTTTGTTTCCATGGCATCTGTCAAACACGGGTGTGTCTTTTTCTTTTTTCAGCAGCTCCTGAGTGACTTTTACCTCGTTATTGTTGGTTTTGTGAGTCCATTATATTTGAAATGAGTCATTATATTTGATAATAAAATAGTTTGATTCCAGCTTTGCTTGTACATTTCAAATAAATGAGAACTACTTTCTTTATCAGTGCCTATTTATTATAATTTACTGTAAAATACTGCAAAATAGGTCAAATTGACTTAAATTATGCACTGTCGAGAGAAAGAGGAATAGTGAGTGCTCACACTCACTGCATACAATACAAATGTAACTAATAGCCCCTATTAATAACTACAATTTGCTGAAATATCATGGTTTATTATAATGGTTAGGCTTATTTATGCATGATAAATACTGTATTATTTATAATTTATGAAAAAAGCCCAGCAGTCTAAATCCTTTCAGTGCCTGTCTTCCAAGTTCCTGACATATCAGAATGTGAATTCTGTCTGAAATGCCATTATAAATGGTTTTATGATAAGCTTAATTTATGCTAAGGTGAACTGGACCCAGCGTTGCGTTGGTCAGATCTGTAGAGCGCTGCAGCATGTGGTTCTGATTAGTTAAATGAAGGGATTTGGCGTTTGTGGATTTGTTCTATTGTGCAGTGACAGTTGTGGCCAACAGAGGGCAGTGCTGGACCTCGACTTGAAAGTATCATTGTTTGTACCAGAGCACAGAGATAGTGCTATCTAGATGCTATGTGCATGCTTACACTTGTGCACATTAAATTGATTGGCAACCACAGTATTGTATAGATATAGTAGTGTATAGATATTATATCTACATTGTATATTGTATAGAAGTACAGTTAAGTAGAAGACTTATTTTCAGATATCTTAGTGATGACAATTAAATGAGAACATATGCATAAGCAGATCATTAAGATGCGAATAAAGTTATGCAGAGTGGTTTAATGTGAAATGCCCAACTCTAGAGAAATTTGCAGACTCAGAATTGTTCACAGTGGTGGTGGTATGGTATCTCTAAACGCTCCCTCACAGGTAGTTCTTACATGAAACGGTTACGAATGCGCTCCCTGATGCATAACAGTTGTTTCACGATAGTTTTGTGATGAGGTTTTAGGCTTAAACACATTTTTTCAAATCAGTTCATGCCAGAAAGGTTCATGCAGGGTGTTGCGATGCTATTTTACCAGCAACATTACATGTAAAAACAGACAAAGCACATGTAGGTTCACTGGTAATTTTGCATAGTAAATAAAAGGGCTGCATTTGTGTTGTAGATATTGTGACCCCTGGTTCCATCACCACCATTGTAAAGAATTCATGAGTTGGTGTGTTTCTCTGCAATGCAGTATTTCATATCAAACCACATTGAATGACATTGTTTACATCTCAACGATTGAATGGTGCTGAAATTGAATGGTGCTGAAAAATTGGTGGATTTCCAATTTAAATATCTGTGAGTCTCAGCTGGCTGGTACCCATTTTTGCTTGTATTTGAATTTGGACAACTTGATGACCTTTTAATTCAGAAGATCTTGTGACATTCGGGGAGGAGGGGGGAGAGTGTACACAAGACAAAATGTGTTGACTTTGGAATATTTTTGTTTACCACAGCATACAAAAGCAGCTGTTCTCAAAAATGCAATTAATTTTTCCCATAGGCAAAACTGGCTTAGACACAGAGTTCCTTATTTGGGCATGTTGCTGACTACAGTGATGCACAACCTCATCAGTATGTTATGTTGGGAATATAGATCAACTCCCTTAGAGTGTGAACATAACACACAGGGTAATTGTTTATAATGAGGTAGAATGATAAAGCACTATCAGTGTATTATTAGCTTTCAGTTTCAGACGTGAACGTACGTTAAAAGGAGAGATGAATACTACGTCTTCTGTCTGTACTGGCAGTGCTGTGGACACAGATGTAAAAGAATGCTGGTGGGGAAGATTTATTCGGGCAGAGTTTTGAATGCGTCTTTTCTGGCAGTGAGGTCATACGTGTCAGATCTTTCAGTGTAAGAATTCTGATCTCTGTGTCTGGAATGTATGAGATGGAGATGAATAACTCATATTGCTGGGGGAGCTGATCATAGATCAGCATTCTTACACAGAGCCTTGGTACAAAAGGACCCAAATCTCAGATGAAGTCTCTGTGCTGTATGAGTAGGAGGAAAACCAGAGCACAGCAGAACTCCCGAGGCTTCTACTCCTACTGCCGCTCTGTGTGTGGATTATGTGTTCTGCGTGTTTATTGTGTTGTGTTTACTCATTTCTGCCTCAAATTCTGGGTTTGTGCTTGATGTTTGCTTGAGTCCCACTTGTTCGTAATCATGAGTGTGTGGGTGTGTTTGTGTACGAGAAAGAATGAGAATAATTTTGTCTTTAGTTTATCTTTAGAGTATAGATCTGTTTGACATAAATCTGCCTCACCTGCAAGAACATCTCAGCTCTTCCCCATAGATATCTCCTGTCACTTTAACCTTCTCTCTCTCTCTCTCTCTCTCTCTCTCTCTCTCTCTCTCTCTCTCTCTCTCTCTCACTCTCTCTCTTGCTCCCTCTCTTTCTAAAGCTCTCTCTCTAAACTTAAAACATTGTGTTTGTGGAAAGAGTGATGGAGCACATTGTTGAGAAATGGAGAGAGAAGCAGAAAGTTGGAGAAAAGGAGAAGGTGAGAGAGAAATGAGACATAAGAAATGACAAACAAGTAAGGGAGAGAGGTGAGGAGTAACAGCCAGAGAGCAGAAAAGGTGAAGACAATGCAAAGTGTTTTATTGAAGCCAGTCTGCAGGGCTGTGTGTGTTTTGGAAGGTTTAGATTGATAGAATGTTGAGAGAATGAAAACACAGCTAATGGGGCATTTCTTCATGTAAGTGTGTGTGGATGGTGTGAATCAAGTGTGTGTTTCTTCCAGGTTAAGGAGGTGTGTTAAATACATGAATTATCTACTGGGTGCTCTTGCTTTGACCTGAATGCATTTGTCATTCTCCCCTGTGGTGCAGAGAGAGAGGGAGAGAGAGGGAGTGTGTGTGTGTGTGTGTGTGTGTGTGTGTGTGTGTGTGTGTGTGTGTGTGTGTGTAAAAGAGAAAAAAGAAATTACAATATTAGAACCAACAAAATACTTATTTATTTATTTTATAACTGGAAGATCAAAATCATTTCTTTTTTGCTACTGAAGTTAAGGTTATGTTTAGGGTTAGGTTATATTTTATGTTATTACAATACATATGGGACTTCATCACATATAGGTAATTACAAACACATAATATGCATGGGCCTGTTATATACATGTGCTTGCATTAATTTAATATATATGGGACATATTACATATAGGCACTTTTATACATATCTTTATTTGGAACATATCACATACAGGCACTTTAATACATGTATAATTTAAACATTTAGGTGCTTGCATACATGCAGTGCCCTCCACAAATATTGGCACCCCTGCTAAACATGAGCAAAACAGGCTGTATAAAACAATCTTTACTGATTATTCTTTTGAACATTCATTTGAAATATTAATATAAATAGTGGATCAGACACAGCAGTGCGCTGGCGCTGTTGGCTGGATATTTTTGGTTGGTGGACTATTCTCAGTCCAGCAGTGACACTGAGGGTGTTTAAAAACTCCAACAGCACTGGTGTGTCTGATCCACTCGTACCAGTGCAACACACACTAAATACAACCACCACGTCAGTGTTACTGCAGTGCTGAGAATGATCCACCACCCAAATAGTACCTGCTCTGTGAGGGTCTGTAGGGGTCCTGACCACTGAAGAACAGGGTAAAAGGGGGCTAACAAAGTATGCAGAGAAACAGATGGACTACAGTCTGTAATTGTAGAACTACAAAGTGCACCTATATAGTAAGTGGAGCTGATAAATTGGACAATGAGCGTAGAAATATAATAAACATTTTTCTCTACATAAGCTTGTTGAACATCCCTTCCCAAAAG